>NC_045702.1:1496623-1801462 GCF_009834535.1 Camelus ferus | reverse complement strand
CCTGGACCTGGGTTGGACAGCTAATACCTCGGGGTCCAAACCCTGCCCACCTCCCATGAGGTCAGCTGTTCATTCCCAAGACAGTGGGGAAACAAGTGTGGACACACCAGCCCACCCCCATCTTAGAGCAAGGGCTTTGCAGATGTGGCCTGAAGTCCATGTCCCCAAGCTGCCCCTCCCCAAACCAGGGGGTGCTCCACACCGCACACCCCCCGTCTCCCCTGCACCGGGGCACTGTGCCTCCAAGCTCCATCCAAGGCCACTTGTAACAGTATCAAACGTCCGCACCTCTGATCCGATTCCACAACATAGCACGTTTCTGGTCTAGACAGCACGCAGACAGTCGGCATCGAAGCACCACAGATTGTTCGTTTAAAAGCTCCTGATTTCTCAGCTTAAAGCAGCCAGCTCACCCAAAACAGGTGTCTATGTATTTTTAATTTACATAACCAAGAAAAGTAAACTTCATTTACTTTAAAACATAAATTAAAATTCCTTTTTTCCCTCTAAGTATATAAAACACTTTTGGGCCACACTTTTCATTTTCTTGGCACAGCCTGAAAATAAATTCACTTTTAAATGTTCTAGGTTGACAAATAGAGACCAAAAGAATTTGTGGGAGAAAAGTCATAATTAGAATAATTACTGGGGGCATCAAAAATCTTGTCATTGAAGGAGAAACTCTGAATGAGGTCTGCGGCAGTGGAATCCACGGTCTTTTCCCCAGAATCGAGACCACGGAGACCCATAAAAGATTAATCAGGACAAGCAATCAATAACTTCTCAAGCAGTAATAAGCACTGCCTCGTTCTGTGATGTGGTGGGCAGTTTATCATGTTTAGCCACACGAAGATTTACAGGAAATCCACAGTTAAAACCAAAGGATGAGGTAATGCAGCACTTAGCAAATGAAGCCCAATTCAAATTTATGCTCGGTATCAGGCATTCCAAAGATCCGCAAAAATCGTTTTTGATTCCCATTCCCTTTTTCCAGAATAAAAAGAGTTAGGTATGTCACCTCCCCAGTGTTGCTGGGGACATAATTTTTTAAAGTGTGACGCTGTTCAAATGACTGTGCGCCTGTCACGCAGCGGAAGGCAATACATGCCTTAGAAATTAATGACCTTTTTGCCCACTCTCTTTTTCATCTGAGGATCAACTTTTCCTGGAAAATTTTGAAAGTTCTGTAAAATATCTTTTAGGATCATTCAGGTCTCTCCTCTCCGTCAGGCTGATGGATCAACAGGTCGAGTGAGCGGATGAGTTAATGGGGAACTAATGGTTCATAAATTGTAGGTCTTGGCCACTAGGTTACATCCCCGAACTCCGCTCTGTGCAGGCTATTGATTAAAAGTGTCAGTTGTATGTTTTGTAAATTAATCTCTGAAGCAATATTACAATCATGAGATTATATGGGTCACCATAAGTGTTTTCTTAAATTTGGAAACATAACCTAACTGTAAGTAATTACAGACAAGGAAATGGCAGAGTTTGGGAGAGAGTGCCAAGTCTCCTTCAGTGTCAACAATTACAAAGATCAGAAAACCTACACAAGATACCTATGAAATCACTAGTTGAACCAAGGTTTAGGATGAAGATAGGCAAAAAGTGTGGAAGAGGCCAAATTTTCTCAAAAAAAAATAAAGTGTGCCACCACACCAAACTGGGAGACAACACCTTCTAAACAGATAATGTGATAGATTCTTGAAGACAAGGAAGGAATTTCCCAGGGAGAATTCTGATATTTATACCTCCTGGTCCAGTTACATTGCGAATTTTTTTAATCAGAAAATTTTGGTGCATAATGCAACAGAAAAGCCCCGTTAACAAGGGCTACTCCACCATTAAAAGGTCCACAAATGATAACTGCTGGAGAGGGTGTGGATAAAAGGGAACCCTGCTGCACTGCTGACGGGGATGCAGTTTGGTGCAGCCGTTGTGGAAAACAGCATGGACATTCCTCAAAAAACTGAAAATAGACTTACCCTATGATCCAGCAATCCCACTCCTGGGCATATATCCAGAGGGAACCTTAATTCAAAAAGACACCTGCACCCCAGTGTTCACAGCAGCACTATTTACAATAGCCAAGACATAGAAAGAGCCTAAATGTCCACCGACAGAGGACTGGATACAGAAGCTGTGGTGTATTTATACAATGGAATACTACTCAGCCATAAAAAAAGAATGAAATAATACCATTCGCAGCAACATGGATGGGCCTAGAGATCGTCATTCTAAGTGAAGTAAGCCAGAAAGAGAAAGAAAAATACCATATGATATCACTCGTATGTGGAATAAAAAAAAAAAAGAGGACACTAATGAACTCATTTACAAAACAGAACAAGTTTATACTGTATAGCACAGGGAACTAATTTTGATATCTTATAGTAGCTTAAAGTGAAAAAGAATATGAAAATGAATATATATATTCATGTATGACTGAAGCATTGTGCTGCATACCAGAAATTGACACAGCACTGTAAACTGACTATACCTCAATTTTTTAAAAAGTTAAAAAAAAAAAACCAGAAACAGACTCACAGACATAGTAAACACTCACGGCTACTGGGGTAAAGGGGGGGAGGGATAAATTTGGGAGTCTGAGCTCTGCAAATGTTAGCCACTGTGTATAAAAATAGATTTTAAAAAATTTCTTCTGTACAGCACAGGGAACTATATTCAGTATCTTGTAATAACCTTTAATGAAAAAGAATATGAAAACGAATATATGTATATGCATGCCTGAGACATTATGCTGTGCACCAGAAATTGACACATTGTAACTGACTGTGTTTCAATTAAAAAAAAGAAAAGAAAAAAACAACTGTCATTCTGAAAAAAAAAAAGGCTACTGAGATAAGTAACCAGTTCCACAGACGCTGACACAGACGTCTAAACACCTGCCCTACCCTGGGCACTTGTTGGAACTTATTTGAAACGCCTCCTCTGCAGATCTGACAGTTCCAATAGCGTGGACTCCTTCCACTCACAGCTCAGTGTGACGTGGGACTGGCTGTAAGTCACTGAGCGGCAGGCGGAGGACACCAGTGGGCGCATTTCTCCCCATCGGAAGGTGCCCGAGGACAGGGCTGTGTGCGGACTGGCGTCATCCACATCCCTGAATGTGCCTTCCCCTCCAGGTAACAGAAAATGCAACCTGCCAGTCACCTGGGTTGAGGGCTAATCCAGTGGTTCAGTGACGACATCACGGCCCCGAACAACTTCCTCCCCGCAGCAGAGCCCCTGGGCTGGACCTCAGGTGTGGTTACCAGATGGGTCCCCTCAGTGGTCTCGGCACCATGCTCCCCTCCACAAGATTCTACAGAAGGAGGAGAGGTTTTCCCGCGACTCCAAGGGAGGAAGAGCCTTCCCCGCGGCCCCCAGGAAACTTCTGCGGCTCATTGGCTGGGACTGGCCGCGTTCACAGTCCCACCGCGACTGGCGAGAAGACTCACAGACTCACTCCTGGGTCAGTCAGGCCCATGGTCAAGGTCAATGCTTGACGGGCAGCTGACCTTCAACGAGCTCCAGACCAGCGTGGGCGGAGGCCAAGGCCGCGGAGCACACAGCGAGCGGCCAGGAGTCGGGCTCAGAGGTCCAGGAGGGGTTCGAGCACGCCGCGTGAGGGGAGAACTGGTGTCACCACAACTCCTCCGCGCTGCAGTCCTCACGTGTGTGGACTTACAGGATCTGCCTCAGTGATTTAATTACACGAGAAACCATACTAATTATTAAGGTACAGTTCACGGTCACAGCCTCATAGTCACAGGATAATCACCTCTGCCGTGTAAATCGCATCGCTCTGATGAAATGTCAAAGCTGCAAGGCAAATAAACACCTAATTGCCGGGTGAGTTCAATGCGATTATTATTAAGCAATCCATCAGAACATAAAGTCACTGCTCAGTGTGGCTGTACCAATCAGCGCTGTTGCTGCTGGAAGACTCACATGGCTGTTCAGTGTTGTGTGACAGGAAGACAACGCCGCAGAGCACTACGCAGAGGAGCTGTTCGACAGCCTGTGCCTGGTTGCTGTCTGGGGAGTCTGTTACCAAACAGGGCCAGGGTTCAACTCATGGCAACTTAAAACACACACACAACACACACACAAAAACAACCCCACATTGTAGGAAAAAAAACAACAAAGGAACATGAAGAAAAACAGAAATAAGCAAAAAATCTCGGATTTAAAAAAAAAGAAAATTAAAACAGTCTGTGATCAGGAAGGCATCCAGCAAACCGCTGAAGAGCCGAGGGCTCCGATCACGAGCCGTCACTGAGTTTTTCAGAATTTCAGGTGCAAGAGAGACCACTCCACGTCTGCTCCGGGAGACGAGGAAGCAGGCGGCCACAAGCCTCTCTTCACCAAAACCACTTACACAGCAAGGCTCGGGGCCAGCGAGCAGCCAGACACGCACCACTCAGCACGGATGTGCTCTCCCACGAAGCCAAAGTAAAACAAGTCTCACAAAAAAATAACTTACGACCAATTGCTGGGACCCACGCCCATCTGGACAAGTAAGAAAAAATCATGAGTTTGCGGGGGAGGGTATAGCTGCGTGGTAGGGCGGGTGCTCGGCACGCACGGGCCTGGCTCAGCCCCCAGCACCTCCCTAAAACAGCGATGCATTTGTTCAGACTGACGGCCTGCACGGGCCCCACTCTGTCATAATTATCTCCACTCTGCTCCTCAGCCCTTTTTCCCAATCACTTTATGTTCTCAGCTCCCTAGCCCTACAAACACCGCCCACACAAGCTTCCGCGGACGCCGGGCTCCAGAAGGTGCGCACACTTCAGTCACGACCGAGAGCGTCTCCCCCCCCCCCAGAGGCACTGGCGTCACATCAAAACTAGGCTGAAAGCTCAGGTCAAGCTCCACGAGCAGAAAGGAGGCAACCAGCGTTTGTCCGAAACAGGAGAGGGAGGGCAGTGGGGCAGGAGGACACAGAGTCTGCTCTCGCCCCTCCGGGACTCCACGTCCGCACGTTCGCGCCCCGGCGTGGGCTCTCCGGCCCGGCCAGCCTCCCATTTCCCCAGGCCCCCGGGACCTGCCTGCACCCTCAGAGGCACCCTGAGTCCCTGCTGTCCCTCCTTCACTCACGCCCAATCCATCTGAGCCTCCTGCTCTGCTTCTTCACGAACCTCCTCCATCCTTCCGTCCCGCTCTGTCACGCCCACTGGGCCCCTGACCAGTCTTCCCACACGTGCACGAATGAGAGATCTAAAGGGACTACTTGATCATACGACTCCCCCACGCAAAGAAACATCCCCCAAAGTCCCCTCCATCTAAGGCCAAGGCTCCAGCACTTACAGCGACACACAGGTGCACCCACTTAATTTCGTCCAATCACAGTGAAGGCTTCAAGGTCCTCTTTCATGAAACGTACTTTGACCGTGAGGACGTACGTTAAACACCTTCTTCTCTGAAATCTTGCTGAAATTACCGTCACCTTCAGAGGCTTGGTGTTTAACTAACGACAGACCTGTATTGTTACAACACTATTTTTTTATTTTTTTGTCTCCACCAATGGAACGGTGAACCTGAAATCTATTTTTCATTATTCTTACCACTGAACATACAGTAGGTATGTACTAAATATTAAACGCTATCTTACTCATTCAGCAAATATATTAGAGAGACCTCCTGAGGCACGGGAGCTGTGCAGGGCACGGAGGGACAGGGCGGGAAGAAGGGCACGAGTCTCCAGGAGGGGGTTCCGCCCGGTGAGTGCGCTGCGGGTGAGCAGGTCACAGACACGCCGCTGCGGGAAGCACTGTGCCAGGGAAGCGTGCTCCTGGGGGCCCGGCGAGACCCCGGGCTTGGAGAGACTCTGCCACACAGACCCGCTCAACGTCCTAACCCATCTCTGCACCAAGAAGCCATCCGTCTTCTCGCTTCAACTGCCCCTCAACTTTCATGAATGCCCTTTTAGCAAGTCTGGTCACTGGTGTCAGAAACCAAAAGGTTGAAGTCCAAGTGTGCAGGGGTCACATTCATTTTCACACACTGATGCATAATTCTGAAAATCAGAAACGCCTCCAAGTACAAGTCATGGTTTTCCTCTTGATTGTGCAGACTCCCCAGATCCCTCCCACTTCAGTCTGGAGTCTCTGCAGCAGAACACAAGTCACAGCAGTGACAGGCGCAGACCACAGCGTGGTGACCTCGGTCGGTCACCCCAGGCTGGGCCGGGTCCCGCTGCGCGGAGGACGGTTTCTGAAGAGCAGGTGGACTCCGCCACACAGCCCCAAACACTAACAGGAAGTCAGATCCCGGTCCATCAGGGACCCCGTGCATGGGCCACAACACCTGCTGGCAAGGAGGTGGAAGCTTTGTTTCTGAAACTGTCACCTGCACCGTGTTTGCCTCCTCGGGGCTCATCTCAGCCTCATTAAGGACGGTCCAGGCAGGTCTCCCAGCAAGGTCTCTCTCCTGCACTGAAACCCAAGCCCCACGGTGGGGACCATTTCTCTCTTGTTCATCACATCACTGACCAGTGCCCAGCCACTGGTCTTGTTGACTAAAAACACAAGTGTGCCAGGTTCCAAGGCGGAAGAGCAGGAGTTAAAGAAACACAACACAGCTTCCCCTCCCTCAGGGAGCTGACAGGCTCAGCTGGGTGGACAAAACGTCACCAAAGATGAGACAAAAGATCATTTTCAGAGCAGAGTCAGTGTAAGAGAAATGGGGGGTGATCAGCTCATAACTGCAGTAGGCATGCCACACACACTATTACAACACACACCTTTGTGCACAGAGCCCACTGTGTGAAGCTGCACTCTTAAGGGACTCTCCCAGGGCTGGAATGGTTTGGTAGTAGTCTACAGAAAAACAACACTAACCCCCTTTTTGCAAAAAAAAAATAATAATAATAATAAGTAAAAAATGGTAATATTTGGAATATCCT
Source organism: Camelus ferus (assembly GCF_009834535.1). Taxonomy (NCBI): domain Eukaryota; kingdom Metazoa; phylum Chordata; class Mammalia; order Artiodactyla; family Camelidae; genus Camelus; species Camelus ferus. The sequence goes on along the minus strand of NC_045702.1, from coordinate 1,794,552 downwards.
AAACAAACTTCTGGTTTTAAATGTTTATAAGATAGTTCAGCAGAACATTATTTCAATGTATGAAAAAACAGACAAGTAGACAAAGATAAAACCTTTAAAACAATTCCTCACCACTTTAATTGCTCCGATTCCAACGTGCAAAGAGCTTAGACGCTGTGCCTCTCGGCCTTACAACAAGAAAAAAGTTGAGCAACCTGAAAAGCAATTACCTGTCTTGGATCATCAGAAAACTGAGGTCAGAGGGCCAACCACTGGAGACGGAAACCTGGAGACGGCAGAGTACAGAGACCACAGCGAGATGCCCCTACCTGGAGCAGAAGCACTTCGGCCAGAACTGGAACAGCACAAGGGTGGTTTTGAGAAATCGCTGGGGCTACAGGCAGAGGAGCTGGAGAGGAGAGACCCCGGGACCGCAGTCCTGGGGGGGTCCCACGCTGTCACGGGTGGTGTGTGCAGGGACGCCTTCAGTTCTCGGGTGAAGCGCCACCAAAAGTCCTCCCGTGTTTCTGGTAAGGGGGGGGGGGAGAGAAAGCACGTTGAGAAGACACGCAGAGCTCTCGCCTTTACAAAGGCCGCCCTGCAGGGAAAGACGCGTCCCGCCTGGGGGGGGCACTGACCACCGGCCCCGCCCGGACTTCCTTTCTCACCTGCAGACACGACAGGTCAGAGCCCCTGACAGGGCCTACTCACAGAGCATCACAGAAGTGAGAAACGAGGAAAAGGAAAACCACCTTTTTCGTAGTCTTAGCTGACGTCACAGGTAAGTGTGCGTTCAGAGCCGCACGGCAGCGCGGGCTTAGGTGACGGCAGTATCCGGATAGCGCGTGGACGACAGCGGTGTTATTGGGGGGGGAGGGGGGACCAGGGCACCAGGCTGCACAGGTAAAAGGAACCTGCCCCACCTCCTGAGGCAGGATAGTGTTACGTGAAAATGAACTTGGATGAGCTGCAAATGCAAGTTGCAAACTGTCGGGAACCATTAAAAAAAATTGAGACATATACTCTGTGTGCTAAGAGAGGGTAGAAACTGGGGTCGTGTGACATTTTGATCACATAACATCAGTTAAAACCAGAGAATCACTATCTAATCACTGTCTGACAGAGAACTACACACCTGTGACTCAAGTCTCCAGAGTCATCCTGCCCCAGGGATCCCATCTTCCCTACGGAAGTTATGACACCCACAGCCTGGTGTGGTCTGTGGCGCCCAGTCTGAAGACAGGGCTGAATTTTGGGAACCAGACCATCCAAGCAGCCTGGCCTGGAACAGTCACCAGGAAAGACGGTGGCCTGGGTGCCGGGAATCCAGGCTCCAGGTCTGATCGCCTGCTAAACAGCCACTAATTAACCTGCGCCTGGCGTCTTCACTTCTCCAGCCTCGTTCCAGCCATGTTTAAAGTGAGCCAACATACTCTAGATAACCTCTAACGCTCTCTACAAATTCACAGCTCTTGCTTCCTAAATTGATGAAAATAATACAAGAATTATTGAACGTGCACAACTGCACTGTGCGTTCTAAGCTGCACAAGCGTGCGTGCGGCAACAGCACAGAACACACCCGGGGCAGTCCCCATGCCCTTCACTCACGTCGTTTTACAGTTTGAAAGTTCTTTTCATCACATGTAAACACAACGTACATAAAGATAGCCCAGCCCACACCGTATCTGCTACCTCTCTTCACTCCTGAACTTAAGTCTTCATTAACACCACATTTCTTGACAACAAGCCAACTTTCAAACTTATCCACTCATTTATCCTGAATTCTTTTTTAATTCTTTTTTTTTGAAGTGTAGTTGATTTACGACGATGGTTTCATGTGTACAGCAAAGCAATTCAGTTATACATATGTATATAGTCAGATTATTTCCCATTACAGCTCATTACAAGAAACTGAATATACTTCCCTGTGCTCTACAGCAGGTCCTTGCTGTTTAACTATTTTATATATAGTAGTGTGTGTGTATCTGTTAAGCCCAAACTCCTAATCTATGCCTCCCCCTCCCCTCCGATAACCATAAGTTTGTTTCCTATGTCCATGAGTCTATTTCTGGTTTGTAAATAAAATTTGTATTTTTTTAGATTCTGTGTATAAGTGACATCATAGGATATTTGTCTTTCTCCATCTGACTTACTTCACTTTGATTGATCATCTCCAGATCCATCCATGTTGCTGCAAATGGCATTATTTCATTCTTTCTTGGCTGAGTAGTATTCCATTGAAATACACCACAGCTTATTTATCCAGTCATCTGCCGATGGACATTTAAGCTGTTTCCATGTCTTGGCTACTGTAAATAGTGCTGCAGTGAACACTGGGGCGCATGTGTCTTTTAATTTCCTCCAGATACATGCCCAGGAGATCCTGAACTCTTAACTCTTGGTTTGACTGGTTCAAAGCCAAGAGCCCTGTCACGTTTCACAATACAAGACTCACATGCACCACTGCTACACTCTGCACGACACCCAATGGCGTGTACCTTACTTCACTTACTCCTCATGACAGTCTGAGAAGCAGGTACTATCCATGCTTAATCCACAGAGAAGCTGAGTCCCAGGGAAGCTAGGTAACTTGGCCCATGTCGTAAGTCCAGAACATTTCAGAGCCAAAATTCAATCCAGATCTCCCTGAGCTCACTCGACACTCTCTTCACCCCATCATGACCACCTTCTGGGAAAAAAAGGCACGTGGAACCTCCACAGACAACACAAGCAACACTGACAGTGTACTGGACTTTCGTAACAGAAAGAAACACACCGATGTCTTGTGGTGACGACTTCTGTGCGATCCAGCGTTGCTGCGACGTGAGCGACTTCTTCCGGCCCCGCCCACTGACCGCTGGGCCCCGTTCTGGCCCTGCAGCACCCAACACAGCTGCAAAAGCAGCGGGTTTTCAACGTTTGCTTACGTCACAGTCGCAAGCTACTGTTCAAACTGATGCAGAAGTTTGAAAGAAGATGAGGGGGGAACTATAAAAACAAGAAAAGAAGCCACAAACTCACACTAGGTACTCCACCAACCTAAAACACGAGCTTGCCACCAAGAAGCAGGCCTGTCTGGGGTCACACCGCGGGCTGCCGGGCTCTCACCAGGTCGCGTCCAAACCCACACCCCAAAGCTCGTCGCGCATCTCCCCGAGCCAGCAGGCAGTACTCACTGGTGTATATGCTCAGGCGGCATAACTTTGTACAGAATTTGATATGAGTAGCAATCAGAAGCATGAATTTTTTTAAAAAAAGAAGAAAAAAGATAATTTAAGAGCTAAAACATTTAAATTAATGATAAAATTACGGCGTTATAAGAATGGCCCCAAGTGGCAGGGTAGTCTTTATTTTAAAGACTGCCCAAAAGAAATTAGTCTGGAAGCCTCAATCAGTGTCCTAGGGGTTTGGTATTTTCCAATGGATTAAAACATGGAATATTCTGCAATCTGAAGACATTATTCTTACCATTACTTAAAAAAGAGCTTAAATTCTCTGTGAAGACACGTGCTCACAGCCCCGCACTAACGCACGCCGCCATGGTGCCGTGGGTTCGGCCGTGATCGGAGCGCACCCGCAGGACCGCCAGGTGCCGAGCGCTCTATGCGCCTGGGATGACGAACAAGCTCCTCCGACAGAACCAGCCACCCCGCTCCATCAGCTGCCTCTCCTCCTGGGCAGCTGTCCCGGCGCTGCTGCTCTGGGGCTTTTCAGGGCCCCCTTTGAGGTGGGGTGCTGAACTGGTATTCTGTAGGCTATCAGAGGCTTGCCGAGTGCCAAAAGTAGAACAGCAGAGAAACTGGTTCCAAATATTTTCTTAAATAATATATAGTTTAAGTGCTGAGTAATTTATTAACAAAACTACTAATGCCTAACATGTTTTTGTCAAGTTTTGCAAAAATGGCCTAAATGTTTAAGATGCCATCCACACAGGCTGACTGCCAGGGAAAAGCAGTCCCGTTGCACAGGACTTCAAGGAGTATCTACAAGATCCCGTTTAAAACAATTCCAGGCAGTAGGCCAAAACGCAAGGCAGTTGCTTCGTTTTTAGAATTTAAGTGCTTTATGAACTTCAACAAAACAAGCGGATTTGAACTATTTTAGGTGCCCCAGTAACACTCCTCTCGAGACTGTTGAGTGTACCTGCAGAAGTATTTTCTATAGTTATCCATTTCCTCCCAAAGAATCCCTGAGATGTCCTGTGAACTCACACTGCAAAAAACACTTGGGCCCTGATGGATTTTCAGTTTAGTCAACATACGACAGAAACCAGAGAGGCTGCATGATGAGGCCCCTAGACGTGGATGTGGAATTATCAGACTAGGAGACAAATCACACACGGAAAAAGTCACAGTGGACAGAGCCCCTGAACACGACAGCCCGGCACTGCCCTGCAGTGGGGACCATCGCCGCCAGCTTCACCTTTTAGGCTCATCCTCCTCAAAGACGACACTGCGCCGGGTGGGACACAGGGCATCCGGAGGTGGAGGGCACCCCGAGCGAGGAGGAAGGACGCCAACGCTTCCCTGGGGAAAGTGCAGCCCGAACGAGTCCTATGAACCCGTCCCTTCTAAATCCAGACTCACTCCAGGCCAGCTGACAGGGTGTCAGTCACCTAATAAAACAAAATTTGTGCCTTGATGAGGCAGAATACTGTGGCCCACTTCCAGGCACTTGGGGGCCAAGAGTTACGGAAACAAGACATCTCCCACTAAATTACATGGAGAACTGGTTTAAAATAACACTTTTAAAAAATATATAGCTGAGCTCAACAAAAAGAATAGAAAACCCCACAGGTGACAAGTAAAGGAGAAGGCAGAGGAGGACGTCGCCAGATAGCACTTCGGTGACCTGAGGCCCCAGGGGCCGGAGACTGGGCGGCCTGAGCCTGGAGTAGGGAGCTGGGGCCCAGCAGGGGTGACCCCAGTACCCCCAGAGGACACCAAGGAGCGAAGCAGGCAAAGATGCTAGCTGTCTCCACGGGGTCTGGAGAGAGGTCGTCCGGGAGACACAGGATGGCCACGCCTGCAGCACCAGAAGGCTGCAGGGTGAGACCGCCCACGCCTGCAGGGAGCCAAACCCCGAGCAGGGGCATCACCTTCAGGCTCAGACCCGCTCCACTGCGCCCGCGTCCAGCCTCCAAAGAAGCCAAGAGGGAAACACTCTGGATGGGGAGTTCCAAACCAGGGCAGGTGGAAATCACATACACTCAACACCACACACCCTCATACACACTACACATGCCCCCACACCCCTCAAACACACGCCAGTTGGGGAAACTGAGTCACCGAGGAATCAGGCGACTCCCCCACTGTCAAAGAGCCAGTAAGCAATGCAGCGGGTATCTGAACCCAGGCACTGCGGCTACAGAGCTTCTAAAACACAGCATTTAAATTCAGCGTTTAATCTGCACAAGTGTTGCACTCCCACGGCTGAACGAGATGGGAGGAAAATCTCTCTGGGCCGACAGGTGTCACTTTGAAATTACAAATTTAGAACCAAATGAAAATGGATATAATGCATTTCCAAATCTTGGGGAAACAGCTCACATGGTACCTGAAGAAAAATATTCAGCCCGATGTGCGTGTATGAGAAAAAAATAAAAAATTAATGAGCTAAGCCTCCTGCTTAAGCTTGTAAGTCTCAAGAAGAGGGACGGTGATGAGAATTGAACGTGCGTCCTCCCTGAAATTCATGTGCTGAGACCCTGACCCCCAGTGTGGCTGGACTTGGAGATGGGGCCTCTAGGAAAATAATTAAGGTTAAACAGGGTCAGGAGGGCAGGACCCCCATCCAAGAGGGTTAGTGTCCTTACAGGAGGCGGCACCAGAGAGCTCCCCCTGCACGCAGTGAGGAAAGGCCTGGTGAGACGGGAGCGAGAAGGCGGCTGTCTGCAAGCCGCCCGTCAGTGGTGTCTGTCAGGCCGGCCTTGTTGACCGACGCGGGAGGATGCAGCAGAGTGCGACGTGGAAAATAAAGAGGCTACGTGGCGTTCCACAGCCCGTGGCCACCGTGAGCCTGCGCGGGCGCCTCTCCACCCCCAGTAGCTCTGGGTGTCTGCAAACCGCCGTTCTCCTCCCAGTTCTCTTCTTGAAAACCGCCTTTGCTATTCCTGGCCTTTTGCATTTTCATACGCATTTTTAAACCAGCCTATCAATTTCCATAAACTAGTGCAGGATTTTTATTGGAACTGCACTGAATCTGCAGATGTAGTCAGACATATCGACATTTTCACAAAAGCGTGTCCTTTGATCCGCGGATACAGCAAGTCTCTCCACACAGCAGGGTCTTCCTTCGATTTTTCAGCCATGCTTTCTGGCTCTCAGCACAGAGATCTTGCACAACTTTCACGAGATTGACTGCTAGGTGTTTCGTATTTGTGATGCTACGGGTAATTTATTACAACTTCATCTCAAGTTATCTACTGACCCTATATAGAAATGCAAGTCTTAATCTTGAAAACTTTACCTATTAATTCTAATACTTCACTGGGAAATTCTGATTCCACATACACTGCTCAGTACAGTATCTGAACACACGGAATCCAACATCTGAGCTATTCTCTGTCTCCTGAGTGATTCCCTCAGCAGCCGTGATGACTCTACTTTTAAAGGCATATTTAGGAGTTATGCTTTCGGTTTCCTTAAATTAGATTACAGTACATTAGAAGAACTAGGATTCTTCCCTGCCTCCCCCACCTTCACCCTTCCCACAGGCGCGGACAGCGTGCCGTGCGGTATCTGTCCTTCTGGAAAGGTCTGCGTGTGAGATCATCTCCCCCTTCCTGTCTTCCCTTGTCCTGAACACAAGGCCCGTCTTCTTCATTTCTGTACCTCGACACCCACTGGAAGGTAACAAGCTCTCGATAAATATCTATGGAACCGGAGGGTCAACCTGGGTGATCTGAGTCCAACAATGGCCCAGGGTCTCACTCAATGATCTCATTCAGTCTTCACGGAAACCCACGAGGTGGGAAGGGCAGGTGTAATTAACCGGGTTACAGGACACCACAAGTCAAAACCATAATTGAGGGGGAACTGTCCCCGGTTACAAGGCCGGTCTGGGGCCAGCCCGGGCCCAGGGCATGTGCACGTCACACTTCCCCTTCAGGCAGGCTGTTCCACCCAACAGGGACAATGCTGCACACACCTAATAACAGGCACTCCTGGCACCGGTAGGTCCCCAGAACCCACGTCTTCAGGGATGACACAGGAGGTAGCAGGAGGGAGTCCCCACTCTTGTTTAAAACTGACCACAACTAGGCTACAAGCTCAAGTCTTCGGATCATTATAGTCAAAGTGGGGTGTTATCGATGGAAGTGCATCCCCTAAAATTCATTAAGTGGAATCCTGAACCCCAGATGTGACTATATTTAGAGATGGGGCCTTTAAAGACACAATGAAGGTTAAATGAGGGTAGAGGGGTGGGGCCCTGATCCAGCGGGAGAAGAGGGAGAAATATCAGGAACTGGCCCAGAGAAGAGGCCGTGTGGGGACCCAGAAAGAAGCCAAGGGGAGGCCTCAGGAGAAACCCAACCTGCCGGCACCCCGATCTTGGATTCCAGCCTCCAGACGTGTGAGAGGTGAGCTCTGTTGGTTTAACCACCCCGTCTGCGGTGCTGTTAGGACCGCATGAGCTGACGGACACGTGGCCCTCAGCAGAACTATGGGACAAAGGCCCTCTGGCGGGATGGCAGCTCCCTGCTCCAACCCTCCACTCCATCTGTGTCCTCCCCCTGCACTTCCGGGCACCAGGACACTGATGCACAGCACTTCCCGCACACACCTGTCCCTCTCGCGGCTGCTGCACTGGACCTCCTCCCACCCTGAATCCCAGAAGCCCCATCCTACACGTGCAGCCTTCTGCGTGGACGCACAGGGGCCAAGGGAGGGGGCGGACAACGCGGGCGCCACTGAGATGCGCAAGTGGGCCCCTGTGAGAGAGCTCGCCACGCCCACACCAAGACAAGGCAGCTACTGTGATGACCCCTGTCCCCCCGCCAGTCCTTCTGGACGATGCTGACAGGAGAGGACGACACCCAAGGGACGGGACGCCCAGCTGGTTCTGACTCCAAGCCAACGCCTGGTTCACCCAGTGCAGCGACAGCGGTGGGGCACGCCAGGCGGGTGGAGACACGACTGTGAGCCCCACCACCAAGGTGTTCTCGGCCCAGTCACTGGAGACACCACCAGCCTGCTGTCCCCACAATTCCACACACACGTGCTTGTACTTAGACTGTTGTGCAAAACTCTCCATTTTTATCAACATTTAAATTCATACAAAAATTTCGCATTCTTTTGCTTCTTCTCTTGACTTCACCAGGTTCCCACCTATGATCTCCTTCAGGACGATCTTGGTGTGACCATCACTGGGGTCAAATTAGGCTCAGGCTTCTATCCTCACACCTACACGAGGACGCGTTCGCAGCTCTCAGCAGTCTGTGGTGATAACACCAAGGCTGGGCGGTTGTCTTCCAACTGTGTGCAGACCAAATCTCACTTCTATAATCCAAACTTTGCATGAGCCTCCCGTCTTGTTCTCACGACATCTGAACTAGTGAAATCTGGGAACGACAGCCGTTTAATTCACAGTGCTGTGCCAGTGTCAATCCCCTAGGTGTTTTCTCAGCTTTGATCACTACCCGATGGTTATATGTTAACATTAGAGGAAGTCAGGGGAAAGGCACGTGTATAGTATCTTGCAACTCTTCCTTAAGTCTCAAATCATCTCAAAATAAAAAGTTCATAAAAACAAAGACACAGGCTGGAGCTGGCCTGGGAAGGGGAGTGGAGGAAACATTAAGGTGTCGCCTGCTCTCCGGCTCAGGAGTTGAGGGGTGGTGGTCCCACTCTAGTTAATAAGGAACTCTCTGTTTACTAAGAAAACACTGGCATACAATAAAACTGCATTTCTTCCTCAAATGCCGGTCTAGGCGAGGCTCCTTGTCTTCAGTTCCTGGCTGCTGGGGTCTCTCAATGAGTCAGCATTAATGGCAGAGGAAGAGAGATCAGAGGCTGGCCCAGGAGTTTCACGGCCAGACCAGAAGCAGACACACCACTTCTGCTTAAATGCCACTGGGTACCGCCCAGTCATGTGGTCACTTTCCACTAAAAGAAAGCCAGGACGCATAGCCGTCCAGTGCGTCCAGGGCAAAGATGCACGAGTCCAGCCGGTGAGGGGGGACCTGCCCTGGTCACTGGGGCTCCTTTCACACCATCACAGCCCCACAGAGACACAAGTGGGACGTAACAAGGCCATGCTCTGACCTCTGAGACCTTCCTGGACCTCGGGAACCACAGGCTGTCGCGATGGGATCAAAGACACCTGTCACAGGGACCAGTTCAAAGTTCTTAGTCATGGTCCCAGGGTCAGGAGTAAGGACACCACCAAGTCACCATCAGCCACACTCAGCCGGCGGTTCTAATGCGGCAGCTGGGCAGGAGCAAGGGCGGGAAGGCACAGCTCTGGGACGCGCCTCTGAAGGAGGCCAGTTCCGGGTAAGGGAGGGCCTGGCACTCACGGAGCCCTGTGCCCCCACGGCCCGTCGCTGGGTGTGCGACACACGTCACCAAGTTAACACTCAAGACCACCCTGTGAATCCAGGACTGATGTGCTCATTTCAGGACCGAGGAGTCCACCGTGCCAAGTCCTGGGAATCCACGGAAGGGGGACAAGACACCATCCCTGTGGCCAGGGCTGCCCACTCCCTCTCGGGGCTTCCGGCCACCACGTGTGAAGTCCAGAGCTCGAGGCCACATCCACACCCGCCCACATCCCTGCAGGGTCCTGGTTGGAAAGGACTCATGTGATCCCCTGCCCGGAGCCCTTCACATCGTGATCACCTGCAGGGGCACATTTCTCAGATCCTACAAGAAACATAAACGTCACGTTTGAAACCTGGGCCCCAGGACATCCCCTTGGCATTACTTTAAACTTTTTTTGGTGAACCTCCAACTATTGGTAGTTAACAACCTCAACTCCCCAACTTTGCTGACTTACTGGAGGTAACTGTTCCTTTAAAAAAAAATGCTGAATGGAAAAGAAACTCAGTGTCCACATCTCATGTTTCAACCCTGGCCCTCCTGTGCCACCAACACGTGCCCATTTAGACCTGAACATGTGCACTTTGAGACTAAAACAGCTGGACAGACGCCTGGACCAGACATCGGGGCCAGGACACCTCACCCTCCCGTGGTCCCCACACCACTTCTCCTCCTTTAGAATTAATTCCTCAGCAGCGAGGTCCTACTGTGTAGCACAGGGAACTATATTCAATACCTTGTAATGGCCTATAATGAAAATGAATCAGAAAAGGAATATACATACGTACGTACAGATGAATCACTATGCTGCACACAAGAAATCGCAGCATCGTAACTGCAAACCAACTATGCTTCAATAAAAAGAAATTTTTTTTTAATTTTTGAAAAAGGAATTAATTCCTTTGGGCTTTTCAGCCCCTTCTCAGGACCAGAAGACTCCCCACAAAGTGCTCCGGGGACTTCAGTCCTTTCTTTCTTTATTTCCCTTTCTGTTTTCCTAAAGAGCGCGGCCCGGGTGACAACAGCAGGGCGTTCCAGGAAGTGAGTGGCTGACTGCAGGACGGCTCCTTTCAGGGGCCCGACCCCCAAAAGCCCCCCAGCAGCCCCAGACCATGAGCAGACAAGCTCCCTCTCTTCAATGGTGCTGATGGTGACGTGAGCTGGGGCCGTCCAGGAACTGGGGCCACAGGGATGTGTCACTGGCCACTGACTAACAGGACTCACCACAAATGCTAAGACCTTGGAAAGGACGCCCATTCCTGAGTAATATTTCCTCCTAGGCTAATTTTTTTTAATTGAAGTACAGTCAGTGTACAATGTTGTGTCAGTTTCTTGTGTACAACATAATGTCCCAGTCATACATGTGCAGACATACATTTACTTTCATATTCTTTTTCATTATAGGTAACTACAAGATACTTAATGTAGTTTCCTGTGCTGTACAGAAAAAATTTGTTTCTAATCTTTTTTTACACATAGTTAATATTTGATCTTGGAACAATCGGCTTTCCCTCCTGAGAAGCGCAATGGAGAGAAAAAAAAGAGCAAGCTTTTAGACAAAATAAATGAGAGGAAGAATCAAATTCAGTCTCGACTCATTTCACAGATTTTTTTGATTTAGGGATTTAAAGCGGGCCCGTGGCTTCACATGTTTGTCCCTGTGACTTAAGGCACATCCAGCTGACAACGACAAAGCACTTTCTTTGTCCCCACATCAGTCCAAAGGGGACACGTTTACTAGCAGCTTAATCTATTTACCACAGATACTCCTTCACATTCTTTTCCTCCATCAGAAACAAAACAAAAAAGCCTTCAAAAATCTCACAGACCATTCCCAAGTCATCAGCTGGCCTGGCGAGCCGGGAGTTGGCTGCGTGTATCTTAGTTGCACAAACTCGCCTCAGTCAGCTCCCTAATCTTCCTCCCTCTGCAAAAACTTAGGACCAGAAGCTGGCATTTCGGGTACTGGTCTCCATTTTTGCAACTTTGCATCGTGCCAACAATAAAATACCAATGAAGGCTCACGTTGATCCAAAGAAATCCCTTCCTCTCAGAATCAGCCGAAAGGAGAGCAACGTTAAGTTCTGCAGAACGCTGACCGTGAGCTTAGTTAGGCTTGATGTGTTTAATAAGCAAACAGCGGCTTGCAATTTCATAGAATAAACCAAGTTTGCTTTTCTTTAGCTATGACAGAGTCGTATGAGGAAACATTTGATTCTACCAAAGTGACCAGCTGCATGGAACTGTTGATACCAGATTTGGAAAAGAAGTATAGTATAATTTCAATACTGTATTTGCTTATATTTTACTTTAAATACAGAGTAATCCTTTAAATTGAATTTAAATGTAAAACTCCTATAAAATAAAAATGCATGATCTCATAAAATCAAATCCATCTTTAATTGTAACAATAAAAATTACCTTTCAGTAATGGTGCCTCTGCGTTACTAGCACCATAAAATAGCACTGAAAAGCCAATCTCTGCCACCTTAGCAACTACTTCTTTAACATTTCTGGAATTAAAAGAAGAAGCTCTGATACAGACTCTGATTGTGCCCTGACCTGGCAGAACCCCGTCTGGAGTGAATCCCAACCTGGCCCACCGGGAAGTGGTGAAGTGACATCAGAGTGAAGCCCTGCTCCCGTGGTCTCAGAAGGGGTTTACTCATTCTAACTAGATTCCAGAGTAAAACGGCAACATTAAACCAGGAAACTTTTTTTAAAAATCTGTGTCAACTTTGGACTTACTCCTAAAGATGGAAGTACATGTTGTTTTTCACTGCGCAGTGAACAGCATTTCCCAGGATTACAGTTACTGCTAGCTTGTGGATTACGGGACTTTAAAGTATGCTCCTCGTCTCTGAACGCATCACCAAGCAAGCCGAGGAGGCAATTCTCCTTCAAGATGAACTTTATTTCCAAGAAAATCTATTTGTTTAAATCTTCAAGGCAACACAAGTTACTTCTGTACCTCAAGGGAGACTCTCAGCAGAGTGAAAACGCAGCTCATGGAATGAGAAAAAAATATTTGCAAATCATATGTTCCATAAGGGATTAATATCCCGAACTCCTAAAACTCAGCAATGACAAAAGCGAACAACCCAATTCAAAATTCGCCAAAAAAAAATTAGACTATTCAAAGTACATTCACCCTTTCCAAGGTTCCAACCTTTTTACCCATCCAATTATTGAGCAAAGCTACTTGCGAAAAGCAGGACTAGTGCCTCTGCTTTAAATCACTGGCAAAAAGCTGGTCTCTGAACTACCTGGTCCCTACAGCGAGAGGATGTTCTTCTTAATGAATGAAAATAAAGACAACAGGGAACCACGTGGTGATCCTGAGGCGGGGGACCCAGGGATGCCCAAGTCTCACCCCTCGCAACTACCGTCAGTCCCCACGAGCCCCTGCGGAGTCTGTGTGGGCGGCAGTGACCAGTCAAGTGGAACTTCACTGTGTCCCTGGCCACTGGCCCCGACCCCAGTGCACAACCTAGTAAATCCGGCTGGACCGCAGTGCCTTTTTCCCTCAACTACTCTGGAGCAGATGACTTGAAACCACGGCTGCTTATTCTTTCTCTGCCTTCACCCTCCGCACCCCCTGGCTCGGGACCACAGCCTCGACGGCATCACTGCGACACAAGACAGCCGGTGCAGTTCCGCCCGCTGGGCCAGGACCGCAGGTCACCTACCGAATGCTGGTCGCCGCCTCCGAAAACAGCCTGACTTTCGCACGTGACTTTACTCCCAGGAAGGAAAGACGACCTTTTCCATCGTCCCTGGAAACGAGGGCCTAAGTTCTGGCCGCAGGTGTGGGAGCCCACGTGCTCTGGGGAGCCTCCCTCGGGTGCCAGGCGTCACCTCCTTGTTCTTTCGTCCTTTCCTTCCTCGTTGGTGTTATCACGACGGCTGGAGCTTCAGACGCTGGTTCAGACCCTGAGTGACCTTGAGGATGTAAGCCGCCCAGCAAAGCGGAAGGGGAAGGATCCCGAGGTCAGACTGTCCGGCGGCGCTCCGGGGCGGCCTCCGTCTGCCCGATTTCTCGTGCGTTGAAGTGGCTCTGGTCGTCTGCAGGGAAACATACCCCAGCCGGTGCTCCGCGCCACCTGCCCCCACGCGGGACAAGCGGAGGCCGCCACCAGCCAGGCCCGGGGCGCGCGCAGGCGGAGGCGCTGCTCCGGGGAGCCGCGGGGCGACACTGAGCCGGGGTCACGGTGCCCCGCGTCTCCCCCGAGGGGTCGTCTTCTCCTCCGGGCGGAATCAAGGCAGCAGAAGGCTGCGACGAGCACTTCAACATCTTCTGGAAGCGGTCACTTGCCTTCTGAAGCTCAAGTTAGCCTTCCGGAGCGCAAGAAATCCTGAAGGAATGGTCCTAGACGAGAATCCTGACAACGTCCGGAGGAAAAGGTCACTCCAGGCAGGACCAGGCGACGCTCGGCAGCGAGGTCACACAGTGCGGCTGGACAGAAGCGGCGGCAGCACCTCGGCGCGGGACACACGTGCAGTCACCGCGCGCGTCCGGGTCCAGGGCATCCGCGCCGCTGCCCGGGGTCCGGACCCAAGTACCTGCGTCCCCGCCCCCGCCGCCGTGCCGTCACGTCGCGTCACGTCACGTCACGTGCAAGCGGGCTCTGAGCGTGGGTGCGGGGGGGGCGTCACACGGGCAGCGCCTGAGCATGCGCGGGGAGGGAGGAGGGCCGAGTCAGGAGCCCCCCCGCGGTGGGGGGAGGGGCGCGGGGCGGGCGGGCGGCCCCGGAGGCAGAGACCGCGCGTGTCGCGTCGGGGCCACCTCGGCCAAGGGTGCTGGGGCGACGGAGCCGCGGAGTGAGCTTCCCGGAAGGGAGGACCCGCCGCCTGTTCACTGGTGTAGTCACTGATGGGCCGAGTACTTCATCCTTTTTATTGGAAATGTGCCGTATTTTGCGGCGATGTTAGCTAAATGAACTTTCTCACCTAACGTTGGAATCCAAACGTAACTTACAAATACTTGTATGACAAGTTCCCCCAAAACGCAAGCCCGACTCACACGGCGTCTTGGGAAAGGCCCCCACGGCTGGCAGGGCCTTGACAGGGAGAACCTGCTGGACCCCTGCGCCGGGAGGCCGCGCGCGGACAGCGTCACAGCTGGACCGCGGCCTGAAGCGCGGCCGCGAGCCGCCCAGCGCCGGTCCGGGAGCCTGCCTCCCAGGGAGCAGGAGGGCGCGGAGGGCGCGGACGCCCGGGAGCCCGCCCGCCCTCGGAGCCGCGGAAGCGCGCCCAGGCCGGCGTGTGCCTGCGCGGCACCCGAGCTTACGGAGGCGCAGACACCTGCGCACAGGCGCCGTTAACGGGGGGCCATCGGCACAGAAGAGAAGCTTCTGCCCTCCCACGTCGGTGAGTGAGGGCTTCTGCCTGTCCGTCCTCCGTCTCTCCCTCCCACAGACACGTTCCGTAGCTGCCCGGGACTGGAACGCGGTGTCGGGTGAGCGCAGCAGGACGCAGGCTGTAGCCGTAACTGCTGGACTGACGATCGCTCATCGTCCCGAGAAGTTCGTCGGCGCGACTTTGCCCCCGTTGGTAAAACTGCCGTTTCGGAAAGTTTCTTCTTGGAGCGATACTCCCACCAACAGCAGGCGGGCCCTGTTGCCCTTTGGCTAAGACGACTCTTCAGAACACTTCCGCGTCTGACTCCGAGAGCCCTCGCTCGGAGACTGCGGGGCCTCGGCGGCGGTTCTGCTTAGCTGACTCCCTTAACCAAAACATCCTGCTTTCGATGTGCGATATAAAAGCAAACAAGTTCCCAGCTTTAACAAGCAGGGTATTTGAAGTCAACCAAGAAGAGATAAACCAGCTGTACCCGAAAAATCTCCCCACGGGAGGGCACCTCTGACCAGACGGACGGGCGGTGTCGTGGCCGCGCCGGCGCGTCACGCGGACGTCTTCACTGGCTCTCACCCCTTTCCTGAAGCCGCGTCGCTGAGGTGTGGCTGCCGTGCAGGACGCTGCACGTGCCCAGTGTACACCCAGGGCCGGCACCGCCGTGCTCCAGAAGCAGCAAGCAGGCTGGCCGTCCTGGCAGAGGAGCAAAGGGAACAGGAGGAGCCGGTCTGAGACCTGGGGTGCGGAGGAGGCAGACGGTGCCAGCCCGGGAACCATGGTAAGTATTTGGCTTCTAGTCTGAGTGAGATGGGAAGTGGGTTTTTGCGAAGTAACACGTGTTCTGACTTTCCATTTGAAAGGCTCTCCCGGGCTGGTGTTTTGAGAAAAGAAAATATGGAGAGAGAGGCAGAGAGGTGAGAAGAGCAGAGAGCAGGCTGCTTTCAGTGAAAGAGAGGCGATGGCGGCTTGGTCCGCAGTGGTGGTCTAAGAGGTGGCAAGACGAGGGCGGATTCTAGGTGCATTCTGAAATCGAGCCACCAAGGAGATGAGTCAACGGTGGCGCCGAGGTTCTCAGCATGAGCGACTCCAGGAAGGAAGTCGCTGTTTGATGCTGCAGAGAACTAGCTGGAGGCAGAGGCACTGGCGTGGGGAAGCGGGAGCTCCGGGCGGGACACGCCGCGTTGGAGAGTCTGTTAGACGGAAGTGCTGGACGCCTCGCAAGCTAAGCGTCGCCTGGGACTCGGTGATTCACAGGAGAGGCCAGGTTAAAGACGGCAACCTGGGAGTCACGGGCCGGCTCTTCCATGCTAAGAGACTGGGAGGATGAACCTAGGGGTAAAGGTGCACGGAGAAGGGACAGGCTCAAGGCGGGAAGAGGCCGGGAAGACAGGGAGCCCCGGCAGGGCCGATGCGGAAGCAGCCATCCGGGAAGCAGGAGACGAGCCCAGAGAGTGGGGTCCCGGAATCCGAGGAGAGGCAGTGTCCAGGGAAGGAGACCACCGCCACCCGAGGCTCCTCGCAGGTGGGAGAGTGTAGGGCGAGAATCAGTGACCTCAGGGAGAGCCGTTCTGGCCCATTAGTGGAGATAAGATGCCTGATTGGGACACTTCCAGGAGAGAAGGAGAGGGGAAGAAACAAGGAAAGTAAGAAAGGTAACACTCCCAAGAATTTCTGCTATAAAGAGGAGCAGAAAATGGAACTGGCAGCTGCGAAGGGATGTGGGCCAAACGGAGGGTTTTCTTACAACAGGTCTGTGTGTTGCTGTGAGTTACAGAGTAGAGGGAACACTGATGATGCAGAAGACAAAGGGGACAGTTGCAGGATGTCCCCAGATACACACGAGGGGCTGGACCCCACGGCTGACCGGAGGAGCAAGCGTGAGGTGGCACGTGCAGCTCCAGGCGCGGCAGATGTGAGCTGGTGGACGTTCTCTCCTGACGGCGTCTGTCTTCCCAGTGAATCAGGAAGCCAGGTCATCGGCTGAGTGCGGACAAGCAAGCTGCTGTTGGAGGTCTGAAGAAAGAGGATAAGATAACCACCTGGGCAAGTGGAGGACCCGGCGGACTGAGGACAGGTGCTGGATTACTGGCAGCACCGAGGGCCTGGTCCAGGGGAGTGAAGCTGGGTCTCGTGAGTCTAGTGGTGTGTTTTTATCCGACCATGAGTCACCTGCTTGAGTGCAGACGTAGAACAGACTGAGAGTTGGATCTGACCCGTGCTGGGTGTTTCCCAGGGGAGTGCTGCAAAGGGAAGGAGGGACATGGACGTTCAGGGCATACTCAGGGGTCAGTCACTCTTAAATATGTATCTTGGATTAACGATAGCCCTTAAAATCTAAGCTGGCGGAGGAGGGAAGGGTGGACATGAAGGGGGTGAAGGCACTAAAAACAGGGCAGGATGAACAGATGCTGGTTCCCGATGGAGAGAAAGGATCCCTGGGGCTGGAGGAACTAAGAGTGCCTGGAGTTAGGGGTAGTGGTTGGAGGGCGGGTGCTGGGGATGGAGAGTGCACCTTGGGGACGTCGAGGGCTGGGATGTGACCACAGCAGTAGGGCTGGGATGGAGCAGAAGACCGAGTTTGGAGAGAGGAGATTGGGGAACTGGGAAGTCAGGTGGTCAGAAGAGTCATCCGTGTCAATGCCGTAATGGTCACTAATTATGACAGCCATAAGGTGGGGGTGACAGTGAGCTAAAATCTTGCTGAAAGAGAATAAAAGGCATTCTAAAGAATAAACATACTTAACAGCGATCAAAGTGAAGATTTCAAAACTGAAAAATATAATCATTAATATAAAAAAGGCCAGTGTGTTAAGCACCACAGGAAAAAAGGACACTATTGCACTGGAATATGGAGCTGTGGAGATTACCTGTAATACAGCATAAAAAGATGGGAAGTAGGAAGAGTGATTTAGAGAAGGTTAAGATGAAACGTGTGCCCAACAGAAGAGCTCCCCACGGAGGGACTGGAGAGAAAGAGGGAAAAGGAATTTTTGAAAAGATAGGGGAGTCAGATCTCCAAGAATCACTCAAAGCATAACTTCTCAATTCAAGAAGCACACTGAGTCCTAAGTCAAGTTAACAGAAGTAAATCCAAACCTAGGTAGACTGCAGTGAGTGTGCAGAACACCCAGAACAAAGGCAAGCTTTTCAAGCAACCGGAGAGAAGAGACAAGTAATCTACAGGGAACGAACCCGAGACTGACAGACGCAGCTGCCCAGGAGAGACAGTAGGTGCGGTGGGACGACAGACCAGGAATGACACTCCCGGAACCTCTCATACATGCCCCTCCCTTCCCCAGCCTGCCCGCATCTGCGCATCTGTGTCCGGCGAGTCTCCTGGCCTCTCCTTTACTCACCTTGACTCCTCCACCATCACACCCAGCCCAAACCTGACAGTCTGAGCGGCACACACCATCTTCCCATGACCCCCTCCGCTCAGATGCCTGCCCACTCAGGAATGAACTGTTGGAGTAGTTCGTCTGTGCCAGGCACTGGACAAGCAAAGAGGTGACAGACGTGACCTCCATCTTCAAGAAGCCCCAAACCTACTGCAGAGAGAACTGTAACAGACAGACAGCTAATAAGAAAACCTGATGTAGCATAAAGGAACGGTATGCAAATTGTGGCAGATGTACAGAGACAGACTTGGCGGAAAATCAAATGCTTCATCGGCTCCCACATCACCTTTACTTAGGCAATTAGGGCACCACGTCCAAGCCCTCACCAGACTCCCCACCACAGCCCACTGCTCTGACTCTCTTCGCGTAGGCAGGCGAACCGCACCACCTTTCTCTTCCCCAGTGATCGCGACACTCCTGCCTCTCTTCTCTGCCTCGCCGGTTCCCCCACACAGGTGCACCTGGGTGAAACTCTCAGACTCCCCTGCCTTACACCCATTCCTCTCCCTGACTTCCTGCTGAATTTATAGACACTTGATTATTTCTGATTGTCTTGTGTGTGTTAACTAAGTTTTCTTGTTTAAAACATTAGCCCCTGGAGGGTGTGGAGGTACAATATGCAACCAGAAGATGCGACTCCTTAGTTCTGACCATAACTAATTTTTTTACCCCTGTACAGTTTACTTAATTTCTTCTCGGTTTACTCTTCTATAAAATAAGGATGGTGGGCCAGATAACCTCTTAGACCTGCCTCCGCTTTCAGCTACAGTTCAGGGAGCATTTTTGTCCTCAAATCACTGGTATGAGAAGACAGTAAGCTTTCAACAAATACTTGTTCGTTGATCTTTGTCCTGGAAGGTAGGGAAACACTGGTGCATGCTGGGGGAGCTCTTGCATGGCCCCAGTTCACCGAATGATACACGTACAATTCCAGAGGTAAGAGGCACCTGACCAGACCTCGGGCCACCCACCCGCACGAGAAGGCAAACCGGGAAGTGTTTCTAATGCCCGGTCAGTCGGGGTCTGTGAACTCTGGCACAGGGTGCTCAGGTCAACTCCACATCACTGTCTCGTGCTCAGACTCTGAGAACATAGCATGGGTTAGAAAACTTCACTGGTTAAAGAAAACAAATAGGCTGTATCTCGCAAATTCTGCTTTTAGGTAAGTCCTATAAACAGAGCATTAAGGAGCCATTTTGCAGTATGCTGTATATACGCATTTACATGCGATGTAACGTGTATGTGCAGTTCTAACTGTAATAATTCTACCTAATAAAACTGAAAAACGGAAAAAAGCCATTTTTCTTGGCATGAGTGTTTTGTTTAAAATTCAAGGATTTCTTCCCACGGGATATAAAACGAAGCATCTTAGCGCCTCTAACTCTGAGTTTGTTCAACATAGAATAAATACAACACAGCAGAATGAAAATCAACTGAGACAAATTGTTCAGAATTACCTAAAATTGTACCTGTGAATAGTAGGTACTCAGTAAATATGTGTTCCTTTCTAGTATCCCTTCCCGTACTTCAAGGATTCCCACTGTGAAACAGCATCTGTTTCACTGAAGCACGAGCTTCAGTGACATGGGTGAGCCGCCCAGAGCAGGACGGCGCACGTCCTCTACCAGGTTCAGTGTTCAGTCTTCCGACGCTTAGGACACGAACACCCAAATTATAGCCTGATGCCCATCTGAGGCACACGACTTACAGGAGGCAAATTAAAGAGAAAGTAGACATTTTGTTTCATCCCCTGTCCTAAAAGCCCCTAGCTAGGTATGCAGACTGCTCCCTGCATCTGCGCTGGTTCAGAAGTTGCAGGGCGCACCGTGTCCCAACTGCATCGGAGCCTCCGGGGGCCCAGCGTGCACCCTCATCGGGGGGCTGCCAAGCCTGGCTTCCGTCCTCAGATTCAGGACATTGCACAGGCAGGGCTGAGGGGCAGCAGCAAGTGGGACCGGGGGGCAGTGAGCCCTGGAGCCGGAACTGGCTGCCCGTCCGAGCACCTCTGAAGAGCATCCGGGCTAATCCCTTCTCCACTGGCCAAGAGGACAGCGTCTAGCTGAATTCAGTTCAGCCACGTCTGTGGACGCTCCCACTGTCTTGGGCACTATTTCAGGCCCTAGAGTATAAAGCTGAATAGGAAAGAAGCCCTCTTCCTTGGAGAACCCATAGTCGGGCAGAGGTACAGGCACCTAAAATCACCGAGATGACCGACGGGTTGAGAGTTCGGACAGTCCTGGGACAGGGAGACAGGATGCCGAGCAGGCTTGTTAGAGGAGATGGCCCTGAGACTCAGCAGATGAGGACTCGTCGGGGAAGCGAGCCTCAGGGACAGCAGTTCTGACTGTAGCTGCGTCAGAAGCACCGGCAGAGCTTGTTAAAGGAGAGGTGTCTGCATCTGTTCCCAGACTTCCGGTTCAGTGGGTCTGCAGAGGCCCAGGAATCCGCATTTCTAACAGATTCCCAGTGATGCCGGTGCTGCTGATCTGGGGACCAAGCCCAGGAACCGCAGCGGTGAGAGGAGAGCGCGAGCAAAGGCAGGGAGCCCCAGGTGGCCGGCCGGCAGCAGGGACCAAGGCTGAGTGCTCGGCGTGGGCCCAGACCCAGGGAGGCCCGGCGCCCCTGGACAGCAGGCCCAGGGCACTCCCGCCGTGGGCGAGCTGCAGCCGTCTTCCCTCTGGAATGACAGGCGCTCTAGACAGAGACTTGCTTTCCCCACCCTCAGTGCTGTTGCCCAAATTGCCACCCATGGATTTATGCAGCACCTTTTCATCAGCAGACATTCCATGTAACATCGCTTCTGACCAGGGAGCTTGTCTTTCAGCAAGTAATGTGTGGCAGTTGGCTCCTGTCTGTGAAAGTCCCCGGTCTTACCATGTTTTCCGTTCCCCTGAAGCAGCTGGCCAAACAGAATGGTAGAATGGCCTTTTCACTGCTTGGTTACAGCACCAGGAATTTAGGAACACCCTGCAGGGCCAGGGGAACGTCCTCTCAAATGTGGTATACGCTCTGAATCCGTGAGCAAAATAAGGTTCAAAGTTCAGTTCAGGCACCATCCCAGGAAACCTTTCCTGAGTCAGACTCCCCAGGTGCCCACGTATTCAGACTCAGTAGGGTTCTCATGTCACATCCTGGCCTTTGTCATCATCATTGCTACACGTCACTAACACTATCCGCCTACGTAGTATCCGTCCCCCACCCTGAAATGTGAAGTGCCCGAGGGCACAGTGCCTGTCACACAGCAACAGCTGAGAAGTGTTTGTTAGATTGGTCGCATCTAGCTTGGTAATGTTTATGCTTTAACAAACTGACTTGCAGGTGATTCTGTAGCATCACAGAAAGATTATAAACACCAAGCAGATACATGGGGTTCAGTGCTTCACCTTGCTACTTCATTCAAGCAAAATCGGGACAGTTAACTAGCTTTCTTCCGAACCACAAAATTTCTCTGTACCAGTGCCGTCTACACCGTCAAAGTACTCATGCACACAAACCACATGTTCTGCCTTTCTCCTCGGTATCCTAGGGCGATAATATGTAAGATACAGAATATTCATCTATAGAAGTTTCAGTAGCTTAGAGGTAGAGGTATAAAGAAAATATTACATATCAAGTTTGTAGACTTCAGCTAAGAGCAGTAACTAGTGGAAAATCTGTAGCCTTCAATGTATCTGTCAGAAAAGAAGAAAGCTGAAAATGAATGAGCTAACCTTCCCTCGCAAAAAGGAAGGAAACAATGTAAAGTAAAGCAGAGAAAACAGAGAAAAAAATACTAAAGGGCTGAAATTAATGAAATAAAAACATTCAGTAAAGAAGGTCAGAGGCCAAAATTTGCTCTTTGAAGTGATTAGTGTAGCTAATACGTTTCTGACATTGAACAAGAATTTAGAGAAAATGAGCCAATATCAGGAGTGAAAAAAGGACACCACTGAAGACACTTAAAGAATTACGGAGATAATGTTACAAACAACATTATACCTATAAATTTGAAAAGTCAGAACATTTTTAATTCCTTGAAAAATATAACAAACCGACCCAAGAAATAAAGTGAAGCCTAAATTGTTCTATAATAATTAATGAAATTAAATCAATAGTTTTTCCCACCAAAGAATGTCATAGTCAGATGGCCTTACAAGGGACTTTTATCAAACTCTCAAGGAAGAGAGCATTAATCTGTTAACAAAGTAGGAGTAGAAGGGAAAGACTAACCAGATACAGAATGTCTACCTAAATCTGCATCAAACGTCGTCTCAGTGGTGACACATTAAAAGTATTCCTTTCACTACCACAAATGAACAGTGATGCCCACTATCTTCTAGTCAACATTGGACAGCAGGTGTAGAAAGAAAAGAAAAAAAAATTAAAGGCAAGCGAATTGGAAAGAAAGGGATTTCATTATTTACAGATGCTGTAACTGTCCAGAAGATCCAGAATATTCAGACAAATTATTAAAAATTTAGAGCTGATCAAAATAGCTTGCCGTACAATCCACATACAATAATCAATATCATTTCTTGACCAGTGACAGAAAAGAAAATGAAAAAAATTAAATACCATTCAAATAGCAAAAAATCTTATAAATAACTAGGTATGAGCATGACATTAGATGGGTAAAACCTGCATAGAGACAGTTTATAAAGTTTTACAAAAAGGCGTTTTAAAAGAACTACAAAACAAAGAGAGACATTATGTCTATGCACAGAAAGACCTAATACCATGATGCGTTCGCCCCTAACCGGGTGTACCAGGTAACTTCAGATATATCTAGGCTGTATGAGATGGTGGCACAGCTATAGACAATAAAACAATGGAAAAGAATAGAAATCCCAGAATTAAACCCATACATAAATGGAACATTGATGTAAAACAGAGACCATTTTGTATACCAAAGAAGAAAGGATAGCTATTTATTAAATGGTCCTGGGAAAATTAAGTATCTCTACTGAAAAAAAAACTCAGACTGGATCTCTATATTCTATCATACACAAAACTCAAGTCCATGTAAATCAAAGGCAATATATGTGACTGCCTTCATGATCCTAGGATAAAGAAATAGTTCTTCAACAGAAGACAAAAAGCACTAACCATAAAGAGAAAGTTTTATAAATTGGGCCACATTAAAATGGAGAGATTCTCTTCATCAAAAAATAATATAAAGAAAGTGAAAAGTAAGCCACAGACTGGGATGTTAGCAACACCTCTAACTGAAAAGGACCTGTATTTAGAATATATAAAGTACCACATACAAATATACTAGGAAAAGGTAAAGGACATTAGAGAAACAGAAAAAGACATGATCAGGGATTCCACAGAAGAGGAAATAGAAAGCTACCGTATGAAAAACTGTTCTACCTGAGTCCTGAAGAAAATTTAAATTAAGACCGTGATGAGGTTACGTGTCACACTCACTAGATGTAAGAAGCTTAACGATGTCAAATGTTGACGACACTGTGGATCAGTGAGAACTACGTACCCAGCTCCTGGGAATCTACGTCGTCATAGCCCCTGTGAAGCCACTACAAAGAGCATCTTGACGTTGTTCCCTGAAGTGGGATGTTTGCACACCTTAGCTAGGAATTTTATTCTTAGGTATATACCCTAGAGAAATTCTTGCATCTCTATACAAGGAAGTATGTGTAGGAACATTCACAGCATCCCTAAGTCTAATAAATAAACTAGGAAAAACCTGAAGCTCATTGAATGGAGAATGGATAAATAATTAAGATATAATCACACAGTGGACAATTATGTAGCGGGAGAAAATAAATGACCTACAACTGTAGACAACAGCATGGAAGACTCTAAAAAATACAACATTGAAAGAAAAAAAGTCCTGGAAGATGATACTCAGCGTGATACCATTTGTAAGAAGCTGAAAAACAAGGCGGGGGGTGGGGGGGACATGTACATATGTTGTTCAGGATATGAAACACATAGAATAAAGCTAGGTGACCAAAGCAAGGCAATTATAAACACCAGATTCAGAATGGTGGTTGCCTCTGTAGGAGAACCCCTGGGACAGGCTGAGAGAAGTACAGAGGTAGGTGTGGGGCACTGGTGGCCTTCTACACTAGGGTGTGGGTTCAAATATTATCTTGTTAAACTTTCATATACGTGTATACATTTATATTTACATATAAAATGTATATAAAAGAGGAAGAAGCTCTACCTTATCTGATACCTAACCCAGGCAAACAGAGTACAACAAAAAGAAACCACATACCAATTTCCTTCATGGACTACAGATGCAAAAACGCTCAACAAAATGCAAGCAGGTTGAGTCCAGCAATACATAAGAAAGAATAATACTCCATTATCAGGCGGGGCTTATCCCAGGAATGCAGGGTTGCATCAACACTAAAAAAGTCAATGAATGCAATCCATCATGTAAACAGACAAAAGAAGACAAACCACACGACCATATGAATTGGTACAGAAAAGCACCTAACAAAGTTTAACATCAATTCATGATAAAACACTCAGAAAACAGAATAAAAGGGAAATCCCTTAACCTGAGGGGCATCTATCAAAAAACAAAACAAAACAAAACTAGAATTAACCGTTATATCTAATGGTGAAAGACTTAATGCTTCTTTAAAACAAGAGGACACCCTCAGCACCTATTCAACATCACGTGGGAGGTCCTGGCCAGCTCAACATGGCAACAAAATAAAATAAAATAAAATAAAAGGCATGCCAAAAATTTGCCCTATTCTCAGACGTCATTATTATAGAAATCCCAAAGAATCCACAAAACAATTTTGTAAAACTAATAAGTGCACTTAGCAAGTTTGTAGGATACAAAGTCAACACACAAAAATCATATTTCTGTATACAAGCAATAAAGAATTAGAAAAATTTGTATAATAACATTTACGGTAGCTCCAAAAATGACATATTTAGGTATAAATATAAAACATATTCTGAAAACTATAAAACTTTGATGAAAGAACAGAAAGAAGATCTAATTAGATGGAGAGACATACAATGTTCATGGACTGGAAGACTCTCTTCTACCAACCGACAGATTTAAGGTAATTCTAATCAAAATCCCAGCAGGACTTTTGTGTTTACATTCAAACTGATTCAAAAATTGATATGGAAAGACAAAGGATCTAAAATAGCCAAACAACTGTGAAAAAGAAGAGCAAACTTGGAAGACTCCCCCAACGAATTTTAAGAATTATTATAAAGCTACCGCAATCAAGACAGTATGGTTTTGGCAAAGGAACAGAAGAAACATGTATCAGTGAAACAGAATAGAGTTCAAAAACAGACCCACACAAACATGGCCATTTAATCTTTGATAAAGAGGCAAAGCCAACTCGAGCAAAATGGAGAGTGTTTTCAACAAATGCTGCTGGCATAACTGAACACCCGTATGCAAAAAAGAAAATTAACCACCATCCTAACCCAATACCTTATATAAAAATTACCCCAGAAAGCATCACAGATCTAAATGTCAAACGTTAATCTATAAAGCTTTTAGAAGAAATCATAGGAGCCATCCTTGTGACCTGGAATTACTACAATCCATGGAAATAAAAATTGATAAATTGGACTTCATCAAAATTAGGAATGTTTGCCCTGCAAAGGCACTGCTAAGAAAACAAAAAGATATGGTAAATATTTGCAAATCACTTATCCAGCAAAAGACTTGTATCTAGAAAATACAAGAAATTCAAGCAACTCATTTTTTTTTTAAATGGGTAAAAGACTTGAATAGAGAATATACAGATGGAAACTAGTACCCAAAGAGATTCTCAAGATGATTCTCCAGTTGGGGAAGTTCAACCCACGATGAGAGAGCACCACATGCATTATCAGGCTGGCTCCGAGGAGGAGGAGGAAGAGGATAAACTGACAACGCCACGTGCTGCTGAGGATGCGAAGCAACTGGAACTCTCCCACAGTGCACTCCAGGGCATGGTCTGACAGCGCTGGATGAACACGCTCTCAGATATTTATCCAAGAAAAATGAAAACAGATGATCACACTAAAACCAGTATATGGACATCTGTAGTGGCTTTCTCCATAGTTGCCAAAAACTAAAAACAGCCCAAATGCCCACCAACTTGTGAGTGGTTAGCCAAGTAAAGCACATTCACCAAATGGAAGATATCTCAGCGATGAAAAGCAACTCTGGATGCATGTTACAACACGAATGGACCTCAAATGCAGTATGCCGGGGGAAAGCCAAACGCAAAAGGTCACGTGTGGTCTGAGTCTGTGTGCACGACATTCTGGAGCAGGCAAGACTAGAGGGGCAGACGGCAGACGAGGGGCAGACGGCAGACGAGGGGCTGCCAGGGTCCGGGATGAAGGGAAGGGACTGCTTAGAAATGGATGGAAGGAAACTCTGTGATGTGGGTATGTTACACATCTTAATTTGGGTGCTGGTTACATGATCATCTGTGTTTGTCAAAACGCATGGAACTGTGCAATCAAAAAGGTGCATGTGTTTTTTTCCTCAGTACATTTGACTTTAAAAATATTCTAGGTATAGAGATATACATTTGAAAGAAAGTTGTTGCTTCAAACAGGAAACAAAGGGAATGCCAATAAACAAAGGTATGCCTGGATGAATTCTGACATCCATCCCATTTACTATTTTGCAGCTATTAATAATATCCATAATACAGAAGCTTAAAGTGCCTACCAGTACTTAACCCTCCAAATACAGGCTGAGCAGCAGAGCTAAATTTCTTCTATGAGAATCATAACCTAGAAGAGGAAGAGTTAAATACACCCCAAAGTCCGACATACCAAACCTCTTTCTTTTACCTTTTTTATTGATCTGAGCCATTGCTTGTTAAAACCAGAGAGGAAATGGAAGCACAGAGCATCCTGGAAAACAATTAATTTATCGCACAGTATAATCAACCAAGCTCAATAAAAAGAATCTGAAACCAAATGTTCAGATGAAGATTATATGCCTTTGTTTTCCATGCAGTTTTTATGGTGTTTAAACAAGGATCTTTTTTTTTAAAGCCTTGACTTTCAAAAGGTCACATGTGCAACATTTCCCTAAATCTTTGTCTGGTCTCACAAGGCGAGTTTCCTTAATGCTGCCGCCAATCAGGTAAAAGCCATGCCGAGGGGAAAGTTAAATAAAAAGCTATCTCAAATAGCATTTTTAAAAGGCAAACATCAACCTCGTAAGTATTAAAAGCACGTTCTAAAATCCGCTCTGATGACAGTTGAAGAAAGCCGCTTTTATGTTCAGGGAGCCCTGCTGGGCAAGGTCTTTTAAATGCGAGTGTTTACCTAAAATACGGCAGGGCCAGAACCTGGCCTTGAAGAGGCGCCTTCAGATGGCACACAGCGAGCGCAGCCTTTAGTTAATAAATTGTCCCACACCTTTGTCTCGCCCAAGAAAGGCCGAGGTCTGCTCTCTCACAAGAACGCACAAGCCTCTTTAAAGACTTGCGTTTTTCACTCTGCGTCTCTGTACTTGTTGATTTAGAGTTTCTCTGAGTGACAGTGCACATCCCTGGGGTTTTTTCTAACTCTGTCATCTGTGCTACTGAGTGTACTTTGACTCAGATCAAAGTTGAAAGCTTCTAGAAAGATACACAAACCACAGTGTGACAAATAGCATGCCGTGTTTGACCCAGCAAACAATAAATTACTTTCATCCATCCAGGTAAAGAATCCCATGTTTTCAATGCTAATTCTGAGGTCTGAAATGATAGAACCTTAATACATTCTCAAAGGACGGAGAGCTTTAAATAATAAGGAAAAGACATAAATAAAACTCACATACTGCAGGCACTGAAACTTCCATTGTTCAAAGAACCATGGTTTCAAGCCGTTGTTGCCTGAAACCCAATCGTAAAGTTTAAACTAAGTAGCATTCGTTCAAATAAAACATGACAGTTTGCCTCTGTTTTCTTAGTTGAAAAATAATTTGTAGTGTGCCTGTGCCCAGCCGGACAGTGTAAAGTCAGGCTTCCATGCCGTCAGCAACACTTCACTACCCCTCTCTCTGAGTGGACTTCCACCGCAAGGGATGCTCTGATGAAGGACCGGCAACCACGTAACCTCGGACCAGAGGCGCCAGCTTTGCCCTGTTGTGACCGCACCACCTGTAACCACTACCAAGGGCAAAAACGCCATTTTCCAGCGCTTGCCGTCCACTGGGCACCGGGTGAGAACTGTACATGTGGTCCCGAACTGAAACCCACAGAATTACCTAACTTAAATTAATTCACATGTATTAACACGACTTAATCCTACAAAAATCCTGTGAGGCAGGTGTTATTACTCCCATTTTCCGGATGAGGAAACCTAAGGCACAAAGACGTTGAAAATGTTGCCCAAGGTCACATACATCTAGTAAGTGACAGAGCCTGGATTTGAACCTGAGTCTTTTGATTTCTATAACCCAAGCTTTAGTGCACTGTGGTAAGGACCGTTTATCTTAATAAACACATGAGTTACTATAGTAGTTTAAGAATTGATATATTGATTGTTTAATTTCAAAATCCTTAATCAAAGAAACAAAATCCTCTTTTTTTATCCCTTATTGTGGGGTTAAATTACATGGGTATTCAAACATGGAAAATGATGAATTCAGCAAATACTCACTGGCTGCCTACTACGGATGGGGTACTGAGCTGTGTGCTGGAATGCCACAGTTAAGAAAAACAAGCAAGACCGTTTTCAATTCCGAGAGGATTCGGGTTTTGATTTTTTTTTTTTTAATTTATTTTTGGATTCAGATGTCCTGCCAGAAACTGTATCAGTAAATTCACAATTGAGCTAACATTTCAAACTCTGACTCAGCCTTCCATCCCCTACAGTGACCCAGAAAAATGAGGTAACACAATTTGTGTGCACTGGGCAGCCGTCAGCAATTGTGGAACAAGAACAGGGAGACTGCACCCCGCGGGCAGGAAGCAGGGCCGCCTCTGCCCAGTGGTTACAGTGAGTCTCAGAGGGGATGCAACAAGGGGGAAACACTGAGCCAGGACGGTGCCTGGAGCTACAGCAGAGGAACCGCCTCCACTCTTGACTCCTGAGCGAAGACTAGGTGCTCTCACTGGAATTGCTTAGTGATGCTTGCATCTCACGGCTGTAGACATCTTTTTTTTTAAGTTATAGAAATTCCTACAGAAAAAAAAACCTCTTGATAAGGAATCTAAAGCCTTCATCTTTTCCACATTGAAACTATTTTTAATGAGTTGTGATCATTGGAGGCTACGTAGGTGAGCGCTGGCTCCGTGCGCAGAACCTTCTCTCCTACGGCCTCCCAGCACCTGGTCTCAAAGCCCCAGGGCACCCAGGCCGCCCTCCTTCGGGTCCTGGGGGTCCTGTGCTGAGCGGGGGCCCTCCCATCCACCCCTGCCAGGCTCCGTCCCTTTAGGAACGCTCTCCCAGCGCCAGGGGACCGACACCTGCCCCTGGGTCTCTGCACAGCACAGCCCTTGCTTAGCAACTCCAGGCCCTCCCACTTCTTCCCGCAGCCCTGACTTGGCCCTCATGCTCTCTGCAAACCTGTCCCCTCTCCCTCCTCCAGGACCCCCTTCCGCAGCCAAAGGTGCTTCCCACAGGTCCCACACACCACCTACTCTCACCTTACTCTTCCTGCCAGGACACTTTCTCTGCGCATTTTGCCCAGATCTCTCTGTTTCTCCAAGTCCTCACCAATTTCACGTCCTCGCCCCAGAGCCAGAGGTGCCGCCGCCCCCCGCCACGGTCTGCATCCGCCTCCACGAAGCCCTCTCACTGGAATTTCAGTTCTCCACGCCTGCATTCTCCTTCTCCTTCTCAACTCCCATCTCCCTGACGGCAGGGTTTTTTTTGTTTTGTTTTGTTTTGTTTTGTTGGTTTTCTATACCTGTGTTTTATTTTAATAAGTTTTTAAAATAAACGAATTTGATATGGCTGCTAGATACAGGTCAACACACAAAACTTAATCACATTTCTGTGTACTAGCAAGATATAATTGGAAAATGAATTTTTAAACAATCATTTTTAATACCATTAAAGTTCATCAAATGAAGGGCAGGGATCTGAATTGATTGCACTTTGTTAGCTTTCATTACATTTTCATAGAATAGGCATTTAATAAACATTAGTTTAATGAATAAACAATCAAACATGTATTTAAAGATATGGCCGTGTAATTTAGTTATGCTGAGAATAACACAGAAGCAAACATCCATTAAAATATACATAAAAATACTCCCAAACCAAGCCACTGAGAGGCTTATAATAAAATAGAACAACTTCAGAAAAAGAGAATTAATT
This sequence comes from Camelus ferus, assembly GCF_009834535.1. Classification (NCBI taxonomy): domain Eukaryota; kingdom Metazoa; phylum Chordata; class Mammalia; order Artiodactyla; family Camelidae; genus Camelus; species Camelus ferus. The sequence goes on along the minus strand of NC_045702.1, from coordinate 1,764,023 downwards.
TTTCAGGTATTATTCTTTTATTTAGCATTTCTTTTTGTATTTCTACTTGCATAAAACTACCTCTTTTTCTATTAAAGAAGTTTAAGCTTCACAAAAGGTTTTAGTGTGACATTTGTTCTAATGTGGTCTTTCTTCCCCATTTGACACCGTCAGAGCTGAGGCAGCTGGACCCTTTCAGAATTCGGCCTCACGCGCTGCTGTGTACACAGAACGTGACGGTAGCTGATAAAATTCACACACCTGCGGTACTTCAATATACTCCAGACGCACTCTCGTTATGATTCATTTTAAGGGTAATAAAGAGATAGTGACAGTTATTATAATAGGATTTCATATGAATGAAAAGTGTACCCTGCATGGAAGACTGCTGCTACCTAAAGGCTCAGAACTAAGAAACCGAGCGCGATCAAACAAGAAAAAAGATACTTCATGTGGAAACGCCTAGAAGGTTTCAGTAACGGTGAAAAAAACACTGCATGAACGGCATGTGTAACACTTGAAATTTTTCACAAGAACATTTCCATCCAAATTATCTTTGTGCTATGAAAAGCATACATATGCAACTGCACGAAAGTAGTTTAATGGCCTCATTGTAAGCCATTTCTCTATGAATTAAGAAGCTCTGGACTCATGCGTTATCTCACGTAAAAGTGGTAATGATAAGTTCCGCACATGCAGATTAACGAACAGCTGCAACAAAGTCGGCTTCTCACGCCCAACCAGTTCGCTTGCTGCCACAAAGCAAAAGACGCGGCCACGCCCAGGGGTGGGGCGAGCGCAGAGCCGCGGCGAGGAGCCGGCAGGGGCCGCCTGCGCGCGCCCTCGCCCCCCCCCCCCCCCCAGCCTCAGCCTCGCTGTGACCGGCAGCACAGTCGCGCGCGCGCGCGCGCGCGTGCACACGCCAACAAAGGCTGCCCGGGGCCCTCTGCACGCCCGGGCCAGCCCGCCCGGGGGGAGAAGGCTTGTGCGACACCAGCGTGACCCCAGCTGCCCCAGCCAGCCTAGCCCATTGCATTGGGGTTGCTCCTTCAGAAAATTGTTCCTGTAAGAAGTCATCCCAGCTGAGGCCAAGGTGGCCGGCCCCTGAGGCCAGCCGAAACTGCCAACCTGTAGGCTTACTCAGAAGTCAGGTGAATGTAACTGTTTGAACCCCGAGTCTGGGGTGGAGAGAGGGGTTGTGATACGGCATTACTGTGACAACGGACAGCCGACAGAAGCATGGAAACACTGAGAGGGTGAACATGCAGACGGACACTGGCCGATACCACATGTGACAGCAGAACGCTGACCCCCAGTCTGCAGCAACCACCCCGGGAATCCAGGCCCAGCCTCTGCAGCCATCAGGCCGCTGGTCAGGACGGGTCTGTGCGATTCCGTGTGTTTACCCCTGCTTTCAACTCAGGGCCAGCAGAAAAGCTGAGTATGCCCCACACCAGCCATATACGGTGCCCCGCTTCTCTGTGGCCTGTCCCCTGCTTCCCGGAGCCAGCAGCCTCCAGCAGGCACACTGAGCCCCCCCGATTTCACTTTGAAGCCCCCCGTTCCCTCCCCGCTCAGGGCCCTGCTGAGCACAGCACTGGTGGCCGGGTCCCCCGTGGTAGCAGCTGTGCGTTGTCACGTGGCCGGTCTGTCCGTATTTCCACAACTGCAGGCATCACTACAAGCTGTGGCAGATACATAACCAAATGGATGGGCCATAGGATACAATTATGGTTCACATGAATAAACAGTGCCAGGTCGAAAAACCACAATTGTAACATTCATTCACTTCAACTCTGCCTTTTAAAGCGGAGTCTTTTGTTGCAAACAATTCAAGAGTCCAGTGTGTTCCCAAGGGCATCTCTTAGCCCTTCAACCTGTAACCCTTTCTCTCCTGAAGCTCCTCCCGCCAACACCCTCGTGGTGTTCCCCTCTAACATCATCACCTGGTCTGCATCCACCAGCTCTCCAGTCAGTGATGGCTTCACCCGTGACTCCACCACGTCATTTTCATCAACTACATTAATCCTGATTCGTTCACCAGATTTGTAATCTTAGCTTTGCCATCTATTTGTCTCCTATTCTTAAACATTTAGTGTGTCCTCCATCCGTGAGACACTGACAAAGGTGCTGAGTCACAGCCGATGGCGGAACGTGGAAGGAATATTTCCACAGAGCTGATTTTATCAACGTTTCAGGAGAGGAATTTGATCATGAAACCAGGATATCCATTCTCCAATGCTTTCATAATTTTTCTTATATTGTAGGAAGATCCTTTAGAAATAAAAATTTTGTAGTAGAAAATTTTATCTAAAAATAAAACTCAATATATTTTAAAAATAGCATGTATACCGTGAGTCCCTTTGTCTCAAATTCACTTTACAATCTATCTGTCTGCACTTTTGCATTGGAACCAGGGCTGAATGATGTTCTCCAGAGGTTCACGATAATTACCCCTTGGTGGCGGGATTTTGAGTGTGCCCACGTGTGTATACACATGTGGATATGTTTACGTTCTTCTTGGTCCGGTTATATATTGTTAGAAATTTTATAACAAGGCTCTATGATTTTACAAAAACAGTAAGGTTTTTCTTTTTAAAAATCCAAAACTTGAAAATACACAACTAAAGATCTAAATCTATTCATTCAATAACTTGCCAACAAGTCATGTAAGTAAAGAAACCAGGGAAGAGGTTAGAAGTGCATAAACACCAAATAAACAGTAGGTGCTGGAGAGCTAAGGGGACAAGTGGGAAGCTCTGGGATCACGCGAAATAAAAGGTCAAAAGCTAAAAGGAGGCAACAGCAAGAGGGCAGTGACAGGAAAAAACAAAACAAACAAAAACTTGCTGAGATTCACAAATTCTGGTTTTCACTTTGACTTGTAAACAGCATGCAACCATCATTCCCATCCTTACAAGAAAAAAGATGGAAAAATCAACAGTTGCTCTTAGAACGACCAGAAGATTGAGGTCAGAGGGCAAAACCTGAAACCCAGAGAGACCCCGGCCCACTGGGTGCGGAGCTGGCTCTCCTAGGGGGCGGCTGAGGCCTGCTGGGGGCTGGGCATGGACTAGCTGCAGAGTTAGAAACCACCAGGGGCCAGTCCTTGGCGAGTTCTACCTCTAGGAGCCTGCCCAGGTTCTTGTGACGAGCCCTGCGTGAGACCCCTAGTGTCTGTAGCAGCGGGAGGGATCGGATGAGGGACGAGGCATCTAAAATAAACTCAGAGCTCCCTCTTCTCTGCCCAGGGTCCCGCCCTCAGGGGAAACCTTCTTATGTGAGCCAGTGTGACCTGGAGAGAGGATAATCGGGTGGTTTGAGCCCCAGCTGGTCTTCCTGGCTCACATAAGGGAAGGGAGAGAAGAGTGAGGGGCTCTTCTAAAGGTCACAGCCCATGGACGCCAGGCCATTAAAAAATGAAGATATAATCACAAGATGATAGAACACTTCTCCCCCAACACCTCGTCACCACGTCAACAGGGCTGCAGGATAATCAGCGCGTTACGACTGACAGCCGAGACACAGCATCTGTCGGGGAGGGAGTTTCAAGGAAATCCAACGACAGGAGAGGAGAGCAAAACACAGACAGGAGAGGAAACGAAAGCTGGATACCTACGGCTACAGCGAAGACTTAGGGCAGCACAACTCCTCGTCAGATCAACATAAAGCCTTCCTAACGGCCTGCTTACCTCACTGCCTATTACCCAATGCATGTGGCGGCTTGCACCAAAAAGAACAAGACACGCCAAAGGCATGAAACCACTACTGTCTGAAGAGACACAGCCTGAGAGTCAGACTCCAATGTGGCAAAGATTTTGAAATTATCAGCTTTTTTAAAATCTAGGATTAATTATGACAACAGTTCTAATAGAAAAAGTGAACAACATGCAAGAACAGGTGGGTAATGTAAGCAGAGAGATGGAAACTGTAAGAAAGATTCAAAAGGAAACGCCAGAGCACAGTAAGAAATGAAGCAGCCTGTGGTGGGCTCCTTGGGCGACGGCATGTGGCCCAGGAAAGACTCAATGAGCCTGAAGATACGGTGATAGCAACGTCCCAAACTGAAGTGCAAAGAGAAAAAAAGAATGAAAAAGGAAGAGAATATCCAAGAACTGTGGAGCAGTCACCAAAGACTTGACATCCATGTAGCAAGAATACCGGAAGGAAGGGAAGGAGGAGAAGAAATATTTTAAATAATAATGAATAAGAATGTTCACAATTAATGACAGATATCAAACCACAGATCCAGGAACATCAAGCAAGATAAATACCAAAACATGTACACCTGGGTATGTCATATACAAACTACAGAGAACCAAAGAAAAAATCTTGAAGTCAGAAAAAAAAAACCCACCTGCCCTATAGAGGAATAAGGGTAAGATCTGCATCAGACTTCGCCTCATAAATAGTGCAAGCAAGGAGAGAGTGGAGCAAAATATTCAAAATGTTGAAATAAAAAAAAAAAACCACTAACATACATTTCGTATCTGAAATTACCCTTCCAGAGTGAAGGAGACACTAGCAATCAACAATCTGAAAAGGAAATTAAGAAAACAATTCCATTTACAACAGCATCAAAAAGAATAAGATATTTAGGAATAAATTTATCCAAGGAGGTGTAAGACTTTTACAATGAAAACTACAAAACGTTTTGAAAGAAATTAAAGAAGACCTTAGTAAATGGAAAGACATCTTGTGTTCTCAGGTTGGAAGACTTAATACTGTTAAAATAACAGTATTACCCAAAGTGGTACACAGATTCATTGCAATGAATCCCCTATCAAAATCCCAATGGCAGTATTTGCAGAAATGGAAGAATACATTCCAAAATTCATATGGAACTTCAAGGGACCCGGAATAGCTAAAACAATCTTGAAAAAGAAGTGCAAAGTGTAGTCCCATACGTCCCAATTTCAAAACTTACTATGAAGTACAGTAATCAAAAACAATATGGCACCAGCATAAGGACAGGCACCCAGACCAACGGCACAGAACTGAAATCCCAGAAATAAGCTTTCCCATCTACGGTTCATTGATTTTTTTACAAAGATATCAAGACCATTCAATGGGTAAAGGACAGTGTCTTCCCCAAAACGGGAAAAAACAGACGTCCACATGCAAAAGAATGAAGGTATACCCTTGTCTTACACCATGTACAAGCAGTAACTCAAAATAAATCAAAGGCGTAAATATAAGAGCTAAAACTATAAAAACTCTTAGCAGAAAACATAGGGGAGAATCTTCATGACATTGGATTTGGTGAGATTTCTTGGACATGACACCAAGAACACAAGAAACAAAAGAAAGCATAGATGAAGTGGACTCTTGATACAGTGTATCAAAGGAGACCATCAAGGGAGTGAAAAGACATCCCACAAAATGGGAGAAAATGTCTGCAAATCATATATATGATAAAAGTTCCATTTCCAGGATATATTAAGAATTCCTAAAACTCAACAATAAAAAGACAAACCAATTTTAAAAGGAGCAAGTGATTTGAATAGACATCTCTCCAAAAATAATGTACAAATGGCCACCGGCACATGAAAAGGTGCTCAGTGTCTTTAGTCATTAGGGAAGCGCAAATAAAAACCACAGGGAGACACCACTCCACAACTATTAGGATGGCTATAATTTTTTTAAGTCAAAAATAGCAAGTATTGGAGATAACATGGAGAAAGAGGACCCCTCATGCAGCGCTAATAGGAATGTAAAACCCTGCAACTGCAATGCAAACAGTCTGGTGGTCACATGGAATTACCATATGACTGAGCAATTTCACTCCTAGTGTATACACGAAAGAATTAAAAACTGTCAAATAAATGCATGTAGTGCAGGTTCACAGTAATGCTACTGACATCAGCCAAAACGCAGGAACAGCCAAATGTCTAACAACGGGTGAATGGATACACAAATTGTGGTATGCACACACAGTAGAATATTACTCAGCCATAAAAGGGAATGAAGGACTGATACATCCTACAGCATGGATGAACCTCAAAAACATTATGCCAAGTGAAAGAAATCAGACTCAAAAGGTCACACAGTGTATGATTCCATTTATATGAAATATCCAGACCAGGTAAATCTCTAGATTTAGAATGCAGATTGGTGGTTGCCAGGGTCTGGGGAAGGACGGATGGGGAGAAATTGCTATTAAGTATGGGAATTTACTTTCACTGTGGGGTGATCGAAATGTTTTGGAACTAGATGGAAGTGGTGGTTGCACAACATTGTGAAAGTACCAAACACCACTGAATTGTTCACTTTAATAAGATTAATTTCATGCTATGTGAACTTCACCTAAATAAACTGTTTTCTAAATGATAAAGAAATAAGATTTTTTCAGACAAAAAAGAAAAAAAAAACTGAAGGAATTTGCTCCTGGTAGACTTGTTTTGTAAGAAATGTTGAAAGAGTTTCTTCAGAAAGAAGGAACGTGATAGCGATCAGAAACTCAGATCTGCTTAAAGAAAAAGAAGATTGTTAGACAAGGAATAGATGAAGGCAAAAGAAAATCCTTCATTTTTCATATTCTTAATTGATCTAACAGATTTGTTGTTTGTCCAATACAATTACAAAGGAGCGGTGTACTGAGTGATTGATAGCACACAGACAGGTGACATGAACTACAGCAATGCTACAAGGGATGGGACGTGGGCACTGGGGCTACTCACATCCAGGAAGCAGGGCTGTTATCTGAAATTGGGTTTACATCTGTTGTAAATGTACATGGTAAACTTTAGGGCAACCACTGCAATAGTTTTTGAAAGGAGTATAATTGATATACTAAGAACAGAGAGAAAATCAAATCATATAAAATGCTCAATTAAAACCACAGAAGGAAGAAAAAAGAGAGAAAGATCAAAAAGAAGCAAAGAACAAGCAAAAAATAGAACGCACAAATGTGATAAATATGAGTCGCACTATATAAGGATGACTCTACAGGTGAATGGTCTAAATACGTTAATTAAAACACAGAGACTGACAAAGTGGATTAAAAAAAGAGTCAACCATATGTTGTTTAAAAGAAACCCACTTTTATAGGAAGACAATGCTAGATTAACAACAGTGAAGGGACGGAGAACACTAATCAAAAGAAAGCTGGAGAAGCCGTATTAATCTCAGACAAAGCCGACTAGAACAAGGATGGTTGGCAAAGACGAGGGGGGCAGTACGTAACGGCAAACGGTCAAGTCTGCAAGGAGACATAACTACCTCTGCAGTGTGTGTACCTAACAGCAGTGTCAGATATGTGAGGCAAAAACTTCCAGATCTGCACAAAGAAATTGCTGCATCCACTGTTAAGGAGGCTCAACGGCCTCCTGTCATTAACACAGATCCAGTTAAGGCCACAGCTGAGCTGACCAGCACCACCAATCCCCGAATCTAACTGACATTTAAAGAGTACTTCACTCAACAACAGCACAATATACATTCTTCTCAAGTTCACATGGAACACTCCCCAAGATGGACCACATTCTAGAATTAAACTAGAACTCAGTAGCAGAAGCGTAGCTGGAAAGTGCCAACATGTTTGGAGAAGAAACTACATTTCTACAGAGGACGTGAATCAAAGAAAAAGTCTCAAGAGATTTTTAAAAAAATATTTTAAACCAAGTGAATATGAAAATATAATTTAGAAGAAGAAAGGAAGTGATAAAAATTAGAGCAGAAATCAATGGAATTGAAAACAGGAAAACAATAGAGAAAGTCATCAAATCCAAAGCTGGTACTTTAAAATGATCAATAAAATGTAAATCTCTAACCAAGGAAAGAAGCAAGAAGGTAGGAGTTAGTCATCAGAAATTCAAATAGGATCATTAATAGATCACCACTGACCCACTGGACATATAAAAATAGTAAAAGAATGCTATGAACATCTCTACACCCACAAATTTGACAGCTTACGTGAAATGAACCAATTCTTTGAAAGATACAATCTAACAAAAGGCATTAGAAGAGGAACAGGCGATCTGCGTAGGGCTGTATTTAAGGCACTGCTTCAGCAGTTAACAACCTGCCCAACAACGTAAGCGCCAGGCCCAGAGTTCCTCACTGCCAAACTTTCAAAGAATAAATCACACAAATTCTCCACAGTCTCATCCTGAAAAACAGAAGCAGCACCTGACACCCAAACCAGATAAAAATATTATAAGAAAAGAAAGCTACAGACAATATCCCTCGTGAGCATAGACGCTAATTCCTCAACAAACTGTTAGCAAACAGGGTCCGACAATGGGCGAAAAGAATCACATGCCACGACCAGGCGAAGCCTAAAGGAGAAAACCACGTGAGCCCATCAGCAGGTGCAGGGAAAGCATGTGACAGAATCCAGCCCCCGTTCATGATAAGAGCTCTCAGTGAACGAGGAAGAGAAGGTAACATCCTCAGCGGACAAAGACCATCTGTGAAGACTTGCAGCGAACATCAATGCAGCTGTGAGAAGCAAGACGCTTCGCCCTCCTGCTGGGGGCAGAAGCAAGAATGCTTCCTCATACCGCACTATTCAGCATCACACTGCAAGTCCTGGTAACAATATGAGAAAAGGAAATAGTAAAAGTATACAGATTGGGAAGGAAGAAATGAAACTGTCTTTGTCTTCAGATGACATAATTGGCTATGTAGAAAATCCCAAAGAACTAGCAAAAAAAAAAAAAAAAACACCTCCCAGAACTAACAGGCAATTATAGCAACGATGCAGAATACAATGTTAATATACAGAAGTCAGTCACTTTCCTGTATACCAGCAATAAACAAGTGGAATTTGAAATTAAAACCAGAATACTATGTATATTAGCTCCAATAAAAATGGACTAACTAGATACCAATCTAATAAAATATGTATAAGATCTATTACAGAAAACTACAAAACTCTGATGAAAAAAATCAAAGATCTAAATAAACAGAGATATTCCATGTCCATGGATAGGAAGACAATGTGTTTAAAACAGTGGTTCTTCCCAATTTGATCTATGGATTCAACACTATCCAAATCCCAGCAAGTTATTTTGTGACAATCAACCAACTGATTCCACAGTGTATTTGAAAAGGCACAAGACTCAGAATAGCCAACATGATACTGAAGAACGAACTTCAGGCACCACACCTCCCAACATAAAGACTTACCGCAAAGCTACAGTAATCAAGGTAATGTGGCATCGGTGAGAGAAAGGACAGATCCCTGGAACAGAACAGAGAGCCCAGAAAGAAGAAAGAGTCTAGACACAGACCTTACATCTTTCACAAAAATTACCTCCAAACGGATAATACACCTACATGCAAAATGCAAATCTATAAACTTCTAGAAGATCACCTTTGAGAAAAATCTAGGTGACCTTGGCTTTAGCAATGGCTGTCTAATAACAACACCAAAAGCAAAATCCATGAAAGAAAAAAGTGTTTTTAGATGGACTTTATTAAAATTTAAACCTCTGCTCTGATAAAGACACAGTTAAGAGAATGAAAAAGACAAGACACAGACCAGGAGGAAATCTTTGCAAAACACGTAACTAATAATCAATTTATAATCAAAATACACAAAGAACTCTTACCATTCAACAATACAAAGGCAATTTGTTTTTAAAAATGGACAAAAAAATCTGAACAGACACCTCACCAAAGTAAATACACAGACAGCAAATAGGAATATGAAAAGTACTCAACATCGTATGTCATAAGGGAACTGCAAATTGAAACAAAAATGAGATACCACTGCACACCTATTAAAGTGACTGAAATTCAAATAACTTCCAATATCAAGTGGTGCCGATGAGGACGTAGACCTGGTGAGGATTCAAAGGTACACTGTGCAAGCCCGTTTCGTAGTTTCTTATCAAGCTAAACATGTCTTCACATAATCCAGTGATCCAAATGAGTTGAAAGTGTATGTCTACACAAAACCTTGCACACAAAGGTTTACAACAACTGTGTTCATAATTGCCAAAACTTGGAGGCTACCAAAGTGTCCTTCAGTAGGTGAGTGGTGAACAGACAATGTACATCCAGACAATGCAATATTCCCCAGCAATAAAAGGATGTGAGCTCTCAAGCCGTAAAAAACCATGAAGGAACCTTAAATGCGTATTGCGAACAGAAAGAAGCCTGAGAAGGCTACATGTTGTATAATTCCAACTCTGTGACATTCTGGAAAAGTCAAAACCATAGACAGTAAAAAGCTCAGTGATTGCCAGAGGTTCTGGGGGAAGGGAGGGAAAGATTTTTAGGGCGGTGAAATTCTCTGATACTGTAACTGCAGACACGTGACATTATGCAGTTGTCAAAACCTTTACAACTATACAAAAGGAGAAGTGAATTCTACACTTCAGTTAATCAGAATGTAGCAACATTGGTTGGTCAATTGGGACAAATATAGCATATAAATGGAAGATGTTAATATTGGGGAAACTGTACAGAAATACTCTGTATTATATGCTTAATTTGCCATAAATTTTATTAAAGAAATAAAATCTATTAATTAAAAAAAAAAACTTTTCTGGATTCAATCAGGATGGAATCCTGCATGAACTTATCAGAGCATCAGCTGATTCAAATTTCAGAGAAACTGTGCTCCAGCCGTGATGAGAAACCAGCACACACTCACCTCCCAGGCTTCTGTGGAGCTTCTACTAGTGACCTGGCCCTTGGGATGCTTTCACGCACCTTCCAAAGCTGTTGATTAGGGAAGAGAGGTCACAGGTGTCTGAGGAGAGTCGCCACCACCCAAACCACAGTGAGTACGCATCATTGAACTTGGCAGGGTTTAAAGTGTCTGGTGCATGACGATCACAGCGCAGCTGGCGTGAGCATCTTTATCACATCAGCCATTAGATCATAACAGGATACTCTCCTTCCCCAGGGCGATAAAGCAACTCTAAATACCCCGAATTCAGCAACAAGGAATGAATTTGCTCCCTTTTCTATTCAGAAAGCAAGTTTTGAAAGGAGCCCTCTGCTACACCCATGACTTTATAATCACAGGCCAGGGACTCCCCATGTCCACGTGGCAGGCGCTTCCCTGCGCGTGACTCTGCGGCTGCCTCAGCCTCACCGGGGATGACGTGATCACTGTGCCTCTAGTCACAGAGGTGAAAACACAGCTTTGCACTCTGCCAGGAGACATGGAATAACTCAATCTCTTTTTCATTCCTTTGTTACAAACAAAACAAAACTCTAGTATGACCTCTAGGAAAGGGAACATTTTGGAAAGTGCCCCCACTGGTGCACCTGAATCCCGCAGGACAGCCACTGTGGGGCTAACCCGGGAAGGCTGCAGATTCCCCAGCACCTGCTGGACCCCGCGTACTGCAAGACACAGGAAGGCTGTGAGTTATTTGGAAGAGGGACTCGGGTGGAAGCACATTTAGGAATAGAAATTGATAATAAATCTAGAAATGTTTGCAGAAAGTTGAAGGCAATACTAAAGATTAAGACACACGACCTGAAGGGAAGGCGTTCCCAGTGAGGTCAGAATGGAGCGCTAGGTTAAAGGAGATGGACTTTGTGCCACTGACTGACTCCTCGGGGTTATTTTGGCATCAAGGGCTGTGTTCAGAGAGGCAGGGTAGGACATGCACTGAGTGGGACTAAGAACCTGCCGTAGGTAGCCAGAGAGAGACGCGAGAGTGCACCAGCGCAGACCGGCCGGCTCAGCCCACGCGGACAGGCTGCATTACGCGTCCACACTTTCCCACCACTAGAAGCCAAGGACCCGTCTCGGGCGTAACAGTGGGAAACCTCATCTCCAAGCAGCAGACAGGCGCCCACTGCCACTCCTTGTGTGTGGACACTTCCCCCGTGTGGCCGAGAAGAACGGACCTGCCGCCACAGTGGGCCTGCTCCTCTGGCTCTAACCCTGGTGCTCCGTTGCCGGGTTCGGCCGCACCGACTCTGCTCCTTTGTAAAAGAATGCTGCCTATGGCCTGAAATACAGCCCGTTCCAGGCTCTGCCTCCCAGGCTCGACCTTCCATTCATATAGAGATAAAAAGTTGCAGAAGAGAAAGTAACAGTTATCTTGCTGAAGATTTACAGGAACGCTGTGAGCAAAGGATGCCAGCACCAAGATGTCACAAAACCCCCTCCCCTTCTAGGGAGCCTGAACTCCAACTCCGGCAAGACGGCTCTTTGGGACACTAGTCCGTCATCTTCTCAGTCTGCTGGCTTCCTGAATACAGTTGCTCTTCCTCGCCCCAACGCCTCGCCTCTCGACTTACTGGCCTGTCGTGCAGTGAGCAGTACAAGCCTGGACCCAGTGATACCTGCATGTCTGCTACACAGACAAAGTGCAGACAAGATTCCCTCTCGCGTGAATGCTTCCCGCTGGACAGCCAGCCCTTCCCACCTCTGGCTGCCCTCCTCTGAGAGCTGTGAGCATCACCTCTAAACCGCAGCACCACCCAGGAGGCCGGCTTCTTCAGCACAGTGGGCAACAGAAGCAGCCTGCTCCTTCTGGGAATGTGCAGGTCCCTCTCTGTGCAACCAGGCAGAGCACCCGCACCCAGCTCGCCCTCCACATACCTCTAGTCTCCTCTCCAGTCCCTTCTCTTCAGACCATTCCCAGAACATCCAATTCATGTTTCTGAAAGTCTAAAATAAATAAATCACATGAGTATGAGCAGTTAGGGTAGGGGGCCCTCAGAGAAAGAGAGCCAAGCACGGCATCCTTGACACAGAGAAGCCATTTTTGACCTAAGCCATGTGTGACCTAAGCCCAGCCACCATGCCGACCTGTGAACAGGTCCCAGTAACTAATGATCTTAAGGGACGTGAGGGGTGCAGGAACAAAGAAAAAGCAGTCAAGAAACAATACTTCAGCGATAGAACGGAGCCCTAGTTCCTCCTCAAGGGATGTACGTGATCTGAAATTTATCTCTAAGTTGTTCTGCAGGAAGTAACCCCCTACCCCGCTGGTATAGGATGGAATGACAGTGTTGCCCCTCAAAGACTCTTATGACTTCAACCAAATGAGCCCTGAGCCCCGATGACCCTGCCCTGACCCAGGGCTGAACTCTGCTTTGCTCAAGGCCCTCCAGGAATACGCACGTACCCTTAGCCTCATGCCTCCCGAGTCCTGCAGGGCCAGGGAGACGCTGCTCCGGGATGCGCCCCAGTGTCCTCCATACTTGCTGCGGGGTGCATCCTTCCCCCTCTGCTCTTCAGCTTGATTGTGTCTTTCGGCTCGACATGGAGAACGCACTCCACAAAGGTTTCAGAGGATGCAGACACACTCCACGTACGGCAACTTCTTAGGCCCATCTTTAGACAAACAGACGAAAATGCTGAAAGCAAACATTAAACTAGACATCACTGAGAGCACGACTGGGGAGTGAGACAGGCGGGTTACCCACGGTGACGAGCCTTCCTAGTCCAGAATGTCACCTTCTGACGAGGGCCAGAAGACACTCCCTGGGGGAGCAGTGAGGGATGTGTCCCTGTAGCGTCTTCTTCAAATACCAGCCATGTCAGCCCTGCTTTGTCAGGAATTACAGAGTCAAAACTGCAAGATGAAACTTCCATGCAAATACCTGCAGAGAAATATTCTGTGCAGCTAACAAGAAAGACCAATTTCTTCCAGATCAGTAACATGCAGGTAGTAAAACTGTCCCCAAACTGTAAACACTTGGGCGGGGGAAGGAATTTTTTAAATGGGAATTTTTCTTAGATCTTGAAGAAGTTCAATAAAATACCTTAAAATGGATATAAAGGTTAGCAGGCACTGTACTGAGTGGTTCACACATACATGACATCTCAGTCTCACCAGAGCCCAAAGGTGGTAACAGTTTACCTACTGATCACTTGAATCCTTCCTGGTACAAGAAGCAGAAAACCAGACCCAAACTGGCTGGAGCATAAAGGGAATTTTCTCATTCATGTGAGTGAAAAGACTCAGAGCAGGGCTAGCTTCGGGGCTTAAACTACATCACGAGGGCTTGGACTCCGTCCAGATCCCTGCCACTTCCTGTGTAACCCTCCTTCTGAGGTTCACGGATGGCTCCCAGCAGCTTCGGGCTCTCACCTCGTGATGACAGATAGCCAGCACAGCTGCAGGTTCACATCTTTTCTTCCTCCTACAATCAGGAGGAAGAATTAAAGGAATTTTCCAGTATCTCCGACAAACACATGGAGTCCATCTGATTAGCCCCTGTAGGTCATATGCCCATTTCAGTTGCATGCATCATGCAGCCAAGGCTTCATCATGCACTGAGATTCTCTGATCAGCTGAGGCTAGTTGTATGTTCCATCCCAGGACTGAGGAATCCCCGACTCTTGGTGGAGAGGGGCGAATGGATGCTGAGGGGAGAAGTAAGAAATGTCCTCTTTATGTAGAAGGACCCCAGAGTAAGATCTCCCTGTCTAAATCCAAAGCTTCCCCACTCTCCTCCATGCTGTACCAACACTCGAGAGTCACAGAACAAGAAAGAAAAATACCATATGATATCACTCATGTGTGGAATCTAAAAAAGAAAAAACCAGGACACTAACAAACTCATCTACAAAATAGAAACAGACATGAAGACATAGTAAACAATCTTACGGGGGAAAGAGGGTGGGAAGGGACTTTGAGATTTGCAAATATTAACTACTATATATAAGATAGACAAAAAAACAAATATCTTCTGTACAGCACAGGGAACTATATTCAACATCTTGTAATAACCTTTAATGAAAGAATATGAAAATGAATGCATGTGTGTATACATATGCGTATATGTTTATAGGGGTAACTGGGACATGATGCCGTACACCAGAGACTGACACACTACAACTGACTGTACTTCAGTTAAAACACACACACACACACACACACAGAGTCGCAGAGCACAACATCCTCAAGGCCAGAGGCCTTTTGTTGTCTTCTAGACCCATCACCAATTGGAACATAAACAAAGATGACAATATTTGTTGGAAAAGTCTGAACCATCATGTGAAAGATTAACTTAAAATTAACTTAACGGGGAGGGCATCGCTCCGTGATAGTGCTTAGCTTGCACGAGGTCCTGGGTTGAATCCCCAGTAACTCCGTTTAAAAAAAATTGACTTTATTATGAATTTAATTTGGCTCACCAAAAAAACTTAGCCTGTTTTTAGTCTGTTTCTACAAACTTCCAAAAGAGAGGCCATCTTACAAAATTTAATTTCTCTAGGAAAAATACTATCTTAAGTGAAGCTTCGGATTTTCTTGTTTCATCAATATAGTGTCATTTATTCCAAAACTACATCAAGCATTTTAACTTTTAGGTCTTTAACGATCAATGACCAATTTCCAATCAACGTAGTTGGTAACTTCTTTAGACCTCACTTTCAGAGAAGTAAAAAGCGGGGGGAGTTATATTTGCATTTTATATGGTTTTTGTCCTTTCAGCCTAACTTTAGTTCAATAAAAAGTAAGTTTAAATAGCACGACTGAGTCACTGCCTCAAACGTCTATTGACTTCTGCGTCTGGCCACGATGAAGGGCTGGGGATCAGATTTAAGCTCTTACCTCCAACAACTAAAAAACTCAGACAAATTATATAAAAGAGTGGTTTTCGGACACTGGACAACAGGCAGTGCAGGGCCGGGTCCACGAGAGAAGGGAGACCAAGTGGGCCTGAGTCTCCAAGCCCCGACCCAGGCAGGGCCAGAGGCCCAGCCGCACTGAGGAGCCACGGCGGCGCCCGGAGGTGCGTGCCCAGGTGAGAGGCGCGCC
The DNA here is from genome assembly GCF_009834535.1 of Camelus ferus. Lineage (NCBI taxonomy): Eukaryota > Metazoa > Chordata > Mammalia > Artiodactyla > Camelidae > Camelus > Camelus ferus. The sequence goes on along the minus strand of NC_045702.1, from coordinate 1,748,352 downwards.
CAGGTGAGGGGCGAACCGACCACCGGAGCCCGCGCCGCTGGGCTCCGCCCCCGACACCTGCGCGAGCGCGCCCGGCCGGCGAGCATGCGCAGAGCGGCCTGCGCAAGGGCGGGCGAGCGTGCGCGGCGAGGCGCCGGGCGGCGCGCCGCAGCCGAGCATGCGCAGTGTGGAAGCGCCGCACGGGCGACTAGGCGTCAGTACTGTGCGCAGGGCAGAGCCGGGGAGCATGTGCGGTGGGGCTGAGCGCGGGGCGGGGCCGGCGAGCATGCGCAGTGCAGCGGAGTCCGAGCGAGTCCTGGGGGCGCCGTGCGCGAGGCAGGACGGCCGTTGAGCATGCGCACTGGCGCGTGACCGGCGGGGCGGCGGTTGCTGGGCAACCGCGGCCGCGCTGAGGCGGAGGCGCAGGTCGCGGTGTGAGTGCGGAGGGCGGGTCGGTACCCGGCGCAGGTGCGGCCCCAGGTGGGGTAGGGAGGGGCGGGGCGGCTGGGACTGGGGTCCGCGGGCCTCCAGGGCGGCCTACGTGCTGGGGCCACCCCCTGGGAGGGCCCAGGACGTCGGTCTGAACTCCGCCGCGCTGCCCGTTACAAAAGGGCGCCCACGGTTGGCACCTGGCCAACAGGGTTTGAGCTGCTGGGCCCCGCGATGTGCCGCCCCCGGCGTTTTCAGCCCGGATGCCCCGCAGCATGACCCGCCCCTGGGGGGAGTTGAATCCGGGGGCGCGGGGAGCCGAGGGCACGGCGGGCTGACTGCGGGCGGGCTCGCGCATCGCGGGGCCTGGCGGGCCCGCGGGCCCCGGAGCCAGCCCCCTGGACACCGGGGACGGGAGGCCTGCAGCTCTACGTCTGTTTGTGCTTGTGGCCATCTAGGTGGAGACTCCTCAAAAATTCAAAACAAGGACTTCCTAAGATACGAAAACTAACAGGACAGTGTGTCGGGTCATCTTTTAAACACTGTATGTTTCTCTTGTGTGCCTGTGTTTTTAACAGGCAAGTTTATTAATCAGTTTAAAGTCACTTGGACAAATCGGTAACTAATTACTTTGGCACCACAATGGTATTTTTTTTGTCACCAAGCCCTACTTCTTTTAACTAATTGTTAACAATGGAATTTACAAAGAAAGAATATTCCTATTAATTTTAGCTCTTAGTACTGGATGCGGATTGTTTCCAACCCTACCACTACCACAGACTGATCACACAGGTTTGGAGGAGGCGCTAATCTCTGGATATACTTTCTCACTTTAAAATTAAGTTGGACTAGACCTCAAAAAAATGAAGTTTTACCAAATACTTGAATATAGTTTCTAATGCTGAAATTTAATGACACTATCGGACTTAAAAGGGGCACAGTTTTTAAAAGCCCTTATCTTGACGTTAATCACAGTGGCTTACAGTGCAGACACTTGAGATAAAATTGTAGACTGCAGGTAGCTAGCTATGATTAGTAAACAATCTTTAAGATGACGTGAACTATATTCTGCCAGGTGGTTGGCATTTTGAAAGCGGAAGATTCTGGTAGTGATCTTTCAGCATTTTAAGTACCTTCTACCATCTCTCCAGCCTAGACTGTCATGATGAAATCCTGGATGGAATTGTCCTTCGTGCTCCTCTCGATGCCAGAATTGAAGGGGAACGGGGAGACGTTGCAGTAGAAACTGCCACCCAGCTTCTCAGGGATCTTGGCAGCTGCTCAGCCCAGGAGATCTCACAGCCCCTTCTCCACTGTCCTTACTCTGCTCATTCTTCTTTTCTCACTCTGCACGCACTCCTTAGTAAGCTCCTTTGCTGGACAGATTGAATGTTAGGTGCTGACCCTTAGATGCACATTTTGGATTAATTCCTTTCTCATCTTCCCCTCAGTACCACTCCTTGCGTGACTTCAACAATTTACTGTTTCTCTCCAGCCCAGCCCAGCATATTGGGGACTCTTGTCTTCCTAAGCTACACCCTTGTCTAAAAACGAAAGGGTCAGTTCCAAATTCTCCCACTAGCTTTGAGGGGAACGGGATCCAGAAGAACAGTTTCCAGAGTCTCTTCTGTGTGGAAGGACGCGTTTTAGATCCTTTACTAGGCCGTTGCCTTTCATACTTCACAGTGACCCTGTGAGGAGTGCGTCATTACAGCTGTCTTCTGGCGGGAAGCGCGTGCAGGGATGTTGAGCATCTTGCCCAGCAAACAGCAAGCCTGGAGCCCACGCTGGTGACTCATGTTCTGCACGTCTGTGTTCTGGGCAGAGTGGAGTCACCGCCACGGTTTTCTTCCTCCTCTAAACACTTGCCGATCCTGGCCCGCCCTTGCTTTTCCTGTACCTGTAGTGTGGCGAGTCCACTGCCTGTCTGTGGCCTTCAGATCCCAGCCTTAGTGTTACCTCTTTAAGGGGTATTTCACTCACTCTTCTCTGGTCTCTGCAGTCTGAAATGCTGTATTCACCTAGAACACTGTTACACTTAGCAATATATTGTTCTCCTTGCAATGAACATGTTCCGGTGACCGTCCGGAGAGCTGAGGACAGGGCCGAGTTGGGTCGTGGCCGGCTTGACCCCGCCAGCCAGAGCGCGGAGGCGCCCTCACTGCGGCGCTGTCCTGATTCTCAGTGCCTGTCTCCTCCTCTTCTTCACAAGAGGAGTTACGTACATGCTGACTTGGACCTTCTGTTGGCTTTTTTACAGTAGACGAATTAAAGGACTGTGATCCTCGACGATAAAATGTGATACAGCCAAGGGATTTCTCCTGAATCAGCATGTTAAAAAATAAGGTACACAATCCTTTTTTAAACATATACCCTTGTTTTACTCAGGACTGTATTTTAATTCAGCTACTTGACAATATAAGATAATAGTTTGCAAACCTTGCTTTGGTGAGGAGCTGCCAGCCGTGTACTTGGTGCAAGTATCTCTTAACTGTGTGGCAATTTTATTTTGTATAAGTTTTCACCAAAAAAGAGTATAAAAATACTTAAGTGCAAGATTCTCTTTAGTGTAACAGAAGCAAGCTTTGCCTGGAGTCTCATCTAATTATAGTGAAACAGAATGTGCTCAGGCATGCGCAGCTTTTACAGACCGTAGCACACTTATTCAGATTACAATTAAGGCCTCAGTAATTAAATGAAAAGCTGTTACCGTGTCAGTAACAAGGATGCTGGGCCTGGGCTTCGCTCCCTGGCTCGGGTAACGAGGGGTGGATCACCCTCTCCTCCTAGATCGGTCCAGCGTGCTGTCAAGGCTGAGCATTACGGTGTGAGTTTCTTGTACATGACACATTAGATCATGTCCTGAAGGTAAGGCTTTTCCCTGCTTTTCAGGACCGTTCTTCTAAACAAGGTAACTCAGCTGTCATCGCGGTCGCTTTACAAGATCACATTTTACAGGATCTTCAACTTGGAACTCTTTCCGTGGCAGATCCTGCTAAGACAAAGGTACAAAAGAGAGAGAACAGGTCCAGTTCTCTGAAGAGAAATGCGAGAGCAGTGGTAGACACTGGACGTAGAAAGGCTCCCCAAGGCCCTAAAGTGGAAGATCCAGAAAAGGAGTATGTTCTTGATCCAAAACCACCACCACTGACGCTAGGTACGCCAGTCTCGCCTTTGTGGTTTTGCTTATTGGAGCTAAAGACTCTAGTTGAGATTTGTCATACATATTTCTCTGTTTCAGAAATTATTTTAATATGTGATCTTACAGGAAGATATGTGTGCACTGAAGTTTAGAAGTGGTGATGGGCGGACACAGAAAACAAACTGGTGACCAGGGGAGAGGAAGGGAGGAGGGAAGGTTAGGAGTCTGGGATTAGCAGACACACACTACTGTATACAGAGCAGATGAACAGCAAGGTCCTCCTGCAGAGCACAGGGAACTGTGTTCAGTATCTTGTAATAACCTCTAATGGAAAAGAATCTGAAAAAATACATATATACCGATGTGTATGTATAACTGAATCGCTTTGCTGCACACCTGAAACTGACACTGTAAATCAACCACACTTCAATGAAAAATGAGAATTTTTAAAATGAATTTATTGAAATAAAACTGCTAATTAAAATGATGAGGACAATCTGGGCAAGAAAATACAGTAATGATAAGTAGACAGTAAGTGAACAGACTAAAGTAAATGCCCATTGGTCTACACTGATAGAAATAATTGAATAAAAACATGAGCGATGGGAAAGGCTCTTCCTTACAGTGAGTGACAGCTCACAAAGGCGGTGGCAGGGGCTGGAAACAGAAGACCCCCTGCTGGCCAGCACCGCAGTGGTGACGGCCGCCAGCGGGCGCCGCGCCCTGCAGAGCGGACAGCGGCGGCCCCTGGACGGCCTTCCCGCCGAAGACGCACCCCTGAGTTTAACAGGAGGCCCCCGACGCCCCCGGTGGGAGGGCGTCCTGCGTGTGGAGAGTCTGTGTGCGCCCTGGCCGCGCGTGCTTCGTTCTGGTCGCCGCGGAGGCTGTGGGCTGTCCTCGTCGTCGCTGCGCTCCGGGGGACTGGGGAAGCCTTGCCGTCCTGAGGGCACGGGGACGCCCGCGTCTCTACTCGTCTGACGGCTTGCCTCTCGCCCATTTCGGCCGCGTCACAGTTTAGTTTGCAGGCGGCTGGGGCGCGCCAGTTAGTGCAGAGCCGAGAGCCTCCCTCAGACGGCGCCCCCCGCTCGGCTGGCCGTGGCGTCGGCGGGCGCTCGCGCGGCCTGGGCCCGGCCTCGGGGTCGGCGTCTCACCCGCGTAATTCGCGTGGTTTGGGAGCGAGTCTTCACAGCTGGTCCCCAGAAATCTCTTCCAAGGTAAGTTCTCTCGGTACATTAACATACAGCGGTGATGTTTCGTTGTGTCTTCATGGGGGCGCTCCTTCTAGAACCTTCCAGCCGCCTGCTCCCGCCGGGACCGGGCTGTCGGCGTCACCGCTGCTGGAAGTGTCCGCCCTGCTTGGGAGGCTCGCCGCGCGCCCCCCTGCTCGCTCCGGAACGCCCGTCCTTCCGCTGTCGGAGCGCCGAGGCGCCCTGGGCTTTGCCGTCCGCCTCCCGCTGAGCCTGATGCTCTGCTTAGCCGCCTCTTCCCGTCCTTCCGTTGACGTCCACATTTCTACTAAAAGTCCTTCATTTTCACGCGCGCTTCCTTGTGTCCTGACCGCTCCCGTCGCAGCTTCCTGGTCCCGTTTCGCAGATGTGCCACCTCCCTTTCCGTCCCTGGAGACAGCCCTGTGGGTCGGCGCCGCGGCCCCTCCCTGGCCTGGCGGTGGAGGCCACAGACGCCGGTGCCCACGTCCCCTCCCCTGGGCCCGAGCTGTCACACTTCCGTCCGGGGGAGCAGAAGCTCCGCGTCCGATGCAGAGCAGACGCGCTGGGTACCAGACGCGCGCAGGTGAGGAACCCGTCCTGGCCGCCAGTATCCCGCACGAGAATTTTTCAGCAGGAGGAGAACTGGATTGATACTAGTTTTATAAAGGTCGCTGGTGGCAGAACTGCAAGAAGGCAATGCTGGAGGCTGAGAGGGAAATGTGGTGAGAAATGAGGAAGACTTTGGTCAGTAGTGTTGGACCGTAAACCTGGACGTCAGTCCTGCCCACCTCGTGGAGTCGCTGTGAAAATAAAAACACAAAACACAGCGTGAGGGGTTGTGATCCTTGACTTCTGCACACCCACAGAAAAGCAGGCTTCTCAACAGGGTGGGGCCGAGCATGTAACGTGTGTTTTGCTTTAATACAGATTTACAAGATAATGTCGTTGAAACTGCACCTGAGTACCGTATTCTGAAATCCATCTGACTGTCTCCTCTGCATGTTGTTCCCACTTCAGCACAGAAGTTGGGCCTCTTTGCGCCTCCACCCCCGCCACTGTCCTCGGAGGAATGGGAAACCGTGAAGCAAAGGTCCGTTCTGCAAGGGGACTCCACGCAGCCCTGCCCGATCTGCAAGGAAGAGTTTGAACTGCGCCCCCAGGTGTCTAGCATGAAGCGTAGCTAAGCTACCTGGTGGGGCCTTCTCTAGTGACGAGACTCGAGCTGCAGCCCAAGAGGCTGGGCTGCTTTTTCCCAGGTCCCCCACCACGTGGCCCTCCAGCACTGACCCTCTTTTTCATTGTTAAAGCCCGTGTGTGAGAAAGAGCTGAGCACCCTCACTGAACGTGTCATTCACTGAGTGATGCTAACTCCTCAGCACAAAGTTGGTACCAAAAGAGTGTCCGTCCCCTGGCCGTGAGCAGCTGAGGGGAGTGTGGCAACACCGCAGAGGAGCACTTGCGTCCCCCGGCGGAGGGATGGCTAAGGACATTTTAAGTTGTTTTGTGAATTGAAATCATAAAAGAAAAACCAAGCTTGCGTATCTCCAAAGACCCTGTGGAAGGCTCTTTAAGTGAGGTCTTTGCTTCATCTCGATTCACGAACGTTTCCCATGGTCAGACCAACGACCCTGGAGACGACACACAGTCCGTCCAGGTCAGAGGTTTTCTTTCCTAGATCTGCTTTGCCAGATTAAACTGTAACCTCTGGAGGTGAGGGACTCTGCTCTTCCTAGAATTTTTTTGAGTTAATGGCCACCCTATAATGATTTCTCACACACGCAGCATTACGGAGGTTTGCTTTTAAAAATAGCAAATACAGTTAAAAGCAGGCTTAAAATTTAGAGCCTGGGAACCCCAGGCTATACTTACTACCTTGGCACGTAAACCTTTAACTTAATTTATTTTAGTACGTTTCATCATTGATGAGCTAGCTCATCGTCATAAAACTTGTGTTCTTTACTAATTTGAACTCACACGTTATTTTAAACATACTTATTCTATTCAATTCTCTACCAAGACCTAATCTTACATATATGAAGGTTGGGTATTTTGAAAAGATTTTAGCCCTTAAAGCACAGAAGTGCCTCCGGGTTGATTTAGTGTTTTAGCAGCAAAAGAACTAGTAAAGCCACAAGGAGCCATTCCGGCCCCAGCAGCCTCGTTCTCAGTTACGCGATCAGTAGCCTGATTGTTGAGTGAGAACAAAACCTTACAGCTGAATGTCTTGAGGTTGGTGGGGGGGTGGTCAGGAGGTAGCACACCCACCATTTCTTCCACTCTGTTCTTTACAAATGTCTCACTAACTTCAGTGTCTTCATTCTGTTACAGATACAGACAGATGTTTTGCATTTCTAGGTTCTGTTCTCGTGTTTAGGTTTTCCCCGTTATCGACAATAGCTGGCATTGCCCTGACACTCAGTGGTTTGCGAGGGCTTCGGCTCATCTCGGTGCCTCTGAGGTCAGCATTAGACCCGTTTAACGGATGAGGAAATAGGCAGGCCGTGTGGCCCACAGCAGGCCAGCCCTGGGGGTGGGACCTGACATAACTCCCAGGGCATTTTAGCGTGTTTACCGCCACTCATCGTGTATTTTTGTTAACTCAAAGAACATTTGCTAGTAACAAATATTTGGGGGCATTTAAAAGTATAACTTTTTAAATCTCCAGAAGTATAACATTACTCAGTACAGATCATCAGGCGTCTGTCGCTGAAACACCCTGAGAGAGGTCCACGAGGGCCGAGTGTGCGGGCACTAAAGGCGGCCGTTAGACTGAGTGGCCATCACTGAGGAGGACCCACCTTTCTTGCTTCTAGTTTAGGCTTATTGGTGACAGTAAACTTCAAGGAAAAGTTTTAGAACTTTCTGAATTCTGTTTGTTCTGATATTTCTTCCATTCTTCCCACTTAAGAAGAAAAGTGTACACTGAGTGAAGGCAGGGGAGAGGGTCCCTGTGAAGCCTGGGCAGCTGCCCCATCAGGCGCCTGGGTGTCTGGGACCTCCCTCTCCCTGGAGGTGCGCGAGGCCCCCGGCCGCCCCCCTCAGTCCCGCCCAGCCTCCGTGCAGAGAGGCCTCAGAGGAACCACTGCCTGTCCTTCCTCCAGTCTAAGCTCCTGCCTTTGTCACAGCCCGGGCCACTGGTGGGGAGCTGGGGTCACAGAAAGGGGAGTTTTCCTGTGACCACACTTGCCCTGCATTTAAAGTGGAAAAAGTGACTCATATGTCTCTGGGATTTTTTATTATTATTAAATTTAAGGTTGCAGTTGAGGTGAACAAAGTCCTAAGAAGAGGTATCTGCTTCCCCTTCTCTGCCCCTCCCCGCCGCCCGGCCTGATCCCACATCTCCTCCAGCTTGGCTCTTAGGATCCGCCCAGAAATACACCTCTGTCGGGACTGTTTCATTTTGAAACACACACTCTTTTTCTCGCAAACTTCGCATGTCCATTTGGTGCTTCAGATTGTCGTTAAGTCCGTTTTTCTTGCTGAGATGAGACTGCCTGCCTGCACCGTGCGAAAGTGAAACACTCCATACGGCAAATACCAAAGCTGTTAATCTGCTTTTTAAACAGTTTCAAAGAAACAGCACGGCTCACCTTGTTAAGCAGTCAGAACCTCTCTTTATATGAATGCATTTATGCTGCTTCTCCTTTAAACTAACCTAAACTTGCCATCCTTTTGTTCCCCCGACAGGTGCTGCTGTCCTGTTCCCACGTGTTCCACAGGGTGAGCACCCCTGTCCTCCCCGCCGCTCCGGGGCGCCTCGTCCACTCACCCAGGGTCTCCTCAAGGGAGCGCTCGCTTCCTCCACAGTCACCATTTACCCTTAGAAGGGTGGCTTCGGGCGACAGCGCAGCCCACCCCTGCTGTGGCAGCGGTGAGCTCCGTGTGACGAGAGCGCCCCGGAGTCTGTACGGGAGTGTCGTTAGGGGACCGTCCGCGAGAGGGGTGCGCTCTCCCCCTGCCTTCCCCCGGGGCCAGCCCACGGGGCGCCTGCCCTCGCACGGGGCGCTGTCAGAAGTCTCTGACGTCCCTGCATGTATGTGCTTGTGAAATGCCACTTCTGGAGCCGGTTTCCTGCAGGAGGTGCTCACATCTGATGACACTCCTTTGCTGCACAGCCTGAATTGGCCCAGGTCTCCTAACGGCGAGAGGAGGACACTGTAACTGCACTGGGGGTAAAACGTTGCTTATAAGTAATTAGTTGTACAATTTTAAGTGAGATGTTTTTTTTCAGGCGTGCCTTCAGGCTTTTGAAAAGTTCACAAGCAAAAAAACCTGTCCTCTCTGCAGAAGAAGCCAGTATCAGACCAGAGTGATTCACACCGGGGCCCAACTATTCAAAGCCAAGTGTGTGACCAGGTGAGGGGCCTGGGCCCGCGGGCACTGCGTCGGGGAGGGCACTCGGGGCCCAGCCTCTGGGACTCATTTGAGAAGGGGGGCTTCATCTTTGTCCCCGGCGATGTCCCCGGGCTGGCCAGCTCAGGGCTGTGGGGGTTCTGAGGGAGGAACCTCTGTGTCCCAGGATCCAGGCCTGCTGGAGAGGACACGTGGTCAGGAAGTGGTACCGAGACCTGAGGAGGACGGTGCCACCCAAAGATGCCAAGCTGAGGAGGAAATTCTTTGAAGAAAAGGTAGGAGCCGACCCTTCACGCTCCCCTGGGTGATTCGCCGGGGCCCGGGCAGTGAGACTTGGAGACTTCCTTCCATTTTAGGCTCTTTCCAAATGGCCGAGCTGCTGCTGCCTTAAACTGGCTGCTCGCCCGGGTGGCAAACACTTGCAGGTTTCCTTTTCTAGTGAAATCATAAAGTTCGTAACATTGGAACAAGGTGAAATTCAACTTTTGTTCAGCCATATGTGACAAGTGTTTCAAATAAACTCATCTCTTTGGAGACAAGAATGAACATAAGCCTCAGCTTTCACGTCCCCTGAGCAGTGGAAGGGAAATTAGAAGGACGGCCGCCGTGACCCCGTGTCATTGCGTACCTCCTGGCGGCCCCAAAACATGAGGCTTTTAGAAAGAAGTAACCTCCGTTCGCACCCCTTCTTCTGCCTGCTTTCTGTCTTTATCTCTGGCCTGTCTGACCATCTCCATCCCTGCGCCCCGTGGAAAAGGGCTGGCGCATCTGGGTACTGCCCTCCCCAGCCGTGGGGCTCCGGGCAGGGGACAGCGGCTGGCCACAGTGTCCCCACTGCCCGCGCGGGCTGGCCTCCCTCCCAGGGCTGCGCTGGGACTGGGAATTGCGTCCAGAAAAGCCCCCTCACCACAGGCACCGGGGGTTTGCACTGACGGTGAATGCCAGTGTTCGGGCCCCTCTCCGCTGTTCTGGTTCCGTGACGGTCCAGACTCCACAGTGTAACTCTCACTCCGTGAGCCAGTGCTGTGCTGACTGGTCACCCTCAAGTCACTAAGACGAAGCTCCTCACAGTCACTTTCCTGGCGTCACTGTGACGGTGCCGTCACTCACGCTGGCCTGGACCTTTTGTGAGCCTTCTGTGTTTAGCCTGCGCCCCCGCCTGGACAGCGAGTGATGGGAAGTTCCTCTCCCTCACGTGAGGGGTCCCTTCTGTCCCGTGATTCTCACTCGAGTGTGTGAGCACCTCAGTCCACGCTCCAGGTGGAGAAGGGGCGCTGAGCCTCACCCCCAGGGTTCAGCGGCCCTGTCTGGCCTCCGCAGGCTGCGGGCTGCGCCCTGTGGGGCTTCCCTGCGGTGTCCCAGCACTGCACAGGAATCCTTAAAGTAGCAGATTTAGGCTTGACTGTAAAGCAGTGCAATGACGGGTTTTTTCTGATAGCCTTCCTGGTGATGTAGGCAACTGTTCCAGGCAGCGCTGCTGTCGGGGTGTGCGGCAGGAAGTCAGAGCCGTGGCCTGGGCGGTGTCACTGTGCCTCTGACTTAATCAAGAAAATAGGCTTGATTTGCCCTCAGGAGTTGGACACCATTAAAGGCAACATATGAGCACATGAAACACCGTGTATGTCGACAACACAGAGCTTTGACCAGATGGTGGGAGACTGCCCCTCTGCCAGGGCAGTCTGAGCCTGGGCGCAGCAGCTGTGGCCCCTTGGAGCAGCCGGACGCGGGAGCGGAGCGGAGCAGCTGTGGATGGAGAATCTGCAGTTGTTCAGTGTTTTCTCCGAGCCGCTCGCACCCCTACAGCAGAGGGGAGCAGAGTCGTCTGGGGACCGAGGACGGGGTCCTGTCGCAGGTGACTGTGTGAAGAGTGTCCAGTGTTGGACAGCACCTGGGTCTTTTCCAAACTCCCCCAGTTTACAGAAGAAATAGCATGTCAGCTAAAATTGCTGACAACTGGAGGAGAAGAATATGCTCCCCGTCAGTGTTCCTGGGACAGCTCCTCTCCCCCTTCGCTGCTGAGAAAGCTTCGGGCTGCCCTCCTTGCTGGGCCTCAGCTCTTCTGAGTTTATCGTCCACTCTTTCAGAGTCCTTGTCCCCGCGCGGCCTGGCGTCTGCAGGCCCTCTCCCCCGTGGGCCTCATTTCCTCGGCAGCCCCCCGGCTTCTGTCAGAGACGGGGCCTCGCGCCTGCAGTCCGTCCTGAGTGGGTCGCGGTCTTTCCCTGGGTGGTGCTTCGCCCTCCCCTGCTCGTCGCACCGCCTCCGTTCTCAGCCTGACGGGAGGGCCTCCTCTCTCTGCTGCTCGTGGTCCTTTCTGACGTGACGCGTGTACTGGCTCTCAAGTCAGGAGTTGCTCACTGCCTCCTCCGACCTGATCTGAATCGCAGATTCAGCCGTCACTTCACTTTATGCACCTTTACTCATTTGCCTGCGTCATCTTGAAATAACTTTCAAAAATACCAGCTGCACGTGCTTTCGCATAAAGCAGAGTCGGCAGACTCGGCCAGCCGTGCACGCGCCCACACTGTCGTTCAGATCACGCCTCCCCAGAAGTATTTTAACTTACCGAGGTTAGCCTCATACTCTGTTGCGCAAACAGGCACTTTATCATTGCCCCTGTCTCAGTGTTTAAGTCTAGAATCCCCAGCTCTCTCTGCGAGTCTCCTAAATTTTTTCACACCTCACCCTAGCTCACTCATCCCATTTGGCCATAAACAATTGAAATCTAAACCCAAACCTCATGTAAGTAAATGAGGACTGTGTTTTCTGCTAGACCGTGGATCGGCAGGCGGCAGCCCTCCCGCAGCAGCCCTGGCCCCCCAAACGCCTGTGCAGGTCACGCCAGGGCCCTTCACGACACAGACCACTTCTTACCGTTTGTTGAATGACTCGTGCAATTTGATGATTTCTTCTACCTTTTCACCTTGACGGCACCCACTTGCTGAGCTGGGAAACGTCAGTCTACAGGTCTGAGACACCAGCGCGTCCTGATGGAGTCTGAGGATGGCTGGACGAGGCTACTGAACTTCACGCTGCCCAGGGTTCTGTAGGTGTATCCAGACCGCACGGACGTGTACACAAATGATATTTTGAGAACTTGTGTCAGTAAATTACCATAAGCTATTGGGTAAAAGGTTGTTGAGGAACTGGATTTTTCACACAGTCTGAAAGAATCATCCCACAGATCAGTTATAGGTCTGGCAGACATCGTCTCAGCCCAGTGACCGAAGTTACCAGTAACTGGACAGAGAGACCCCACGTGCCCGGACGTGCACGGGGTGCACCAGGGCAGAGCACACCGGAAATGCTTCGCCCGAACCCCGTCATGAGAATACGTGTCATCCGGCAAATCCAACATGAGGGCTTTCTGTACAACAGCTGACTTCAGCTCTGAAAGGGCCTCGATTTAGAGCGATAAAACTGTCGATGACAAAGAAGTTTTAAAAGCAGCAAGAGAAAATAAGCTTGTGACTAACTTCACAAGAAAACGCCCAGAGGCCACACGTGGATTTCTCAGCGGAAGCCTCACAGGCCAGGAGATGATACAGTCAAAGTGCTGAAAGGAAAAGCTGCCAACCAAGACAGCTCTGCCCAGCAAAGCCGGCCTCCAGACGTGAAGGGGAGAGAACGCCCTTCCCGGACAGAGGCCGAAGGAGCTCGCCGTCCCTAGACCCGCCTTGCCAGAAACGCTGAAAAAGGGTCTCAAGCTTCAATGAAGGCGAGCTAATTAGTGACAAGCGAAAGTACGAATATAAGCAACACACCTGTAAAACCGAGTACGCAGACGAATTCAGAGTAATGTCGTAACACTGCGGTGTATCAGCCGCCCCAGTCTCTTACAAAGGTGAAAGGGTGGCAGCATCAAACGTGACCCTAGCGACAGTGACTTGTTAGTGAACGTACACCTCAAAAGAGTAAACTGTGACAGCAAAACATAAAAGTGGGCAGTGCAGGCTAGCGTTTTTGTACACAAAGTCGTCAGTGTAGAATAGACTTCTGTCTACATGAGGTTTGATGTAACCTCGTGGTGACCACAAAGCGAAACCGTCCAGCAGGCACTCAGAGGGAGGGCTGGGGGCGCCCACCCACTTTGCCCGGAGGGCAGCGGGCGGGCCGGGGAGGCACAGGGGACGAGATGGTGCTCGGAAGCCCTTACCGACCCACGACTCTCTGAATGCAGGTGAGCTCATGTCTCTGATCAAAAGGCACGAATGACCGGATAGTTGGAAAAACAAGGTTCAACTTAAAATGCTGCCTAGAAGAGGCTCACTTCAGCATTAGGGCCACACATCAGCTCCGAGTGCAGGGACGGGAAAAAGTATTCCACACAAGACAGAGAAAGAGCAGGGCGGGGTGGCTTCCCTTCCGTCAGACAGAGTAGACTCTAACTCAAAAACTGCTACAGATGGAGAAGGTCACGATACAGTGGTAAGCAGTTAATTCATCAAGAGGATATAACAGAAATTAACTCAGAATGGACTAAGGACTTAAACTTAAGACCTGGAACCACAAAACCCCTATAGGAAAACACAGGATAAAATCTCTGTGGTGGCAGTCTGGCAGGGGTGTCTTGGATGTAACACCAAAAGCATCGGCAAGAACAGCAAAAGCAAGTGAACGGGGCTCCAGCGAAGGGACCGCTCCCCATAGCACGGGGCACAGGCCGCGAGAGGAAGAGATGGCACCTACGGGCCAGAAGGAGATGTCTGCACATCACATATCCCACAGGGGCTTTATCCAAAATATGTAAAGAACTCACACTACTGATGAGCCAGAAAGCCCAGACAGCTGATTAAAACATGGACAGAGCAGGTGAACAGGCATGTTTCCAAGGAAGACATCCGTGGCCAGCAGGGGCACAACAAAGGTGCCCAGCATCCCCGATCATCAGGGAAATGCAAGTCGACGGCACAGTGAGACCTCACCGCACACCTGTTAGCACGCCTGTCAGCAAGAAGCCGAGGAGTAACACGCTGGTGAGGATGTGGGGAAAGGGGAGCCCCGTGCACTGTTGGTGGGAATGTAAATTGGTGCAGCCGCTGTGGAAAACAGCCTGGAGGTTCCTCAGAAAATGAAAGGAAGAGCCATGTGGTCCAGCCCCCCCCCACCTCCAGGGCATGTGTCTACCCACGGGAGACGGAATCAGGATCTCTGAGAGATGCGTGCAGTCCTGTGCAGTCCTGTGCTCCTGCAGCGTTGCGCACAGCAGCCAAGACACAGGGACAACCCGAGTGTCTGTCAAAAGATAAGTGGATAAAGAAGATGTCGTGTAGACACACAGTGGAACTCAGCCACGAGAAAAAGAGAAACTGCCACTTGCAACAACGTTGAATGAACCTTGAGGACGTAAGATGCTAAGTAAGATAAATCAGACAGAGGAAGACAAATACAGTATGATTCCACTTACATGTGAACTCACAGAAACAGCAGAACGGTGGTGGCCAGGGCCGGGGCAGGCGCGTGGGAGGGGCGGTGCCGGCCAGAGCGCAGGCTTCCAGGCCCGGGACGCCCCCCGTGTGCTGCGGGTGCGGCTGCAGTGACCAGCACTGACCGCACACTTGGAAGGTGCTGAGAGTAGATCGTAAATGTTCTCCTCACATAAAGGAAACAGTGATTCTATAGATGATGCGGGTGGTCCCGAACCCTCCTGTGGCGACCACGTCCCAGCACAGAAGTGTATCCAGTCACCACACTGTGCACCTTAAACTTACACCACATTATATGTCACTTACATCCCAATCAAGTTAGAGAAAAATAATAATTATAATTTAAACTTTTTTCTGATGAAATAAAAGGCTTAAATAAAATGACTGACATTTTATTTGGGATGTGAGTGAGAATGTGCACTTTCCTGCTGTTCTGTACATGTAATATAATTTCTAACTGCCAAAGGAGTAGGATCAACCATGCATTTGGAATTCCACAGCTTAATTCTAAAGTTAATCTAGAGGAGTATGAAGAACTAATTTTTTAAAAGAAAGATGAATAAGGTTGAACATCCTTGTTAAATATCAAAATATACCTAAAAACTTGGTAACTAAGATTCTTGTGAAATAATAGACGAAGTGGCTGATACAGCAGGAAGTCGCCCATCTCAGTATGCAGGGATGCTAGGTTCTCAATGAGGAGACAGACCAGACCAGCGAAGATGGTTGAGAAAATCAATTAAATGGGAGATGGAGGCATTCACATGAAGGAGAAAAAGACATCACTTCATACCTTATCCTCAAAAAAGTTCCCTGTGGATTAACTACTTCGATACTTTAAGGGGAATAAATAAATTAACAGACTGCGATGTAGACGACTTACTGGGCACCAGGCTCTGCCACACCCCGGGGGCAGGACAGGGTCGCGGCCCGGTGGGAGTGGTGAGGTCCTGACCTGCGGCTGAAGTGAGTGGCCAGGGGTCCCTCCCCTGGGGCCGCTCGCTCTGCAGAAAACCCTGAAACACAGGCGACAAGGCCAAATCACCGTCCAGATTTGAATCTGTCGTAACGGTGGAATATTGACTCACAGACATCTTAAAGTTTAGGGGTTTCCGCTGGTTTCTTGTGCTTTTTTAAAGACGTAATCCCGTGAATAGGATAAATATTTCACAGTCCAATACCAGAACAGCCTCCAAACAAGCACACGTTAGACAGGAAACACCGGGCACCCTGAGCGAGACCATCGCCTGGGTGGCTTCATAAAAGGCTTCTTGGTTTAACAGCATAGACTATTTTATAAAAATAATTAAATAGCATTTTTCTAATGATAAAAACAGTTCTATATCATCGTTCTAAGTGAAGTAAGCCAGAAAGAGAAAAATACCACATAATATCACTCATAGCTGCAATCTAAAAAAAAAAAAGGAAAAAGAGGACGCTAACAAACTCATCTACAAAACAGAAACAGACTCGCAGACACAGTAAACAATCTTGTGGTTACAGGGGAAAGGGGGTGGGAGGGGATAAATTTGGGAGTTTGAGATTTACAGATGTTAGCCACTATATATAAAATAGATAAAAAACAAATTTCTTCTGTACAGCACAGAGAACAATATTCAGTATCTTGTAATAACCTTTAATGAAACAGAATACAAAAAGGAATACATGTATGGATGTACGCACGACTGGGTCACTGTGCTGCGCACCAGAAACTGACACAATGCAACTGACTATACTTCAGTTTTTAAAAAAGCAACAACAAAAAGGTAATTATTTGAGATAAAGGATGTGCTAAACTTACCGTGGTGCACGTTTCACAGCATATTTATGTATCAAATCATCACGTTGCACATCTTAAACTTAAACAGTGTTGTATGTCAATTACATCTCAGTAAAGCTGGGAAATAAATAAATGTAAGATTAAACAAAAACAAACCTGTGTGTTTCAGTAAAAAAAAGTTTGAATAGATCGTTCTCCTTTACATACGTACAAAATACTGTAACTTAAGCAGGCTTTAAAAATCTAGAAATCAGAGGTTGAGATATTTTAAATACAATTATAATCTTGAATTTTTATTAGATTCATCTTTACAGTTTTCCAGAACCAGACATCTGAAGTCCAGCTTCAAAAGAATCAGGGTCTGTAGGTTTCCTGGTAAAGCATCCAGTCAAAGGTAAATTCCAAAGCCAAAGTGAACAGTGAGTTTATCACGAATCCTCTGGGCGGGAGACGCCCTCTTGTTGAGGGACATTCCAGGAACGCCCAGTTTCCTGCCCAGGCCTGCCTTTCAGCTCTGCCTTTTGAGACCCATGTCTTCACCCAGTCACCCTTCCCACAACCTAAATGTGCACAAACTTTAGATCAATGAGCTATTAGGGATCCAGTGTTTGAATTTTAGAAATTGGAAAGTTTACAAAGCAAACTGCAGTAACTACACTATCAGAAATGGTAAATTCTTGACTATCTGCTGACCAACAGTCCTTTAACCTGGAGGGGTGGCATGTGACCACCAGCCGTGTTTCTAAGCTGTGTCTCCATTCTGACCATTGGTGAAAATTAAATGAATGCAAATTCATTTTGTGTTTAGTTTAAAAAATTGAAATTGCAAATTACTGGAAGAAATTAATCATGTGACACATTCCAACGTCAAAGGTTGAAGTTGCAGTAGATGCCCCGCCCTCTCCACGACCCCACCCAGAAGCCTATTTCCAGACTTCGGCACGGCAGAATTGTCAGAGAGGAACTGGAGGCTCCAACAAAGTTGTTGCCAACTTTCAAAAACTTTCTATTTTAAGGCCAAACATCATGTACCATCAGGATCATCTCATAAAAGAAAGACCGTTTCAGCACCAGAGAAGTAGGAAGTGCTTGACCGCACTCTAAAAGATCCTTCTTCACACAGAAACATGGAGTTTTAGAGAACTTCCCTCCACTGAGCTCACTGTTTCCCTTTGCTGGCAGATGCCGTGCCTGGGGCCGCTGCTTTAGCTGCCTTCAGGGAAGCAGCAGCCCAATCAATAGGAAAGAAGGGCACGGAGGGGCCACAGGGGACATTTTCAGGCGCAATAAACGAGAAAGTGCTTGTGTCCTTCGAAGTCTCAAGCCAAGGTGGACGTGCCTTAGTGTGCTAGATTAGGCTAGCTCCGGCCGTTCTATTTTTGTGAATTAATCCATCTTACTTGTGAAAGAACTGTGGCCTTGCGTCCTCACTCTTCTGCTGCAGGGGGATGAACGAAGTCTGTCCTGCCTCAGTGTTTGTGCATCTCTTAGGTGTTAGCTAACAAACAGAACACAGAGGTCATCTTTCCATGAACAGTAATGCTTCCAGACGCTGCGACTCTCTCTCTGCAGATTTGCTTTGCTTTTAAGACATCATCGGCACATTACTAACAAGACCGAACCAGAGCACAGGGACAGTGTCTTACACTGCAGGCTCTTTTAATGGATTGCAGGCCCGAGGTGGGAACTGAGCAGGGCAGATGTGGAGTTTCGTCCCCAAGAGTGTCAGGGCAGTAACCCTGAGTCCGCAGTGCCTTTGTCAGGGAGGGCACCGGGGTGTCGAGGATGCGACAGTAGTGCTGGGCGCGCCTGCGTCAAGTCTGGGGGGCCAGATCAAAGCCGCCCGGCGAGGTCACTGGAGCTGCCCTGCTCCTGCGTGTCAGCAGTGTGTACAGAGAGCCCGAGAGTCGCCCAGAATGCTGCGGAAGGTCCTTGAATGCCTTTGATCCTTATCTAGAAATTCTGCTGGCATATGTCATATAATTGAGGTATGGCCTTTTATTGCTGCAATTAAAAGTTTTCAGATGCATTATACTATCTCCACCCAAGCTGAAAGTCCTGACCATTGTTTAAAAAGTGAGGTAGGGACTTGTCAGACGGTGGTTGCCTTTAGGGGCTGCCGCTCCCACACCGCCTGCGGGACGTTTCTCTTACTTTTTTCACTTACATCTCATCAAACAGCGTAATGGTCTTAGAGTTTGTTTAGTCCTTTGACTTCCTTTATCACACAGAGATGGCAAACATTCTGTTGCTAACCTGAAGTGGCTCCAAGCAGCAAGACTGGGGGATATTAAACCAGTAAAAGCTTATCAACTGATCCATTGATATGCTGTAAATTCCAGACTTTTCCCTTTGCTTTTGAGGGTGGCCGTAAGTCAACACATTAGTGAGCAATTGCTGACATCAAGATGGATGCTTGGGGAGGCCTCCCGGGCAGACAGAGTTCACCTGGGCGCTTTTGTTAGTGTGTGTTTCTTACTGTTTGGCCAGGATATACTTGTAAATGACCAGCCATTGCTTTACATATCAGGAACCTGAATTCTTAATTAATTTATCAAATATCTAACATATGAGACTTAAAAGGAAAAATACAAGATACTCATTTTTTAATTGAAACTTCCATGTATTTCGTCAGTTTCTGTAGAATTAACATTAACCGGGAGTCTGAACACCAGCACGCGAAGGTCTTTGTGTGTCTGCCTGCTAGTCCCTGAAGGCATCTGACCAGGGGACAGGGAGGCAGCAAACAGCAGGAGGACGCCGGTCACACAAGAATCTGACATTTAAGACATACGTACTCACAGCTAGGACATTGCTCTGACCTGGCCACAGTTGGCAGTCAGTGAACACACGCTGACTTAACTTTTTACAGTGTTACCCTGCTGGCTTCCCCAAACTTGAAGCACAAGAAAACAGGCAGTCACACCAGCTCACTTGTAAAGTTTGCCCTAAACATACACTGAAGGATTTTCCATTTGTTCATTAAAATGCGAACGTCAGTGTTCGGATTATGAGCCAAACACCGATGACTTACTCAATCGACATTGGACGTTTCTTCAGAATCAGTCCACACAGACACTGTCCTTTCTTTTTATCCCCCAGGAAGGACACGGCACCACACTCCTTTAGAAAGTGAGCCCTGGGGCGTTCATGTGTCTATGCACACATAATCCACTGCAAACTTAAAGTCAACATTTGTTACTGAATGCCAAGGGCCTTACCAAGATGAATCGAAGGAACCCACTCGAGGAGATAAGGAGTGCACACAGGAGAACAACGCCAGCGCCTGGCGCTGACAAGTGTCAGGTGAAGGGCCCACGAGTGCCCTCTGGGCTGCAGAGAGGACGCCCTTCCCGCCCAAGTGCGGGCGCACGCGGGGTCCCCAGCAGTCACCGTGCAGTGAAGCCGTGGGGACGGAGAGACAGGACAGCCCCTGCGTGGACTGAGTGGGAGAGCGTGGTCGGATGGGGCGCCTCCCAGGAAGGTGGTGAGAGCGGGGCTGGCGAGGGCCGGGGGAGCACAGCCCAGGGTCGGAGCGCGGAGAGCCGGTGTGTGTGGGCCTGCCGGGCCGCTCCCGCCCCACCTGCCTCCCCGCCGACTTGGGAGCCCCGTTGTCCCCGTGGGGAGACATGCCCTCCCGGCTGGCCCGCACCCTGCTCCTCCAGGGACTGTCTGTCCTTAGCACTCACCATGCAGAAGCTAAACGGCAAGTTAAAGGCAAAGTTATTCAGCTTAGGTTAAACAAATTGCACGTTAAGTCTTCAGCCACCACTACATATAAAGGGAACTGGAGCTCTTCTCATTTACCAAATGCTTTTCATTTCAAGTGGGGAAGACGGCGTGATTGGGAGGAGGTGTGGAAGGGACTCTGTGCGCTAGGCCGGCAGAGGGGATGTGGAAATCCAAATCCCTGTGCAGGTACATGTCCTCGCTGCATCTGCAAAACTGACAAGTCCGTTTCTCCAACTATTTACCCAGTGCGGCCTGGTCCGTGCACGGAGCGGGTGGTAGGCAGAGCGAAGTAACCGGCAGAACCGCGGGAACCCCCGGGGGCCAGGTCAGAATGAAGCGCGGCACCTCCTGCCCCAGACTGACGGCAGGCGCATCGAGGTGGTGCCAGCCACCCTGCTGATGGCGGGGGAGGTGGCGGCGAAGACTGTCCTCCCCAGGGCCAGCTGGGGGTCCGGTGCATGGCTGAGCCGAGCACCAGCTCTGCTTCCATCTCAAGCTGTGAGAGCTCCCGTACCGTCAGGACAGGCGCTTTCTGTCAGTTGCCCTGGGCCCGTGTACAGGACGCAGTACACGCATGTGTCTCGTCACACACGGGGGCCTGGAACATAAACACCCGTGTAAGATCATGTCGGTACTTGTGGCCTCCGCATGTACGTGGTGGCTCCCGAGTGACACCCAGCACTTGGAGTTGCGTGGTTATTTCTACAGGAACAAAGACTGAAGCCACGTTAAATAACTTTGACTCTTAAAAATGAATCAGGTAACTTCTCTGATAGCACTTCTCACAAGCGGCAAGAATCCCCTGGGGGGTGGAAAGCACAGACAGCTGCTCGCACCTCCAGGTCCTGACGCAGAGTCTGCGGCACCCACGGGCTCCCAGGCAGCGCCGACGCCGCTGGCCCTGGCCCAGGGGCCACACCTGACAGTGTTGCCATGGCGTCACACCCGCGTGACTTCTCCAGGCAGTACTTCTGAACAGAACTGATCTGAGCCCACACCCCACAGCCCAGAACACTCTGTGAGGTCTGGAATAGTCTGTGATCTCTTTTTTCCTGAGGTAATAGGTTTGGAAGAAGAAAGAAAGGATCTCTCCTGTCAGGTGTATATGGAAACCATCTCACGCTTCAAGAAAACCCAATTACAGGAAATCTGAATTATAAAAAAACATTAATTGGAAGGCAGTTGTATGCATTTCCAAATACTTCTTCCTTTTATAAAGGACAGGGAACTTGTCTACTTTGAATAATTTATCTAGAGGTTGTCAGGTATTTGAAAGACTGAGGACCAGGGAAAACGAACCACTGACAGGTGGAGCCGGTATGTTAGGACACAGCTGCCTGGCAGGTGTCATTAGACTCCGCAGGAAACAACTGGATTCCTACATGGAAAAGCTTCTTCCTCCAGACCCCTGTGTGCTGGGGAAGGACGAGCCAGAGAGCCAGCAGGTGACAGCCGCCCGCCTCAGGGCTTCACATGCTCCCTGGCCATTTACCTCTGTCTTCAGAGGTTTAACACGGGTGCTGTCGCTGTAGCCCGAGGTCAGCTACCTCCCTGCGGCCCGGACATGATGTCGCTCTCCGATGATCTGGCTCTTCCTTGTGTGTGTCCCCTGGGCCATCAGGCTGCTCTGCCCAGGACGGGAGCCACAAGCCACCTGGGGCTGTCGAGTCTGAGAAGGGAGGCCAGTCTGAGGACGGCCGTGCACGACACACACGGACTTCAAGGCCACACAGGGAAGACTACGAAAGGTCTCGCCAGAAGCTCAGCTGACACCTCTGAGGTGGTGCCAGCTGGGATATGCTGGATTAAATAAAATACACTATTAAATTTAATTTCACTTCTTTAAAAACTCCTTTTTAATGTGGCTCCTACAAGTTTTAAGGTTGCAGGCGTGGCTCACGTTACATTTCTTCTGGACAGGGCCGGTCCGGAGCAGCTGCTTGAGGCTTACACTTTAGACAGTTGTGAACACAGTGGTGCAAAGGGGCTTTTCCCCAAGTGTATCATACAGCACTTCGGGAAGACACGGGAGAGGAAACAAGACCGAATGCCGCCCTCCCCCCAATCCCTGTACCGGGCCCGCTCGGCCCGCGCCCCAGCCGTGCGCGGTCTTTTATCACAAGGTTCCCTCCCGGGAGCGTCACTGAGAGTCTCGATTTGAACCCGCTCTGATAATCCAGATCTTTACAACATAACTGACTCCAGGAACCTGCTCTTCCTTACGAGCCCATCTAAGGACACCGGCTTCTGGAATCCCGAAGCGCGGGGAACCACGGTATCACGCACCTCCCCAGGCATCCCTGTGTGCGCTCCTGAACAGCCGCGCAGGACTTACAGGGAGATGCGCAGGTCACCTGGAGCCTGCGCGGTGCAACCAGAACATGAGTACAAGCGGCAGCTAGCTCAACAAAGACCCAAAAACGCTTAAGACGCTGGATTTCTCATAAACCAGTAACTATAGGGCGTCATCTTTTTTAAAAAGCAGTGATGGCATTTTGATGGAAGGGCATTTGCAGGAGGGTTAAAAATTCTCACTTTGGAGACTGAAATCCATAGAGATGAGGGAGACTCACATGGAAAATATCTCCAAATTGGAGCAGCGGCCACGCTGAGTCTAGAGCGTGTGTGGTGGGGGCGGGGCAGGGGGCAGTGTCCTCACAGCAGCTGTGAGTGACGGTCTCCCCCCGGGTCCTCAGTTCACAGAAATCAGCCACCGCCTGCTGATGTCCTACCACACGGACACAGAGGAGCTCCTGGCCGAGATCGACCGCTGCCTGGCCGTGAACCGCAGCGTCCTCCAGCAGCTGGAGGAGAGGTGTGGCCGCGAGCTCACGGACGAGGACTGGGGGAGAATCCAGATGCAGGTGGGCCCGGGCGGTGGGCGGCCGGCGGCCGGGATGGAGGGACTCCCCGGGACGGGGGGCTGGCACCCGTGAGAACCCGGACCTGCGCCAGCCGCTCTGGGGCAAGGCCAAGGCCCCGGAGCGTGGATTCTGCTTTGATGGTGCCGTTTTGTAAACGGTGAAAACACCAAGGCAGGCACTCCCCACGGTCCCCCGGAGTCTTCCTGCGGGTCCCAGCCTGCCCCCTCTTGCTTCTGTAGGCGCTGTGAAAGAGGGCGCCTCAAAACCCAGCAGAGGAAAGGCTCACCTAGAAAATCACAAAAATAGGAAAATTTATAAAGAAGTTTAGCAGCTACACAGAGTCAAAATTTTTGCAAAAGGCTACACTTTGTTACTTAATTAAAAGAAAACCCGTGTTACTGACGTTCAGCACTTCATAAAGTATTTTGATCTCACAATGGGTTACCACGGGTGGGTCACATGCCTTTCCGTCTTTCACAAGAGCAACGGCGCCCACGTGTGTCCAGCGCTGTTTCACCGCAGAACGGAACGGCTCTGCTTCGGACCCACGTCGGCCGGGGTATCAAGCTCACTCAGGGTTAGGCCACTTCTGTTAGGATGGACGAATAACCACGTGACTCTCCCCCACCCCCGCCCGCAGGCTCTGCACCGGGGGGCCCACGAGTGCCCCATCTGCCTCACCGCGCTCTCTGTCAGCGGCACCCCCTCGGGGACCGGCCCCCAGCAGCCCCGGCGGGAGGCTGTCCTGCTGTCCTGCTCGCACGTGTTCCACCGCACGTGCCTCCTCGCGCTGGAGGAGCTGTCCTGGGGGGACGCGCCCCGCCACGCCTGTCCCCTCTGCCGCTCTCACTATCAGAAGAAAATCCTTGAATGTTGAATTCCTAGTCAGGGAAAGGCTGTATAATTTGTGGGGGGGGGGGGTAGCTTGATTTTGGACGCGCTGGGAGTCTGGAGGTGAGCACTGCGTGCATTCTGTTCTCCGGTGAAATAAACTCTTAGTAGTTCTACTCAGGAAACCTAACATTTCCATCTTTCGTTTATAAACCGAAAACTTCAAATTCGTGAGTTTAATCAGTTGAAATAAGTGAGGAGTGGATTAAAAACTCCGGCTTCAGAGGTTCTGTGATTCACTGACTTGCTCTGAGTCCAGTGGGCCGGCTGGGGTCGCTCATAAACAGTAAATGGGCCCTGTTCCTGCCCAGTAACCTGGCGACCTGGCCCGTTTCACAGCAGCTCCGACTGGCCCGGGCGTCCGCCCGGCCCCGTGCGCTCAGCCCTCTGACCACAGCTGGTCACCCTGAAGCTTCTTTAAAGCAAGTGCTTGAGGCCTTCTGCCGCCCCAACACTGTTTTGCAGTAACGGTTTTACTTCTGTGGGGCAGGTTACTGTTAGCACTCTGACAACATAAAACCCAAAATGTCAAAATAAAATGTTAAGTGGCTTTAACATCAGAAAACTGTAAACCACGTACTAATGCCTCAGAGCCACACGTAACATTTAGCTCACACATGAAGAAACCCACGGAACCTTCCTGCGAGCCCGCTCGTTCCCAGCAGCCAAGCGCAGTGCCGCTGCCCTCGCTGCCGGACCCACGAGACCCCGGATCTCAGCGGCGAAGAGAGGCCCATGAGCTGCGGGTGGGGGGGGCCGAGGGGCTGCTCCCAGTGGCCCCTGGGAGGAGCGGGCAGAGACATTTGTGGGCACACTTGTCATGGGCACAGAACAATCCCCTGAAGACGTACTAAAGTGTATGTTCCTATTTATTTTTCTCTCATCCTTTTAAACACCAGTGTGGTATGTTTTATTAATAAACAGCTACATACATACGTATGTCACTTAAATGAGTAAGTCCACACATGTCGGGATGGAGTTCCCCGTCACACAATTTGTAGACCAGCTTGGAGAATGATCTGAACACTGAGGAAACACTCCTGCTGGGAGACGCAGCCAGGAGCTGGATCACAGACCTCACCTACCGGGCAGAAGGGCCCCCTGGCAGACACCTCTCCCCATGCCCTGAGAGGCAGTCTGATTCTGTGCCCCACCCGTGGAACCCGGGGGAAGAGCCCAGGGGAGCACAGGGTCACCCCGTGACAGTAAGAGGCCACTACAGCTTTGTGTGGCCACGTCCCAGGTCCTGTTCCCGGGCACGGTGACTGGGGGGTGCTGCCCAGATCCCCAGCAGTCCTGCCTGCACTGAACCCACTTCTCAAGCTTTCCCACAAATCTGAGCTATCACAAATCCTTCTGGTAAACCCTCTTCCTGCCTAAGTGGGCAGAGTCCACTTCTGCTTTCTGCACCCACATAATCTACTGACACAGGCATCAGTTAATTGTAGGCGACGGGCACTCAGGGAAAACCGGCGGGCGTGGAGGTCTGGGAGTGGCCATCCTGGGGGATGGCGGCAGTGAAGAGCCCACGAGTGTCAGGGAGGACTCTCACACAGCTGGGAGTCAACGGCAAATCAGGCGATTTTCGTATTAAAAAGCCTTCTAGAATGGCATGCCCATCAAAAGCTTGGGGAGACCAAGTTATGACCACAGAACAGCAGAAAAAGGACTTCAGTGGAGCAACTGCTTTTCTGGACAGTTTGAAGATGACAACCGCGGACACCACGCAGACCTCTGCACGATCACAGAGCAGCCCCCTCGGGCCTGGTCTGGAAACTGGCCACGGAGCGCGAGGCTGGGCCCTGAGAGGCGTGAGTCTGGTGGGGGCTTACTCCAGGGAGGAGAGCCCTGCGATGGTTAAGTCCGTCGTCATAATCCATAAGGCTCTGGAGGTTCTTTCAAGTGTGACTTTACCTTCCCAGGGGGCTTGGTGTCTGGCCTATTATCATTTTGATTAGTACATCCCAGTTCTGTTTCACCTGCTCGGGGACATGCGGCAGTAATGCCTACAAACAGCCATGTTTACTTCCTGCTCGTCAGACGGGGGCTGGCTGCTCTGCGGTCGGCTCAGCCGGGCTCGGCTGCAGGCTGAGTTGGACCCAGACATGTTCCCTGAACTTTGTGGATTTGGTTTCTGGTACCTGTGACCGAACAGCTCTGACGAGCCAAGGCAGCACAAACTACAGTGGAAACAAAGAAGAGAAACAGACAAGAGTGGGGACGGGGGCGGGGCCAGAGGGGGCTGAGCCACAGGCCGCCCACGCCCACACATGCCCCAGCTCGCTGATAGGGACCCAGAAAGGAAAACCACGTGTTCTGCAATTCCTCACATCCAAGAGTTAAGAAGAGTTCGGGAAGAAACCAGCTTCTCTCTTGTTTTGTGAAAAGTGCCTCCTCTTTTATTTTTTTGAATTGGGAACTGGGGAGCCGGGGGCGAAGTACGGCTTCCATCTTCCTTCGGGAGAACGGCTGTGGGGAGCCGGCCGGCCATGGCCCTCCAGGGCTGCCTCTGCGCTCCAGCTGAGGCCACGTGCTCCCCAGGCTGCTCCTGAGCCCACGGTGGTCCGGGCCACACCCCAGGGGAGCCCACCGTTCACACAGATACCATATGAACTCCCACTCACAGACCACCACTCCTTTTACTCAGCTGAGACCGGGCTTTTCCCACAGAGGCTGCTGTAAGACATAACGAACGAAACGGTGTCCCCTTTGGCACCCAAGGCGCAGTGGTGAGCTTCACGGGGCAGATTTTATAAAACATTCCTCATGCGGGCTGAGGAGCTCACACCACGGTCCGCGTACACTGATACACCTTGATGGACCGCAGGGTGTGGAACAGTCAACTCCATCCTGGGGAAGCTGAACGCCTACGAAGGACACCTGAAGACAAGGCCACCCTGACTCTCTCCGAAGGGAGCACCAGCAGCCCCAGAACGCGCACCTACGGCAAGCAGCACGTGGGCGCGTCCCTCGCGCTAGTGGCGGCAAACTGATGCCTCCTGCCGCCGAGCAAGTGACGGGTTAGTGAAGAAAGCAGCTGGTTATTGATCCCGATGATCAATGTTGCCAGACTAATTTTTAAAGAGAGTATCTCTCACTCAAAAGACACTGAATCTTTTGACACTGACAACAGTATGATATTGGCATAAAAACAAATAGATCAGTGGAACAGAACAGAGCCCAGAAACAAACCCATGCATATGTGATCGATTAATTTACATCCAAGGAGCCAAGAATATACAACGAAGGAAGGACAGGCTCTTCAGTAGGTGCTGACGGGAAAACTGGACACCCACATGCAGAAGAGTGAAGCTGGACCTGTCTCACACCAACTCAAGTCAACTCAAGATGGACTTAAAGACTTGAACATCAGACCTGAAACCATAAAACTTCTAGAAGAATCCACAGCTGGTAAGCTCCTTGATACAAGTCTTGGTGACTATTACTATTTTTTGATTTGACACCAAAAGCAATACAATAAAAGCAAAAATGGAGAAGTGAAACTACATCAAAAAGCTTCTACAGCAAAAATCAACAAAATTAAAAAACCTACGGGATGGGAGAACATACTTGCAAAGCATGTACCTGGTAAGGGGTTAGCATCTAAACTACATAAAGAACTCATGCAACTCAACAGCAAACCCAGATAATCTGATCAAAAATGGGCAGAAGATCTGAACATTTTTCCAGAGAAGACTTACAGAGGCCAAGAGACACAAGAAGCATCACTCAACGCAAAATACAAATCAGAACCACAGTGAGACACCACCTCATACTTGTGAGAACAGCTATTGCCAAAGAGGTAAGAAGTAACCAGCGTTGGTGAGGGCGTGGGGAAAAGCGAACACTTGAGCACTGCTGGTGGGAATGTAAACTGGTGCAGCGACTACGGGAAACAGTATGGAGGTTCCTCAAAAAATTAAAAACAGAACTGCCAAGTGATATTTAGTCATTCCACTTCTGGGTGTGTATCCAAAGGAAATGAACTCAGGATCTCGAAGAGACACCTGCAGCCGCGTGTCCGCTGCAGCGTTACAATAACCACGTCGGGAAGACAGCCTCGAGTGCCCATCGACGGAGGAACGGATAAAGAACGTGTGGGGGGTGTGTGTGTGTATACCCAACGGAGTGTTATTCCACCACAGAAAAGGAAATCTTGCCATTTGTGACGTGAATGGATAAAACTTAAAGCTATCATGGTAAGTGAAATAATTCAGAGAAAAACAAATACCATGTAATCTCACTCACATGTGGAATCTAAAAAACAAAAAAACGAACTCATAGATACAGGGAACCAATTGGTGGCGGGGGGCAGGGTGGTGGGCAAAATGAGCGAAGCAGGTCAAAAGGTACAGGCTTCCAGTGACAGAGTAAGTCTGTCCTGGGACGCGACGCACAGCAGGGACCGCAATTAACCGCACGGCGCTGGAACGTCAGATGCGGACCTTGTGCTTTCTGCAGGGAGGGGAACACACACCTAACTTACCTAAAATGGTGTAAGAATTTTTAAAACCTTTCCCCCTGGTTCCCATGATAGTGTTATAGGATAAAGTTCTCTACAAGGCCCCATAGCCAGAAATAACATTCGCGAGGCTAGGCCAAAACCTGTCTCTGCCCAGAGAGTGATCTAAGACCCAAGGTTACACTGACAGATGCTCCAGTAGTTCTGTTGAAAAACAATGAGGTTCTCCGGCCTGCTTGTGGAAAGACCTCCAGTTTGTCGAGGACAGAGTGCATTTATGATTATCTCTGTTCAGGTTCAGCCTGGCTGACCCACGGCTACAGGGCTGAGGTGGGCAAGCGGGGACCACGGACAGCCACACTCAGAGCACAGGCCTCCTCCGTCCCCTCCCTTCAGCTGCATAGCCACCACCCTGGAGGCACCTTGCAGGCGGGTTAAAATTATTAGTTACATGTTTCTCAAACAAGTAGAATTATTTTATGGCGTAATTCCTCATTACATGATGTTTCTGAAATCTAGAAATAATTTAGATGTACAAAAAAAGTCATAACAACAGAATTCTCATTCACCCTTCACCCGGTCTCCCCCATGGGAACATGCCATTGTAAAATTATCTAAACCAGAAACTAGCGCTGATACAATGTGTTAACTCATCTACAGATTTGGTCAACTGTCTCCGGGGTGTTTTGCGGACAAGAATTTTGTTTGCCAACAAGAAGCTAATGTCTAAAAGAATGCATCCTCCAAATTGTGAGCTGAGTGTTACGTGGTGATGTCACCACGCTATGTGGAAGCTTCCCTAAGAGGAGCCACTGACAAGAGGTCCATGAAATCAAGAGCACGTTGAAGCATTCTTGATTCCACACACGAGATTAGTGTTGGGAACGTGAAAGAGGACAATACTCTCCCAAACAGCTTGAGACACACTCGTCAGAGGTCCAGGATACAGAGCTTAGAAAGAGGCATGATTGTTATGGACATGCGGTTTATGAACAAGGCACTGAAATCACACCTGTTGTTTAAAATACAAATTGCCACCGCCGGCGAGGCACCTGGGGAAACCGCGCGGCTGCCCCAGGACGGGCTGGAGCTGCGCTCAGGTGCTCGTGTCTGACCTGACCGGTGGCCTGAACACGACAGGCGCGGCCCTCTTCCCGCGGAGCCCAGGGGGCCGGGCACCCAGGCCCTCCGACTGTCCTTGAGGTGAGCTTCTGGTCTGAAGCGGCTCTGATCCCAGTCAAACACCGGTCACGTCCACGGTCCAGTCAGGAGGAGGGTGTGGTGCCTCTCCCGGCGGACTCGCTCCTCTGCAGGTCCCACACGAACGTCCGCCCCAGCGCCCTGCTCGGACCTCGGCCACGTGGGCCACGCTACCCGCTGGGAGCCGGGGACACTGGCACCCTGCGGGGAACTGGAGCTGGGCTGCTCAGCGAGGAGGAGACCAGCTGCTGTGTGGGAAGTGAGTCTCCACACAGCCACTGCCGCGTCCCTCCGTCAGCGTGACTCCAGAGAGAGGAATGGCTGGTTACAAAAGTGAAGCCCTAGAGGTAGTGAGGTTTGAGGGGATGAAAACGTTCCGGGATTCCACGGTGATGTTTGCACAACCCGTGAATACACTTAAAGAAAAAACCCACAGGCCCCAAATGGCATCACCTTGCTCGAGCCCACAGCCTCGCACCCATGCCACCAGAGGCTAATCCGGATTGACCTCTGTGGCATCCCTGCGTGGCACCAAGGGCAACATGCCCCACAGACCCTCTCCGTGTCCCCCGGGGAAGAGGGAACTCACATGATAAATCCCCTGCTGTTCCCTTCCCCCCAAAATGATGTCTTGGCCTAAAAATAACCTATTCTCTTCTCTGGTGAAGAACTCCCTTGGCCTACCCTTCTTCCTGTAGAAACCTTCCGCCTTGCACAACCCTCGGGAGCTCCCTTCTAGTCGCCGGGTGAGATGCTGCTCGAATCACAAGTTACCTAACAAAGCCAGTCAGATCCTCAAGTTTACTTGGCTGAATTTTGGTTTTGAACACTAGACACCCATGACCTGCATGCTTTGAGAGTGAACTTTATGGTGTGTGATCAGGCCCCCCAAGATAAACTTCTCCTGCTCTCTGCTCGCCCTCACCTGCGCCCAGGCACGTGCCTGACCTGCCCCCGTAGTCACAGAGCCTAGTCAGTAATGGCCGTGGGCAGGCCCCCAGCCCCGGTGGCTCCTGACTGATCCAGTCCTTACATCAGGACGGCCCCATGAGGACAGCTTCCCTGATAACCGATGAGCCAACCTGACGTCAGTTCCCCTGTAACTGGAAACCTTCCTCCCCCTGCCCTATGGCCTGGGGTACGGCTCCAGGACCTCCTTGCTTCTGACACAAGATCCCCCGCCCAACAGAATTCTAATGCCGCCGCCTCCGGGCTCTCTTTGGTCTCGGGCTGGGTGATGACAGGGTACAGCCCAGCCTGTGGTAGGTGAGTTACGGCTCAATGCAGGTAGTCAGGGGCAAACATGGGCAGAGTGCGCCAGCCACATCCAGAACAACTGGGTTTTGTCTGAATTTCCTGATCGCATTTGAGCTTGAAGAAACTTTCTCCGAACTGAATCACAAAGAATTGGAAGTTAAATAACTTCTCTTGACAGCGAGCCCCCAGCGCTACTCCTCTAAGATGTATGGATAAATCACCTAGTTTTGAAATTTTATAATCCACTTTTTAAGAGTTTTAGCAATTTCTACTGATTTTAATGACATTCTTTGCAGTGCAACAAGTAATCTGCATATGCAATCCTTTTGCTTCAGTGGCATTTGTAATAATGAATTTTACCTGAACAATATTCAAAGTCAAAAAAAGGTCTTTGTATCCCTTCTTTCAACCACATTCATTCTTCTTTCAACCAGGAAATGACTTGGTGGTTTCTGTCCAATATTTTAAAAAACAACAACAAAACAGAACAGAATATACCAGCATGCATCTCGCACAGTAACGTAAGTACTGTTCTGTTAAATGTTTGTTTATATGTACAGAAGTGTGTGTGTGTGTGTGTGTGCGTGTGCGTGTGAGTGAGTTACAGTGGCCAAAAGTCTGAAAGCCACTGACCCAGAGGCTCCTGCTTGCAGTGAGTGAAGCAGAAGCGAAGGGCATCTACCTCCCCGGCACTCCCCGGACTAGGCCGCCCAGACCACATTCAGGTGTGGCTCAGTCCTTCAATGGAAGAAGTCAGAGAAATCAAATCTAAATAATTTGAACAATTAAATAAGCTAACAACCGTGATTTCAATTATTGATGCTACATTTTAGGTTGCAAGAAACTGATACACAAAAACTCCCCAACAAAAAGGCAGAAAACACCCACCTCCTCAGCCCAGCGTCGCACCAGGGTCATTATTGCCCCTAATGACACCCGAATGACAGCAGCCAACATACACCACTAAGTTTTAGCCATGATGGTCTTTAAGATTAAAAACACAAAAAACAAACACACATCTGAGTGCTTGTAAACCAAAATGTGAAATCACTTTTTTGTAAACCTTTAATTTCTGAGATATTTAAAGTCACACTAAAGTATCTCACAGAAACAAACAAGACTGACTTGTAAACAAAACACTCTGTAAACAAAAACAACTTTCCATGCATCCGAACATTATTTTTAAAGGAACATCATACCAATGTTTTTAAAGTTTAAAGTCAGTACTGCACGTATGCTCATATTTTTCAAGAAAATTACTGTGAGAACTGTCCCCTTCTCCTCTACGTACTGTGCGAACCACACAGAGAGCCACACAGGGCTTTCAACATGTAAGCCTGTGTTGCTGGCATGTCAGGTGGTTACTGAGGCCACAGGCAGGTCGACTGTGCTCCAGCAAAGCCAGGCAGGTGTCAATGCCCTACGGGCAGGTGTACATGCAGCCTGGACGCAGCCGAGAGTAACAACCACCAGGGGTGGGTCACTCTCCTCCAGCGTCAACCCTCAGCATGGCACTGAAGGCGCTAACGTTCGTGTGCATGTCTCTAAGTTTCATATAAAGTCTTATATTTTGAGCAGGTCTATTTTTACATAGAATGTACATAAAGCTAAATAAACATTAAATCAAAGAAATGTCTTGGAAAATCAGTAAAAATCATTACAAATGTTAAATCTATAAACTTTCTAACTGTACAACAATTTACTTAAGTACCGCAGAACCAACTGACAATGAGAACCGGTGGGGCCCCTCAGAAGACCAAACCGTGGCCCCCAGCGCCCGGCTACAACAGGCCCCCGAGGGGAGAGGAAATCAAAGCAGCACGGGCTTTAATGTGGTCCCGACGCCCTCCATCCCCGAGGAGGAGGGCAGCCCAGGCCCAGCGGGCTGCCAGCGCCAGGACCTTGGAGCTGAGGCCTCGCCGCCCCTCCTGCGCCGGCGCTCACAGCTGCAGTGGCAGGACGCCCGTCCTTCCGGCCCCACAAGGGCTGGGCCGCAGTGCGCTGCCACCCGCTCCTGCCGACGCGTCATACACCAGCCCCCGGCGAGGGGCCCAGAGAAGCACCTGCACTCACAGTGAGGGTCTCACTCAAGAGGCAGATTCTCACGTGTGTGACCAGGGACACACTAGGTGTCTGTACACATCACCTTCAGGCCGGGCACCTGACGACCTGCACCCATCTCCAGAAGGCACCTGCGACCCCAAAACAGCCCCTCCACGTGCTGCGTGTCCTCTAGTTCAACACGGCTGTGAGGAAGCATCCAGTAAGAGCTTTAGGAGTCTGTCACACACCTTACTCCTAACTACTCCAAGCCCGGCTTCACTTCTGTCCTGGGAGGAGACTTTCAAGTGAACAGGGAATTGATACAGACATTGAAAAGTTCTGTACTTTACTCAAAACATCTCAGGCACCTTCCGGACGCCCAGAACCCTCCCTCCAACGCGCCCTGAAGCGGTGGGAGCTGAAAGTGACGTTCGCTTACTCAGGGGGGTCTCTCTGCTGCCCCTGGCCTGGTCTGCTCGGAGCAGGCAAGTCTGAGTGAAAATCAAGACTCACAATGAACACGTAAATAGGTAGCATTACCAGTAAAATCAGAAAGCAGACAACTGTCACTCATTCTCCCAGTATGTGGGTCTTACGCTGAGAAACTCGCCCGTACTAGACTGGTGGTATGTACTGAACGTTGCTTAGAATCATAAAGTGCTCTTCTATTTTAAAGCTAAGCTGCACTGCAACAAGGAGAGAAGCTCGAGAGGGAGTGCAGGGGTGTAAACACAGGAGAGGCACACACAGCAGAGTGTACGTAACTTTTTCTTATTATTTTAGCTCTGAGTGGAAACAGCCCGTTTTTCATAAATTTCTCTTAAAAAAAAAACCCTTTAAATTCAACCATTTGAGAAAAGTGTTCTTTTCTTTTGTCTGAACACAGACACTCACCAGCATACACGCAGCGCGCATGAACGTGTGCGTTCCCAGGGCCGCAGGCTGAGCACGCGTGGCTTCTGGTGCTCTGTCCCAGCGGGCAACACAGGGTGTTTATTCAGTGGCCTCAAAGTCCAGAAACCATCCCAAGGGTGCTCTGCAGTCTACCAGCTGCATGCTCATCAGGGACCCGGCAGAACCCCCACCCCGCGGACACTGCTGCTGCGCACTGTGGGGCTGGACGGTCACTGCTTAGAGCCTGAGCGCTAAGTCGGCGAGCACAGAAGTGACACAGCCTGAGGAGCGTGGCACTAGCGGGGCTTCTACCACAGAGCACTTAGTTTCACAGGATGGACACAGGAGCACAGAGAATCAAGGGATTTCTGAAAAAAAAAGTTTAAAAACAACTGAGTGTACGTACAGCCTGCAAGGCAAAGTCTAAGTTACAAGCGCGCTCAGCGCCGGCAGCCCTGCCACGAGAGGTAACGGCGACTCAAGCACGGACGCCGCCGGGCAGCGGCGCTCGGGAGCGCCTCCACGCCGCCTCTCACGCCGGACAGAGCAGCTATTCCTGTGGCGTTCTACCCAGGCTCCGGTTTTGAAAGAATGTTGTATTTTTCCCTTGACTCAAAATCCAATCAATGTCATTTTGTAACACAAATCAGAACCATGCCTTTGCCTTTTCCTTAAGGAAGTGAAAACCGTAACTTGCAACCGTTGCAGTCCCAGCACTCCCACTGTAATGACACCTGCAAATCTTCGTTTCTGGCAGAAACTTCACGTCTAAATACCGAGGGTACCTTCTATGTAGGTGTCTACCTTTTGAAGGAAATATATGAGATTCAACTGAATCCTCAGAAAGCCCCCAAGTTTGCCTTTTCTGACATTCTCACGTGGGTGGTTCTGCCAAGGGGCATCGGCAAGCGTGTCCGCAGAGGACTGAGCTGTGCTCCCTCAGGAGCCTGCGCATGGCTGGACACTACAAGGTCCACCCCAAGGTTAGATAAAAAGATGACCCGCGACAGCCAAGCTCTCAGATTGTGAAAAGGGGACACTGACAGGCCCAGGCCCTGACCGTGGGCCACAGCCGGCGGGAAACGTGCCTGACCGGCAGGAATGTCACAAGTCTGGGTCTCGGCTCTTGATTGCAGAGAGGTGCTGCATGTCTCACAGGGCTTTCTGGTGCCCATTTGCAGAAGGCTTTGCTGTTTCTGAATCCCTTGGAGTATTTGATAAGTGAAGTTTATGAAGCCCTGCAGAAAAATTGAGACAGGGTGAGAAATGCTGCACTGTGGAGAGGCAGGAAGAACGTGGGGGCTCCCGAGGAAACCCTGCCACGCGGGCCAGACTCCCCGCAGGATGGCCGACCCCTCTCCCTACTGTGGGGCCAGAGCTGAAGACAGCTGCCCCACAGGGAGCCGCTCCTTCAGTCTGCACAGCCCCACCCCGCTCCCCTCCACACTGATCCCACAGCACCTTCTGGTAAACCTCCTCCTCCCCAGCCCCCCGCCCGTCCCAGGGAACATGACCTGAGACAAGTACGATCCCGCTTTTGTTTCAAAATACCCCCCAGTGCACACAGGAAACCATGTGGGAGGACACCAAAATATGAAGCATGTGATTAAAAAGAAAAGCAAGGGGAAACTACCAAGAAGAAAAAGAGAAAGAAATGGCAGAAGAACAAACTGAACGTAAGTAGCATTCCACTGCTCAACGATGCTTCACAGAGTGAAAGATTAGCACCACCTTTCAAGTGAGGTTTCTTTCCCTCTGTATCACGCAGCAATTACTTGCACAATGTATCAAACCTCTAGAGCAACATTATGGCCTCACAGGGAGAAAAGTCAGAAGACACTTTCAGAGTTTATGTGGCATTAAAGCTCTAAGCACTTTGACAACCGGAGCACAGAGACACGGAGGAGCACACAGGCACCACGTCCGTGGGAAAGATCTTGAGAAACAATTTTTATGAGGCTCAAAAACATGCTTAGATAAGATTACTTTTCCCCTAAAATTCCAGATGGTTGTCTACCTGACTGGTGTGCAATTTTACATCACTCGTAAACCAACACAGCACTCCAAATTTCAAAATTTCTATCACCTGCATATCTTAATGAAAGAAAAGGTAAGCTTGAGCCTGTCTGTGCTGGATGAATAGGAAGGGAAAAAGAAATCAATCCGGCCTTGGGAATGGCCATGCCACGCAGTGACGAAAGGCGCACCCCACTGCTGGGCAGGCGGAGCACGTCACCCGGGCCGGCCGGAGAAGGAAGCGGGCAAGGAGGACCGCAGCCTCGCCGAACAGGGCCACACACACGCACGCACACACACACACGAAGGAGGAAAAAACGGGGGGAAAGTTAAATTTTATAATCGAATTATGACATCCAGTGAAATCACATTTATGACCTCAGGTCACTCGCACGCTGTGTGCGCTTCACGCAGGCCCCCGCCAGGTCGGAGGCACTGCCTCCCTGGAGCCCCCCAACAGTAACAGGAGGCACTTCGGGGAAAGACCGCCTATCAGATGTTTCACATGACCCTCGGCAATTCCACTGCCTCCTGTGGCCGCAGGGCCGACACAACACACACAGCCTCGCCTGAGGTTAAACCCTATCCTGCTGCTTTCACAAAGGCTTCCTTAGCAAGGTGATGCCTAGAACACCCAGCTCAGATGCTACGCTTCCTGCAAGGCGTTTACTACCATCTCACTTCCGTGAGCCGTGAGCAGGAATTTATCTGAGATTATGGCTAATATTACTGATGCTACAACAGGCTTAAAAATGAAACTTAACTCTAGACACGTGGCTGAGAGGGCTGTCTGATGACCACTTTGTCTTTAGACTTTAATCTGACCAGCACCAGGGAGCCTAGGCAATAAAACTCATAAACTCTCTCGTGCTTCAGTTGAAATAAGATGTAACTTTTCCCTTTCGGGCCAACATCTCATCAGCCACCCTGCTCTCAGGGTAAATTTAAAGTAAAATACACATGAATAGATAATGTGAAATCCCTTTTCCTCCCCAGAGGTCACCCGTTCAACCGTCGGGGCTGGAAAGGCCTAGTGGTGTGCTGAGCACTGCTGCTGTTCATCAGGTTTAAGCCGTCTGAAAGCAGGACATGATGGATCAACCAACATGGCGCCTCCCACAGTAGCTAAAAGCTGCGAAGGGACGTGAAATGTGAGCGTTCAAATGATGCCAGTCCAGCTAAATGAGCTCCTGGCAGGACTTCCTACAATAACTCACTGCCTTTCCCTTCTTTTATAAAATTACACACCCTAAACCCAAGGGGGTTTACCCAGCAAGACAGTTTACATTGTCCTAGTATTCCTAAAACATAAAGCCTGAAATATGTTTAGTACTAATGTTGAAGCAAGCATGGCAAATACATTCAAAGGTTACAGTTACACCCTTCAGACCTCAGCCAAGCCTGTGAGGTTTTACTAGTGTCACAGTGCACGTGACTCAGGGAACACATGGTAACAAGTGCCCTCTCTCCTGACGCCAAGGATGCTAAGATTTTTATCCTGAATTACTACCTGACTTACTGAAGAGAATTATAATTTGGGTCAGCCTGATACTTATAAAATCCAATCCTCAAAAAAATTTAACTAAAAAATAAGAAGTACCACTACCAGAATAGAAGCACAAGCTCCTCCTCACCTTGTCACAACTACCATCACCATCAATCACAAGACAGCTACTGTTTACTGCGCTCTCACGGTGTGGCAGGATCATGCCCCGGCCCTCAGGAGAAGTATTCCAGTTAACACTCACAACGTCCTAAAAGAACGGATCACCACCATTTTATACGAGGAAGGTGAGGCTCTGTGAAGTCGTTTTACACAAGAGCATGATCAATAAGCAGTGGGCAGGGGTGCGGCCTCCAAGGTTCTACACATCTGGAAAGTAAGCAGCTGCAGACTTCAGATGAGCTGAAAGGTCAACGCCGTTAATAAGCAGGAAGAGCGCCCACGGAGCTCGGGATTACCTAGGGCCTTGAGCAGCTCTTCTCGCACAGCAGACGTGAATTTTCTGACCAGACACAGTGTTGTCACAATAGCAAAAAGCAAATTGTAGGATAACACAATATAGAAATTTCCCAGCCAATTAAACCTTCCAAAGTCTCCAAGTAGATCAAATCTAGTGATTCCTGTTAAAAATAAATAAAATAGCCCTTAATAAAATCAGGTACAATAAATATATATATATATATATACACACACACACATAAAACATAATAAAGTACAAATCAGACAGCTCAGATTCCAGGGACTTCCTCATTTCTGTTAGTGGGCACCCCGTTTAAAACTCCACGATTGTCATCTTGCGGGAAAGCCTCACAGCCCTGACCGACTTTGCCCACTCTTGCAGTCTCGTGGAGGGAGGTGTAGGGGGCAGCGGGGCAGCGGCAGGCACCCTGCCACTCGCTCAGGACTCGCACTCACACTAGCCAGGGCCCCAGTGCTTCTCTGCGGGGACAACAGTGCGCCCACTCAGCTGACACGGGAAACAGGGTCGTGATGGAGAGACACCCGACGAAGCCCCCGCCCCCACCCCATCCTCTCCCCGCGCAGGCCCCTGCTTGCGCCACCTCCTCGGAGAGGGCACCCGCTTCCCCCCCCACCCCACCCCCAAGCAGCTGCCCCTCCGAGGCCCTCTGCCCTGACAAGGTTTCTTCTCAGCGCGCGCTGCCGGAGCACGTCTTCCCCTTGCCGGCTCGCTTGCGGCCTAGCTCGCGCGATGGCTTGTTAAGTCCTATGCGAACAGGAACTCGGTGGTTTTCTCTCCTGTAACCCCAGTGCCCAGAGCGGTGCTCTGCATGTGCTCCAGCTTACTACGCAGCGAATAAACAAACGGGGGTTCCTTTCCGAGGGGGAAAAAATCCCACAAACATTATCCATCTGAACTGGACGCCACAGGGCTGTGGGGTAAGCGAAAATCCGGAAATGCAGTGTGGTTCCATCACATCTGCTTTGACGTTACCTAAAACTCAGCTGTTCACATGTACAAATAAGCCTTTTATTTAAAAAAAAATCTGAATAAGTAAAAAAACATTCAGGTGGACAGTCAAGTGACAGACACCAGAAACGCTGACCTTCTCCAAGGAAGAAACTGAAGAGCTGCTTGGGGCCGCGTGAAACTTCACCACAAAGGACTGTATAAACAAACCCAGGGACCTTTAATTTTATGGGTGGTCTAAGGATTTCAAGAATCACTGACTGAACTCAACTTCCCCTCATCAGCCGACTTCTGGACTTAACTCTCATCCTCACTCCGTGAAATCACATCACCCACTGTAGGGGCAGACTCCACAGAAGCAGCTTACAAGGACAAAGAGAAAAATAGCGGGTTTCAAAAAGCAGCTCTTCTGTAGCCTCATCGTCCCAGGGCCAAGGTATACAAAGCTGAGGGACAACGATCCACCATAATGTTTTAAAGAGAAGAGAAATATAAAATTAATGAAAGCATACAATAAAACGTCTGTACAGGAAGGTAGGTAAAGGAAGGTAAGAGGGACCAGACCCCAGCAGAGCACGCAGGGCAGGTCGTATCATGAGGTCATAGCAACCATCCCAGTGGCAGTTTCTCAGACAGAAGCCTTAATAAGGCTGAATTTTATTAAAAGGAATATATATATATATATCTAATTATACATATTATTTTTAAAATGAGGTACCATTTAATTTAACCTAGGAAGTTATCTGTAAACAAGGTACTGTCCTCCCAAAACAGACTTCAGTATTTTCACGGCTCAGGGATCCCAGATAAACAGTTTATTTGATCTTCAGGGCCAAAGACTCCTGAGAATCTGGTGAAGGCCACAGATTTTTTCACAAGAAAAACACATACGTGCGTGCGTGCACACACACTGTGCATGTTGTGAAGCTCATTTACAGAGGGACTGGCAAACCACAGAATAAAACCCTTGCCCAGAGACTCCAAAAGGGTCTTAACCTGGTCTCAAAAGTTTTTGATTAAAGACCACCATTAGCAAAGATGAAACCAGAATACGTGTACCCATTATATGTGTACTTCAGTTATTACAAACTATATATGCTCTATTCACCGACATACGTACTATATACACACAGAACAAAGACTTTTAAAATTAC
Organism: Camelus ferus; assembly: GCF_009834535.1. Classification (NCBI taxonomy): domain Eukaryota; kingdom Metazoa; phylum Chordata; class Mammalia; order Artiodactyla; family Camelidae; genus Camelus; species Camelus ferus. Next base: position 1,708,592 of record NC_045702.1, on the reverse strand, counting down.
AACAATAAAGACAAACACAAGTTCTTAATAGTTTTTTCACACAGCCCAGTGACTTTCTTTGTGAATCCGTGGAGAACAAACCTGACTTCGGAAACCACTGGTGTGTGCTAAACAGTAACTCGGCCATCACCTAGAGCTGGGCCCACGGACCACGCCACGACAGCGCCACACGAGAGTGAAGGCTGGGGGCAGACGTGTTCACACAGCAGGAACGGAAGGTGTGTGTGAACAACGGGAGAGCGCTCTCATTAGAACTTTCTACGGGACTCAACTTGGTACCTTGAGAGTCAGGGTCAAGACCCAGTAAGAAACAGCAGGCGAAGAGCAAGCCCCTCATCAGGCGCTCTGGCCCCCAGGACACTGAGGTGGCCTCGCAGACAGAAACCCAGGAGCCTGCTGCTGCAGCGCACTGAGGCCCTAGACAAACGCAGATTGCAGGGACCAGTTCTAAAGACCCTGCTGCTTCAAATCTAATGTTTTAAAAATCTAACTCATACTGAGTAAAAGACTACTCTGGCACCCCACAGCTCTTCAATTCTGAAAATCTTCTGTGAGACTAGACAACAAAAAGCCTTAAATAATCACTTTGCTACACTTCTGAGAGGATTTTGTCAGAGCAATAATTAAATTATACAATGTACTTTTAATTTTTTCTTTCCGTCTTACTGAGATATAATTTATATACCTCACCGTGTAAGTTTAATCTGTACAGCATAACGATGTGACTTACATACATCATGAAACAATTATCATAGTAGGTATAGTGAACATCCATTGTCTCAGACAGACACAAAACTAGAGAAATAAAATTTTTTTTTCCTTGTGATAAGAAGTCTTAAGATTTAACCTGTTAAACGAATTTTCATATGTAACAGACAGCAGTATTAATTACATCTATCATGTTGTTACCGTATCACATCCCTGGTATGTATTCATTTTACAACTGGAATTTGTACCTTCTGACCACCTTCATCCAACCCCCCAGCCCACACCTCTGGTAACCACGAATCTGTTTTTCCCCGAGTTTCTTTCTGATGCATAATCGCCCTGCAATGCTGTGTTAGCTCCTGTCACACAACACAGTAATTCATTGTTTCTGTACATCTCAAAATGATCACCATGATGTCTAGTTACTACAGATCGCCAGCCGGGCTATCACACAGTTAACTAAATGCCTCACACTGCACATTTCACACCCACCAAATTGTTTGTTTGCAACCCTAAGTCTGTAACTCTTAATCCCACACCTATTTCTTCCCTCTCCGCCCTCTGGAAACGATTTGTTTGTTCTCTGTATCTATAGTTCTGTTTTGTTATGTTTGTCCATTTGTTTTGTTTTCTAGATTCCATATATAAATGAAATCATACAGTATCTGTCTTTCTCTGTCTGACCTATTTCACCAAGCATAATACCCTCTAGGTCCACCCTTGTTGTCACAAATGGCAATGTTTCATTCTTTTTAATGGCTGGGTAATATTCCATTGTGTGTTTGTGTGCATGTGTGTATACACACACACACACCACATCTTTATCCATTCCTCCATTGATGGGCACTTAGATTGTTTCCATACCTTGGCTACTGTAAATAATGTTGCAATGAACACAGGGTGTATATCTTTCCTAATTAATTTTATTGTTTTCTTCTGATAAATAACCAGGTGTGGAACTACTGGATCATATGGCAATTCCATTTTTAGTTCTCTGAGGAATCTCCATACTATTCCCTATAGTGGCTGCACCAACTTACATTCCAGCCAACAGTGCACCGGGGTTCCTTTTCTCCACCTCCTCACTAACACAGCTGTTATCTTTTTGATAACTAGCCATTCTGAAAAGTGTGAGATATCTCATTGTGGTTTTGGTTTGCATTTTCCTGATGATTAGTGATGTTAAACATCTTTTTATGTGCCTGTATATCTTATTGGAAAAAAAATCTGTTCAGATCCTCTGTCCATTTTCTAAATCAGGTTTGTTTTTGATGTTCAGTTGTATGAGTTCTTTGTATATTTTGAATATTAGCTCCTTAGCAGATACATCATTTGCAAATATCTTCTTCTATTCAGTAGGCAGCCTTTTCATCTTATTCAGTTTCCTTCACCATGCAAAGGCTTTTTAGTTTGATGTAATCCCATTTGTTTATTTTCGCTTTTGTTTCCCTGGCCTCAGGAGACAGATCCCAAAATACATTACTAAGACTAAGAGCATACTGCCTATGTTTTTTCTAGAAGTTTTATGATTTCAGGTCTTATATTTAAATATTTAACCTGCTTTGAATTTATTTTCGTACATGGTGTGAGGGAGTAGTCCAGTCAGATTCTTTTGCATATAGCCATCCAGTTTTCACAACACCATTTATCAAAGAGACTGTCTTTTCCCCACTGTATATTCTTGCCTACTTTGTGGTAGATTAACTGACTACAGATGCATGGGTTCATTTCCGGGCTCTCTGTTCTGTTCCATATCTATGTGTCTGCTTTTGTGCCAGTAACACACTGTTTTGATGACTACAGCTTTGTACTATAGTTTAAAATCAGGGAACATTGGTATCTCCAGCTTTTTTCTTCTTTCTCAAAATTGTTTTGGCAATTTGTGATCTTTTGTGGTTTCATACAAATTTAATTGTTCTAGTTCTGTGAAAAATGTCAATATTTTGACAGGAACTGTACTGATTCTGTAGATTGCCTTTGATAGTAAGATTATTTTAACAATGTGAATTCTTCCAATCTATGAAAACAGTGTTTCCCTTCATCTGTCTGTATTGTCTTCAATTTCTTCCATCAGTGTCTTACAGTTTTCCAAGCACAGTTCTTTTACCTTCTTATTTCTATATACCTGGTATTTTATTGTTTTTGATGCAATGGTAAGACTGTTTTCTGAATTTCTCTATCTGATAGTTCATTGTTAGTGTATAGAAGTGCAACAGATTTCTATATGTTAATCTGTATCCTGCAACTTTATGAAATTCATTGATGAGCTCCAGTAGCTTTTTTGGTGGCATCTGTAGGATTCTCTAAGTATAGTATCATGTCATCTGCAAACAGTGACAGTTTACATCTTCCTTTCTAACTTGGATTCCTTTTATCTCTTTTTCTTCTCTGACTGCTATGGCTAGGACTTCCAATACTATGTTGAATGAAAGTGGCAGAAGTGGGCATCCTTGTCTTGTTCCCAATCTTAGAGGAAATGCTTTCAGCTTTTCACCACTGAATAGGATGTCAGCTGTGGACTTACCATAAATGGCCTTTATTATGTTCAGCTATTTTTCCTCTACTCCGTTTGTGCAGTTTCTATCATAAATGGATGCTGAGGTTTGTCAAAAGCTATTATCTATTCAGATGATCATATGGTTTTTTATTCTTCAATTTTTTTAATGTGGTATCATCACATTGATTGATTTGCAGATATAGAACCACCTTTGCATCGTTGATTGTGGTGTATGATCCTTTTAATGTATTGTTGGATTCAGTTTGCTAAGATTTTGTTGAGAATTTTTGCACATGTTCCTCAGTGATATTGGCCTGTAATCTCTTTGTGTGATAGCTCTGTCTGGTTTTAATATCATGTTGATCCTGACCTCATAGAATAAATTCAGAAGCATTCCTTCCAATGCAATTTTCTGGAATAGTTTGAGAAGAATAGGTGTTAAATCTGCTATAAATGTTGGGCAGAATTTACCTGTGAAGCCATCTGGTCCTGGACTTTTGATTTGTTGGGAGGTTTTTTGTTGTTGTTGTTGTTTTAAATTACTGATTCTATTTCATTACCGGTAATTGGTCTGTTCATATTTTCTATTTCTTCATGGTTCAATCTTGGGAGATTGTACATTTCTAGGAATTTGTCCATTTCTTCTAGGTTGTCCATTTTATTGGTGTACAGTTGTTCACAGTAACCTCTTGTGACCCTCTGTATTTAGGTTGCAACTTCTTTTTAATTCCTGATATTGATTTACCTCCTTTCCCTTTTTTTCTTAATCTGTCTGGGTAAAGGTTTATCAAGATCATTTATCTTTTCAAAGAACCAGCTCTTAATTTCATTGATCTTTTCTAATATGATTGTTATTTTTTTAGTTTCTACTTCATTTATTTCTGCTGATATTTATTATTTCTTTCCTTCTCCTGACTTTGGGTTTTGTTTGTTCTTCTTTATCTAGTTCCTTTAGGTGTACAGCAAGATTCTTTACTTGAGACTTTTCTTGTTTCCTGAGGTGTGCTTTTATCACCATAAATGTCCTTCTTAGACCTAGTTTTGCTGAACCCCACTGGTTTTGGATCACTGTTGTTTTCATTTGCCTACAAGTATCTTTTGATTTCTCCTTTGATTTCTTCAGTGACCCACTGGTTGTTTAGTAATATATTGTTTCGCCCCCACACATTTGTGCTTTGTGAAGTTTTGGTTTTTTTTTTTATTGTAGTTGATATCTTGTCTGACAGTGTTGCAGTCAAAAAAGATGCCTGATATGATTTCAATTTCCATAAATTTACCAAGACTTGTTTTGAGGCCTAGCAGGTGATCTATCCAGGAGAATGTCCCTTAAGCACTTGAAAAGAATGTGCATTTTGCTGATTTTGGAATGGAATGTTATATTTATATATATATATATATATACACACACACACACACACACATACATACATACATATATATATAGAGAGAGAGTCCATTTGGACTAATGCACTTTTTTATCAAAAGTACTAACACTTAAGAAAAAGTAACAATATGTAAAGTCATAATAAGACTTATTAAACAAATATAAAATACTTCAAAATCTTTATTTCTAGAGAAAGATATAAAAGGCTACTAAGGTAGCAAATTTTAAAATACTACTAACAATATGAAAATTTCAATTATCAAATGTTGTTATTTAACTCTCCTAGCCAAATAATGAAATGCTTATTCCCATTCAGAGGTTCATTTTTTAAAAACATAAGTAAAATATATATATACCAGGTAAGAACTTAGCTTGTTAAGCAGTGGCTAAGCATAAGGCCACATTATCTGGATTACCTGTTAATAAAATACTCTTCATAACAAATCGCTTATCAGCTCCCTGCACTAGGATTTCAACTGAAAATGTTTTATGCATAATTCCTTGAATAAAAATTTTTCACTCATACCTATAAAAGAACTAAGGTACAAAACAAAACTGCATTTCAAGAAAGAGCAGGTTACTCCACCTACAGTATGAGTCAAGAGAATTTACATTTGTTAGCCCACCTGAGTCAACTCTGACTTTTAGCAAGTACATTCATGTTCCTTAACTAGCAAGAAGCTGAGAGAGAATTTATAAAGCTTGACACACTAAAAGGATCATTAGTTAACTTTATCAATAAATCATGTGCCCTGGAATATCACACAAATGGCTGACATGAATACCCATGGCTTTAATGAAAGACTGCCCAAAAGAGCACATACATTTTATTATAAAAAAAATTTATAAATTAAATGTTCTTTGACAAAACATTGGGTTTAACACATTCCCCACCTCTTGACTCCCATAATAATAGTTAGTATAAATTATTATCTTGACTAGGTTTTTAAATATCCTTCTTTAAACTGGGCTTTTGTAATAAATTTACCTACACACTGTCAAAAAATAAATGTGAATTAATGAGTATGAAATAATAAAAATATAATCATCTTTAAATCATTAATTTCAGGATTAATATAAACAGGCTCATTGCCAACTGTTTTATTCATTCAAAAACAAAGTAATTCTAAAACTAAACAGTGGTTCCACTTTTAGGGGGGAATGGAACATGATGTTGTTAAAGCAAAGACTTTAAATCTGACCAGTCTTATTCTGCAAATAGATTTTCATTATATCACATCAATTAGAAATATGTTTAATGACTTCACATTCCAGCCAAGACTAAGTGAAAGAGACCAGATTTTCCCTTACACCCAAATCAATTTAAAAAACTGGACAAAATATATAAAACCATGGTATTCAAAACCCTCAACATCTAGCAATGAAGGTGAGTGAAGCTGAGCGATGAGAAACAAGCAAGGTGGGTTCTCTGTCTGCCATGGCTCCTCCCTAAAGAGGCCTCCTGGCTGCAGAGTGGAAAGAAGCAGGGACAGAGTCCAGCTATCTCATGGAGTTGAGGGATGCAGCTGCAGCTTGGGACAGCATGGCGGCCAGACAGTTGCACAGGGTGGGAGCCTGGGAGGTGTGCACGGGCCTCTTGAGTTATTCAGCTGGGAACTGATCAACGCATTGCTTGTGGGAAAATAACCAACCGAGAAATGACACAAATGATAGGATGAGTAGCAATGCCATTAAAACAATTATAACTATATTCCTTGTATTTCAGAAGCTAGAGGAAAGACTGAACTTGCTGAGTAGAGACATAGAAGATATAAAACAGACCCAAATTGACCTTCTACAGAGAAAAATTACAATGTAAGGTATGAAAAATATACTAGATGGGATTAACGACAGATCAGACACCACAAAAGAAGAGATTAGTAGACTTGAAGACATATCAACAGAAACTATTTAAAACAAAACACAGAAAGCAACACACACAAAAAAATAAAATAAAAGAGCACAGTGACTAAAAAATAAAATGATCACGTGAACAGATGCAGAAAAGCATTTAACAAAATCCAACACCCATTCTTGATATAAAAACAAAAACAAAAAAAACCTCCAGCTACACAAGAAAAGAAGGGAACTTTCTCAACTTGATAAAAGGCATCTACCAAAACAAACAAACAAACACTACAGCTATTATCAGTTAATGATAAAGATCAGAATGCTTTCCCACTATGACGAAGAACAAGTCAAGAATATCTGTCTTCATCACTTCTATTCAACATTGTACTGGAGGCTCTAGATAATGCAACAGTCAAGAAAAATAAATAAAAGTGTCCATATTGGGAGGGAAGAAGTAAAACTGTCTTTATTCACAGACATCATAATCATTAAAGTAGAAAATTCAATGAAATCTATAAAACAGATTCAATAGAAGCTACTAGAACTAATAAGTGAATTTAGCAAAGGCACAAAACAAAAGATCAATATACAAAAATCAACTGTATCTTTATGTACTAGCAATGAACTACTGGAAACTCAATTTTTAAAAAACACCATTCACAACAGCATCAAATGTGCAAGACTGAGCAAAAAACTACAATTAAAGAACTAAATAAGTTCAGAGTGCTCAGGGAATGAAAGACCCAACACTGTAAAGATGCTACTCCTCTCCGATTTGTTCTACAGATTAAACGCAATCCAAATCAAAATCCTAGCAGACATTTATGTTAAAAATGACACCCTATTTTTAAAAGTCACATAGGAATGCAAAGGACTTAGAATAACTAAAACCATTCTAAAAAAAGAACAAAGCTGAAGAACTACACTACCTGATTTCAAGTCTCATGATCAACTCACAGTAATCCAGATGGTGCAGTACTGATGTAAAGACAAAGACATCGATGGAACGAAACAGAATTCAGAAACGGACCTGCACCCACACATATATGGAGGACAACTGATTTCCAACAAAGGTGTAAAGGCAATTCAGTGGAAAAGAACAGACTTTTCAGGCAGTGCCGCTGGAATGACTGGCTGCCAAATGCCAAGAAATAAACTTCAATTCATACCTCATACTATATATAGAAATTAATTCAAAATAGGTCGTGAACCTAAGTATAAAACTTCTAGAAGAAAACATAGGAGATAATCTTTGTGATCTTGGGTTGGAAAAAGATTTAGTAAATATGACACAAAAAGCACAAACCATAAAAGAAAATTTGGCAAATTTGATTTCATCAAATTAAGAATGTCTGTACTTTGAAACATATTGGTAAAAGAATAAAAAGACAAGCTGCTGAATGGGGAAAAATATCTGCAAATCACATATCTTGATAAATAACTTTCATTCAGAATTTGTAAACAGCACCCAAAACTCAAGAATAAGAAAATAATTCCAATTTTTTAAGTGAGCCAAAGATCTGCATAAATTTTTCATCAAGGAAAATATACAGATGGCAAATGAGCACATTAGTCACCTGGGAAATTCATGTTAAATCCACAAAAATCTACTATATGCCTAACATTAAACTGACTGACTATGCCAAGTATTGGTGAAGTTGTAGGGGCACCATCTAAGGAGCAGAGGGACCAACCCCACGTCAGGCCCCCAGCCCAGGGGACACATAACAGGAAGACAAACCCCCACAGCGGCTGGTTTGCAAACCAGCAGAGGCTGACACCAGGGGAGCCAGAGGGCTGCTGTAAGTCGAGACCTCACTCACGAAGCGTGCATGCACAAACTCACTCACTCAGAGTCCCAGCAGAGGCTGTTGCCTGAAAAGCGCCTGGGTCATACAAGAAAGAGATGCACTGACTAATCTCAGGGTGTGTGTGGAGGAGCAGGGATCCAGTGGAACCTTCTCCAGGGACAGAAGAGCTGCTGGGCACCATCTTCTTTTCCTCACCTTCCACCTGGCTGGCCTGGTGTTAGTGGGCGCCATTCTGCCACTGTCTATTAACCTAGCTAACACTGCGCCCTGCCCTGGAATTCCCCTGAGGACCAGCCCTGCCCAACCCACCAGCCCCCTCAAAGCGGCTCCTGTCTCTCCTCACCTGGCAGGAGGCCTCAGCCAGCACTGGTGCTCCTCCAAGGCAGCTCCCAATCCAAGAGGCCAGCCCTACATATCACTGTGCCTGCAGCAGCCAGGGTCAAGCCTCCAAGCTGGCCTGGAGGCCAACACTGCCAACCACCACACCTCAGCAATCATGGCCCAACCACAACAGGAAGGTGCACACATCCCACACAGGAGACACCCCTGGAGCACCTGCTCTGATAACCAGGGGGGACTGCGTCACTTGACCCCACAAGTCACCTTCTAAATAAGGCCATTCTTTCAAGATCAGGAGATGTAGCTGGAATATCTAATACATAAAAACAAACATAAAGAGGCAAAATAAGGAGACACAGGAATACCTTCCAAACAAAAGAACATGACAAAATTCCAGGAAATGAACTAAACTGAATGGAGAGAAGCAATCTACCAGATAATGAGTTCAAATAAATAGACATGAAGCTGCTCACTGAACTCAGAAGAATGGATGAACTTAGTGAGAATTTCAAAAAAAAAAAAAAAAGAAAATATACACACATACATATATATGTATATATGCCAATCAGAATTGAAGACTACAACAACTGAAATGAAAAGTACACTACAGGGAATCAATAGCAGATGAGAGGATGCAAAAGAACAGAACTGGAAGACAGGGTAGCGGAAATGACCCAACGCAACAGTGAAAGGAAAAAAGGACTTTAAAAAATGAGGATGGTTTAAGGGACCTCTGCAACAACATTAAGCATGCTAATACCTGCATTATAGGAGTCCCAGAAAAAGAAGAGAGAAAGGGGCAGAAAACCTATTTGAGGAAACAATTCCTGAAAACTTCCCTAACCTGGCGAAGGGAACAAATCCACGTCACTAAATACTCTGATCAAAAGACATGGGATGGCTGAGTAGAGAAAAAAATAAGACCCATATACATGCTGCACACTAGAGGCTCACTTCAGATCTAAAGACATACACAGACTGAAAGTAAAGAGATGGAAAAGGGTATTATATGTAACTGGAAATGAAAGGAAAGCTGTGGTAGCAAAACACTAACTCAAAAAGATACGTGTAGCCCAATGTACAGTGCAGCATTGTTTACAATGGCCAAGATTTGGAAGCAGCCTAAGTGTCCATCAAGGTGAATGGATAAAGAATATGTGATATATTTACACAGTGGAATATTAGTCAGCCATAAAAAATCCCTGAAATCTTGCCATCTGCAATACATTAATGGATCTAGAGGGTATTATGCTAAGTGAAATCACTCAGACAGAGAAACACAAATACATATGATTTCACTTATACGTGGAATCTAAAAAACAAAAACAAAACAAAATGAAAACAGACCCCTACACAGAACAAACAGGTGGTGGCTAAGGAGAGGGGGATAGGAGGGTGGGTGAAATAGGTACAGGGGATTTAGTGGTATAAACCTCCCACTGTAAAATAAGCCACAGGGATGTAATATACAGCATAAGAAATATGGTCAAGAACATTACAATAACTGTCTGATGACAGAGGGTCACCAGGCTTATCCTGGGGATCATTTCATAATGTATGCAAGTGTCAAATCGTCATGCTTTGCACCTGAAAGTAGTATTATACTGCATATCAACTATACTAAAATAATAAATTAATAAAAATTTAAGAAAAAATGTAGCCCTTGGGATTAGATTACCTTGACAAAGAAACAGGGAAGAGAACAAATATCTACTGTCTACCGTGTGAAGATCTTTTCTTAAAAAATAATTTATTGTGATGAAATTCAATTGGCATAAAAATATCTATTTTAAAGTAAATAATTCAGTGCACCTAGTGCACTCACAGTGTTGTGTGACCGCCATCTCTATACAACCGCTGAACACTTCCACCATGCCAAAGTGAAAGCGTTAGCAGCTTCTCCTCATTACCCTCCCCCTTCCTCGGCAACCACTAGCCGACTTCCTGTCCGTGTGGATTTTCCTGTCTCGGACACGTCATAAAGTGGAGTCATACACTACGTGGCCTTTGGAGTCTGCCTGTTTCGTTCGGCATTATGTTTCTAAAGTTCATCCATGTTGTAGCCTGTGCCAGTGCTTCATTCCTTTTTCCCTTTATTTTCTGTTTAATTTTGGTAAAACAAGTGTAACACAGAATCTACCATCTAAATCATTTTTAAGTACACAGTTCAGAAGTGTTAAGTACACTCACATTACTGGACAACTAGCCTCCAGAATTCTTTTCATCTTGAAAAGCTGAAACTCTATTCTCATTGAAGAACCATTCTCCACTTCCCTCTCCCCTAAGCCCTGGTACCCACCATTCCACTTTCTGTTTCTATGAATTAGATGACTCTGGGGACCTTGTATAAATGGAATCACCCAGTATTTGTTTTTGTGTGTGCGTGTGTGACTGGCTTATTTCACCTGGACATCATTCCTTTTTATGGCTGAATAACATTCCATTGTATGTATAAACCACAATTCGTTTTTCCACTCATCTGTCAATGTACACTTGGGTTGTTTCTACCTTTTGCCAATTATTATAAAGGTCTTTTAAAATAATAAAACTAGAATACTTAGTCAAAAAATCTTGGAACATGGAAATAAAGACAATCAGGATGGAAGCAGGACACCTGGAATATCTCGGTTCATCTATTCTGAGAACGCAATATTCAGTACATATTCAATATGGCAGCATCCAGTGACATCACAAATATTTATTAGGTAGAGGCTATGAGGGATAAAAAGATGCATAAAATTTGGACTTGTCCTTTAAGCAGAGCAAGGTTTTTTGAGAAAGGCAATTCACATAGGTAAGTATAACAAGGCTGAAACAAGAATCTCATATACCCTCACAAGTGACAGAGGATGGGACCTGGCCTCTGAGAACAGGAGGACATGGACAGGCAGAGAAAGGTTGAGGAGAGAGGGCTGCGGGAACAATATGAACCAAAGCTTGCAGAAGGAAAAGTAATTTGCAAATACCAAACCAATTTCAGTCATAAAATTTACATGCCACAAATTCATTGTGTCCTAATGTGAAGGCAAGTGAATTCAGCAGTCCAGATGAACTAGAGTATGTGAATTTTAATACAAACTAAAATTAAATGAAAGAGAATTATAATCATAGTCCAAGGACAAAGCTAAAGTGCTAATTTTAAAACAAATGACAGTTTCTGACCTCCAATTTGGATGGTAACTGTCTACTCTCTTCTGGAGAAAATCTCCGGAGACGGAGCCTCCAGAGCATCTCTCAGCATCGCTTCCTCACTTGGAAAATTAAACACTTTCTTGGCTCTTCTGCTTTCGCTTCTGACTCCACCCTCCTCAAAAAGGACACCTATTTAGAGTCCACTTCATGAACACTTCCTCACAATAAAATATTAAAATGAAATCAAATACGCAGCTTTGATGCTAAACAAGTCTGAGTCTTTTCACTTTTCAGAGGCAAATGTGAGAAATATTAACAAGATGAAAATGAGCCCTGCCATGAGGTGCTGGTACCAGAAGGCAGCACAACTCCCAAGCTTCTGGTCTGGCGTACGGGACAGAAAGCGTCCCAGGACTGCGGGGAAGTTCAGGGGAGGGAGAGGAGGAGGAAGGAGAAGGGAGAGAGAGGCAGGAAGACACACACACACACTCGTGTGCGGGTCCTGCCGTAGAGGCAGCCGGTGTGAGACTGCAGCAGGACACCTACACAGTGCAGAGCTCGGTGTGTCTGCTCTTAGTCCAGGGGTGGGCGGTGGGTCAGAGGACAAGTGGAGCTGAGGAGCAGTCACAGAGACAGCTGAAGAACGGCCAGAGAAGGAGAAGGAAAAGAAGGGGGGTGGTGTCCAGAAATGAAGAAGAGATCTGGGGAGTGGGGTTACAAACAGGAAATGCCATGGAGCAATTAAGATACAAGCAGAATCCACAGGACTGGGCAACTAGGAGGTCACTGACGACCTGAGCAGAACGAGGTAAGTAAGTATTTTGGTTTGAAATTCATTTTCAGCCGATCGAGCTCCAGAAGAAGAAATGATTCCAAAACCTTTTCCTCTTTTAACTTCTACTGGGCAGCTCACAGGAGTGAGGAGTCAACAGAAGAAACAGGAACTCCCATCAAAGAATCAGAAACAACGTAATACCCAGGTGAGAGTTTTAAGTTTCCTAGAGGACACCGTGGGTGTGTGGGTGTGTGTCTGTGTGTGTGGTTCCTGGGAACTGTGAAGAGGGGGTTAGGATTAAAAGTGGTGGTCACAAGGAATTTGAACCTGATCTCTTAGTCATTAATACTCTTTCTAAGCAGAATTTATTCAGGTATTGATTTAATTAAAAATTAATTTTAGAATAAAATTTCCCATAAATCAGGAGAGCCCCTGTTCGTCAGTCTCAGAGCTGGCCACGCACGGGCATCCAAGCAAGCAGGCTCAGCCAGGCAGAGGACCCGGCTCTTCGCGCAAATCAGACCCTTGCTGTAGTTTACTGTCTGGTTTCAACTGTCACATTTTAATTATTAACATTAAAAAATTGTATCTTAAGGCTCCTTCCAACTAAATAATCCTAACTGGAAATATTTTCATATGAAACTATTTTACAACAAGTTAAAATTAAAGGATGGCTAAATTATTTAGAATGTGTGGCCAACATGGCATTTTCTCAGCCAAGACTATGTGCTCTGAAACAAGAAGAGCAACAGAAGGACAGGACAAGCAGACACTGGGAATACGAGTGCTTAGGGAGTAAGCACTTGTTTCTCTCTTAATTCTTTCCACATTTGACACACAAGACTTTTTCTTGTTGTTAAAAATCCTAACTAGATATACAAATTCATTGTTCAGATATAAGAACATTAGTAATCAATCAAAAGTTACCTAGTACCACTCATTTATTAATGTCTGCAATATAACAAAATACAATTAGGTCACATACAAACTTCTTTGCTGAGGAATTTTCAATATAGGGTTTGGAATTATTTTTACATTACAGTCACAGTCAGTCAGGAACACACATCATGACTCACATTTATTTCCCAACGGTCGTATCTAAGCATCACTTCTTTCTGATTCACAGTGAGGAGGAAAGCCCAGGATAAAGATCAGCAGTGTATTTACAAACCCAAACAAAGACCTCTCCGAAAAGGACCAGTTTTTAAACACGGCCCCTCCATCATGGGCCAGGAGAATAATCCACTTTTCCTTCTGCAAGGTGATGGACTACATGGGACCCAGAGGATACATACATGGAAGTACTAAAAATAAATTCAAGCTGATTTGAAAGGACAATAGTTTTTTGTTTTAATAGCATAAGTACATTAAAAAAAAAATCTGCGTTTGGGCCTTGCATAACTTACAAGTTACAGAAAGAATTTCAGGATAAAAATATAACTATAAACATAATTTCAAAATAGAAATTGGTAAAAGTACTGCAAAGTTTGTTGGTTATCTGAGAAAAATTTTCCTGTTAGAGATTTCAAATAAAGATGATGCAAAAACTGTCAGCCCCTCAAGTTTTTCCCCGATTAAGCACAACAAAGAACATGTCAGCAACCTTGCAAAATCTATTCTCACAAAGCTCACTGTCGCCTTTAAAATACTTTACTATAGAAAAGGCATTGGGTTTGATCCTGTTCTATATTCACCTTGTTGACCATCTCCTCTTACCACGTTGAGAGTCTATTATACCCAACAGTAAACTGATTACTAAAAATGTGGACATCATATCCCCCAAAATGTTAGAGCCTTTAAAACTGAAGACTAAATAGGCAGCCAAACCGTGTTTGGAAATCATACCCACTAGCACAGCATTACTCTTAAAGGTTTTAAAGAGTCTGAATAAGAAATGTTAAGCACTCACTCATTGTGTTTCCTGTGGGCAACAAAACTATCATCTATATTAATTATATTTGGCTAGAAATACACGGCCAGAACGCTCGCTCCCTAATTCTTTGTGGCAAGTGATATGCTTATAAAATCTACTTAGCAGTAATTTTTCAATCAGTACAAAATTTTCTAAGTTTAAATATAAGAAGCTATTTCAAAGGAATTCTTTAATAAACCTGTCATGTCACCAGGCATTCACGCCTAAAGCTACAGTTTAAGCCTGTGACGCAGCAGTAGCAGTTGGCAAATTAAATTTTTTTTTAAAAAACCCTCAAAATTCTCATTTTTGAAGCAAAAGTCTCACCAAATTAATTATTTTCTACAGGATTCAATGTATTTCCAATTTCCAATTAAAGTTATAATCATCACTAAAAATTATTAAAATAAGAACAAAACTGCCCATACACAGGTAAATTCTACTTCTTGCTGCTTCATTTCTCATGCAACTGTGACTGCTGGTTGAACTCACAGGAGCACACGAGAGCACCCGAAGGGTCGGGATTTCCTCAGGAGAGGCAATGAGAAAGAGTGAAAACTTTCACAGCTTGGAATTTGGCTGTTAAATGCATCCTCTATTCTAGTCTTACAAGCTTTTCGTCTAGTAAATCAAAACCCCGTTATACACCAGGATAATATTCATGACAGTTCTCTATGTTTTATCCTCTTAGAATCAAAGACTCAATTCCCAAGGGTTAACAGAGGAATTACAAAGTAACTCTCTAGTTTGCATTTTCTATAATACTAAAATAAAGCTTTTTCTTTTAGTCTAGAAATTTGCTTTTTTAATACTGTGAAAAGCCTCTATGAATCTGTTTAACGTATTTATTTCTTTTCATCTATTCAGTGCCACTGGGCATAACATGTAATGCAGTGCGTGTTGATATTTTGCAAAGCACCACATGACTCACTGTACCCTAATGCACTCCATTAATCCTGTTTGGACAGCTGGGTCCAGGCATTTGTTAGCTGCATTTTAATTGTCCCATCTTTCTTTTTCTTCTTTTTATTTATCTCTATGGCAAACTACTCAGGAATTTAATTTGTTGATCTTCAAAAAGCACATTTTGCCATTAATTTGTTTTCTTTGTATTAAAACTGTACTCAGCATGTAATTTTCTTTCATAAAATCAGTATATATTACTATTAACAATTAATTTTAAATAACAGAGCAGAGTGAATTTCATCACTGATAAAATGGTAGATTGGCTGTAATATCACAGAAATTATCTGTTGGACTGCCATAATGCAAATGATAACAGTTACAAGTTACTGAAGTACATATTTTTGGCATTTTCAAGATCTGAGCACCATGAGCAGCTGTCGAGCAATAACAAGCCTTACATCGCAAACACAAAAGAAGACAGACCACTAACAGGCGGGCTTTGTGTCAGCCCGGGGAACAGTGGTCCCTGTTACATTTACACTTAGGTTTCACTTTTTATTAAAACGTGAGCTTCTTTGTAAGAATTATGAAGACAACTGTAATAAAGCTTACACTTTCTTGGCACAGTCTGCATCCCTCATAGCTGTGAATCTTGAATGCATAATAGAGCAGTGCAGGAGCTAAAACAAAGGCTCCCAGAAGTTACTCGTAATCTGTGTTGTAAGCAGACAGCTGAGGCTGGATAATGGGGTTTTCTAATCACTGGTGAGCACTCTTAAGTCAGATCCTAAGTCTAGAAATAAAGAAAACTGTTTAATGGAATTTTTTGTCTGAAATAATATTTAGCCAAGAACTGAGAATACAGTCTGCAACAGTGCTTTATAAAAGATAAGAACACCAAATGAAGCTTTAGTCAGCTATTTCAATGACGAAGTAGAAACGTTTCACTTTTAAAAATAAATTCTCTGTGAACTGAAGTATTAAGAAAACTGTATGAACGACAGGCGAGTAAAGCACTAAAGAGCTGGCGGGCGCCCTTCACGTCGGGTGTGCTCTCATAGAGCTCCCCGCTGTCAGGTCTAATTCCATGGACATAACGCAGCATAAAACAAGTTTCATAGATTTTCAATTTTTAAAACCACTTACAAAATTATAAGTTTTTAAAAATGTTTCATGTGGGAAAAAATCAGTTTAATATTTTCTAGACATTAAACATCGTTTTAAAAAAAAGTCAGTTTCCTCACTAGAGGACTCAAAAGTTAAACTAGTCAGTGAAAAAAATTAAGTCTATTGTTTGGAGAAGGAGTATTTTTAAGTATCTGAAAAAAAATGGCCTTTATTTGATAAAAGTGCTTGTTTTGGTATAGCCCTATATATAAATGAATTATAGAAGTAAAGGTATAAAATAATATGGGAGGAAGTACTATATTTCGAAGAATGATCTTTCTGAAAAAAGTCTAGAAACTAGAAGTTTATAAAAAATATCTTGAAAAGGTACAGACTTTAAGCAAAAAGTTGTCACGTAAACTTACCCAGTGTTCTTGACATCACAGGCAGTGCGGAGCTCAAGACCAGGATTGACACACAGTTCCCAATGATCTGTGATGGGAGGCAGAAGGAGCACTGGGCAGTTACACGGCACGGGGAAAGCAAGTCCGCCCACAGCCTGGCAGGTTACTGTGCACGCCAGTTACCTGCTGTACCTGCTGGATTCTTAATGATACTCCTCGATGTAGAAAACAAGGAGAACAAGAAAACTGTTTCTACAAACACCCACAGTTCTGTCTGTAAGCTCTACAGGACATGTACCGCCCCCGGCACAAACACAAAGTTCAAGGGCACTTAAATTACTTTACAGACACACACTTTACATTACTGACTGAGGTCGCCAATTTCAAAAAAAGTCTGCCTGACAAGTAACGAAGAATGAATACTTTTAAGAACTTCTGGCTCTATTCTTAAAGCCAAGACCACTGCTCAAGATATATAATATCTACTTCTGATATGTTTAACTATTATAAGATGCAATACCAAAAAGCTAGCAATCCCAAACACCTAAGTTCTAGTAGTCCATTACAACGTATCTTGTGCGCATTCTTCCATATCAAGTAAGAGGGGCCGAAAACACGGATACTCAGGATTACTTGCACTAGGTGCCAAGTATCTCAAGAAGCCACAGCGTGTTAGGCAGATAAAGATATGCACAAGAGCCTCTCCCCGTAAAGTAAGCTGAAATGGGGAAATACAATGAGGGAAAGCAGCCAGCAGCCCTTGTCACTCCTCACTGTCAGCCTGTGGGAACATTTCACAAGGATGCAGTCACCACAGAAGACAACAGCCTTCGTCGCTCGGAAGCCAATGACACACCGCAGAAAGTCAAATTGGCCTCAGACTACAAAATGTTTCTGAACAGATCTCTTCCGTTTTGCTTTAATTATTCAAATTTGGAATACTCTGTCTCTGCTACTTGTGGCAGCTAAGTTCTTCAGATTTCAAACAAGCTCCCTGAAGTACAGTCAGCACAATCAAAGTTACTCATTAGCAAGACGTTCTCTTTGTAGGAGAGAGTCCTTTCAGGAGCCTTCCACGGCGGGTTAAGCTCCACGGCTCTCTGCATTTACACGTGAATGGAGGCCATCCAGACTAAACACAGCACATCCTTTTCCCACTCATTCAGCATTTTGAAAATCCTCCAGTGTGTGTTTACGCAACTCACAAATACCTAGAACTGCAAATGAACTGCTCAGGGCAATTACTAAATAAAACAGCCCGTTTGTCTGGGAAGCAAAAGGGAGGCACAGTCACCTAAGACTTCACCTTACCTTTGTCATAGTCGTGTCATCCTTCTTGGGAATAAAGTTTCCAAAACATCGAAGGCTATAGAAACCAACAACAGAGGACACCATAAGATAGCTATGAGAATCAAGGAAAAAGCTCTCCGAAGAATGCCAGTTTCCTTCAGTTCTCAATAGTCTCCAAGATGCCTTGAGGCCCGAACGAAAAACAAAAGCAAAGGCCACTTGGAGTGCTTGAGGAAGGCTGGCTTGTTTTTCTTCCAGGAAAGTGTCTTAGTAAAATTACTACTGTCCCAGAAAACTGGACAAAAAAATTGCTAACAGACAGAAACTTCAGTCAGAGAAAGGATACAAAATCAAAATGATTTCAAGTGCAGCTCCCACAAAGCCAAAGGCAGAGAGAGAAGCATTTCCTATTCCAGGCCCCTGGGGGAAAAAAAACACTTTTCAGAATTCAATGACACCATTATATTTGGTTTCCCTAAAAGTGTTGTTTCATAAACATAAGACAGTTGAAATCAGGAATGTTTAATACCCCGGAATAACACCTAGGCTTTCAAAGGAAAATGAACTGTGACAGGAGACTGAGTTCATCAACTAACTCAACCACAAGTTAACACTTCCAACAAGCTCAGTTCTCAAATGTCTTTTAAGTTACTTCTCAAAATGGTATGATTATACTTATTGTTAAATCCTAAATATTCTTGGAAGAAATTTTTTAATATAATAGTACAAAAAGAATAGGGCATATAATTGTCTGAACCCTGAGGCAACGATATAAACACTACACAATTAAAGTATGTCAAAATTGAAGCAAGCAAAGAAAGACAGTTGAATGTGCATATCCTGTTTCTACTCTTGCAAGTTTCCTTTCCCCAAATCTTCTTTGGGAATTCAGATTTAATTAACAGGGATTTTTCAAACACAATGCTATACATTTTTCCCTAAACATTACAGCTATTCTCAAAATCTATCTTTATCTAGAACTTAACAAAATAAGGGGAAAAAGTAATATTTACTAATGAAACCAGATAGGCAAAACATCATTTCTTACTGAAAGAGGAAAAATTTTTTCAAAGCTTACTAATTAAAGGAACTCTCTGAATAGAACTACTATTTTGCTATCAGCTTCAATTATATCTGACAGATAAACCAGAACGTAAAGTCAGCCTAAGAAAAAATAAACCAATGAATAATATCATACATATTATTTACACAATCGTATTTAGACATAAAGAAGAACACCAATGGAAACTGCATACATAAATGAGGTAAGGGCAAAGAATTTATCAACTTTTGTCAACCTTCTGAAGAAAAAATGAAGACTGCTAATAGAAAGCTTATTAATTGGGATGGCAACATTTTGGAAATATTCTCTGTCTCAAGAGAAGGCCCCCAGGCAGGATTAGGAGGATCTGATTTATGGACACAATCATACAGCGCCTACCATGTGTGAGTCCCTCGTGCTATGTACTAAGGGGGATGGTACAACACAGCACCACGGGGCTTGGGCCTTACCTAGTGTGCGGTATATGTGAAAATGGGCCAAGAAAGGGATGGAAGTCAACACAGTAGTTGACTTCCTGCTCAGTCAATGGATTAGGGTCTAAAAGAAGACCAAGCCAGGGCGGTAGATGGAGGAGGACTGTTCACGGTTGCTCGTCAGCGCAGTGAGGCACCTGGAGAGTGCTGGGAGGCTCACAGTGGCATGGAGACAGTGGCAGTAACAAATGGCACCAGGTCCTGAAAGGCCGGGGGCAGGGAGCCAAACTGAGAATCGTGCTGAAAGAATTAGCCTTTGAAAGAACAGTCTCTTCATCTTGGACTGAAGGAAAGGACTAAATATAGATATTGGCTTTTTTCTATGGGAGAAAAGGTGTAGGAGGTGGTTCAGAGAAAGAAGTGGCACGGAGGACGCAAAACCTGCCCCCTCAAACGTGCCAGCACGAGGGTTATCTCGGGCTGATTGTTTTTAAGGAACAGAAGACTCAGGAAGCCTTCCCTCTTGCCCCTACCCACTCACCCCTTAACTGCCTGAAAGAATTGAGAGAAAGGACTGGGTTGGAGGGGCCCTGTCACCAGAGACGTCCACAGAGAGTCCCGGCTCGGGGCAGAGGCCACCTGGCAGAACCTGGGGACCAGAGTCCTCTCTGTGGCCCATCTGCTCTTCCATCTGCATGAGAATTGCCTCCCTCCTCTTCCAAGTCCCAAGCCCCTCTCCCTTCTCCTTCTCTCAGGTGCCACAGAAGCCTCAACTGCTCAGCTTGCCCTGGGGTCTCACTGTTCTTATATACACATAATTAAAATCTATTTTCTCCTGTTAATCTGTCTCACGTCATTTTAATTCTTAGACCAGCCAGGAGAACCTAGAAAGGGTTAAGAACAATTTTTTCCTTCCCCTAAAGCATCAAAAGTCTGAAAGAGTTTTGAAGTCATTTCTATGGGAAATGGGAAAGGTGCTAACTTTGAAAAGTGTAATAAAATGTCAAAACTTAAATGCTACTTTAAGTATCCAAAAGTTTATAGAGATACGTAGAAAAAGGATGCCGTATATGAATATTTAGAGGAGACTACCTTCCATATGGAGAATATATTTAAATAGACTAATTGATGGCATTTAATAAAATCACAAATTTTTAAAGAAGAGAGAGTATTAATTCATGAAAAAGATGTGCATCTGACTCTCCTCCAGTAACTGAACATTTTGACTCAGGTTCATAAAACACCTGACTCTTCGGAAGCACGAGCCCTTACAACCATACATCTGGATCTTTTGCAAACACAATGAATCCATCTGATAAACTCCTTCCTTGTATTTCACAGAGTATACATTTTCTTAAAGGATCACAAATAAGAATTTCAGTAAAACAAAGATAAACTCTGATACAAAGTATGAAACTCTGAAACCTGGTAAAAGCCTCAGACAATCCAAATTAAGAAATCAGAAACAAAAACTGGAGTTCATAAACACTGCTCTGAAAGCTCACTGCATAAAGAAACTCATACAAACTGAAGCGGATGTATGCAGAAAGGGGAATGCTCTCATTCACTTACCTGAAGCACTCAGGGTGTACATACAGAACACTAACACAAAAGAAAGGCACTTTAAAGCGTTTTACTTTACCCTTGTTCCCTTTGGCATTGCTGTTTCATCAACCAACAGGCAAAGAATATTACAAGCCACCAAGAGGACTGAAATAGACTACAACATAAAAAGTAAGCCGTCAGGTTTTAATTTCAAAGATACTCTGCCAAAACATATATATTAAAACCTAAGTAACCAACCAAATGTATGCTTCAGAGTAGTGGAAAAGCAGTTAAGACCAAAATTCTACACATAAACTTAAAGAAGTAATGAGACTATAAACTCCAGAGTAAATTCTTTACAATTCTGCAAAGTATTATAATCTCAAAGCTTAAGACAAAAGCTAACAATATAGATCCATTTACTAACTGATTTCACCAACTGGAAACCTACAAGTCCACAGATTTTAAAAATGGTTAAACTGTTATCAGAACTAACTTAGTAAAATTCTCATATCCTGTCACAAAGTTTGCAGCAGGGTATCTGCAACACCTTGTCTCTTCTTAATTTTCAACTGAAACAAAAGAATGCATTTCCTGCTTTTATGAGGAAATAGGCAATCTTGAGGACTTCTTAAAAATTACCATTAATTTCATCTTTTGCTCTACTGAGTTTTTACAAATAAAGGCATAGGTGGATTTTAATCCCGTTGATAGAAAACCAGTTTACCTGAAACCATTTAGCTGAGGGAGTTGCCATACACAAATGCTAAAGTAAAAAATAATTTGCTTTATTTAACTAGGCAAATAAATTCTTACTGTCTCAATAAGAAGGAGAACCATAACTGCAGGATACACCAAATTTCTTTCCCACGCTGAAGCCTTTTTGCGCCTCTCTATTAGAAGGAAAAACAAAATATCAAACATTTCAGTAATTTACAAAAATTCTCTCCAGATCCACATTTTCATCCCTTACTACTATAACCAGTAAGGATTATTTTTACATAAATAATTTTTCCCAAAGACATAAATTATTTTTAATTTTCCTCCACAAGCCATAAAAATCAGAACTTTAAAATCAGTTTGCTATGTTAAACAGCCCAATCTTACATTTAAATTCTAACACTGAAGACCTTTCAACTGTTAGTGACATACATTGTGAAAGTGCAGCTTACTCTGAAAACACAGAAATACTTGCACTGCTTTTTTTATTGACATGTTGCATACTGACAGATTTACACACATCTGACAGAGATCCGAAAAAATCAGGTAACATGAGTAAGAACCCCTCCAGTCCCACACCCCAAGGTAACACTTCCAGTTTCCTACAGGCTGGAGGCAAACTTCTGCTTCCAGCGACAATGGTCTACCTTACACCACACCAATCCTTATGCCATGGGACAACTGGAAAAGGATGGGTCAAACTTAACTTAAAAAAAAACCCGTATGAAGGTATCAGAGTGCTTCCGTGATGACGGAGGCGAGGGGCCGATTCTGTGAAATGAGCTGGAGGGAGCCCGCCAGCGGGCACTACTCTCCCTGCACGGTGTCTTCCAGCACAGAACTGGCCCAGGGCCACGCGGCTGGAAATAAGGCCCAAGTCTGTGGGCAGAAGAAAATGACGCTAAAGCAAAGCTTGCAGCACACTCCACACTCAAGGTGGCCAGCGTTTGAGAGGCACTGGGCACAGAGGAAAGGTGAGTCCGACACTCAGCTACTTCCGCTGCCCAGCGTCAGGGCCGCAGAAGCTAAGAAGACGAGCAGAAGGCGGAGCAGGAGACAGAGAAGCAAAGCAAAGCTCTGTCAGGCTCAAGCTTCCCGAGAGGTAAAAATCAGAGTGCAGGGCTCATGAAGAAGATGGATCACAGAGACCACAAAACAGCCAGGCTCTCAGTCAGGATCAAGGAAAAGCTATACCCAAGGAGGAAGGCCAACCTCGAAACAGACAAGCCCTCGTCAAGACCAAATCCTGGTCCCGAATGACCTCAAGCCCCGACAGATTAGACTGATCCGTCCCTACACTAACTGCCCACCAGAAGCAAAAGGAAATCCTCTCAAAAACAAAACATCATCCAGAGTGTCCACAATTTTTGTACGAGAAACGTCTGACATTCGATCCAACATCATCAGGAGACTGGACAAAGGAAAAGGAGACAACAGAAACGGACTTGCAGTGGATCTGGATATTGGACCTAACTGAAAGAGACCTTAAAACAACGGATTAAAATGTTCAAGTAAACAAAATGGCAAACGTCACAATTTGAATCTAGAAAAGTAATCAAATGGAAATTCAAGAACTGAAAAAACACTAACTAAAATTCAGAGTTCAACACATAGTTTTGACAACAGTTATGACTTAGCTGAAGAGTGAAAGAGAGATGGAGGAAAGATCGGTAGAAATATCACAGACTGAAGCACATACAAAAGGAGAGAAAATATATAGGGAAACATATAAGAGTTAAAAGATCCAGCATATGTGTAACTGGAGCCTGAGGAAATAAAAGAGAATGAGCAGAAGCAATATTGGATGAGATAATGGCCAACAATTTCCCAAATGGATGAAAGACATTAAGCCATACACCCATGAGGTGTCACAGATCTCAAAAAAGGATAAATACAAAGAAAAAGACATTAAAAGATAAGAACAGAAGACTACTTTATTAGAAGTAATGCAAGTGAAAAGATGGTGGAGTGACATTTCTGAAAATCAGCATCTCTGAAAAGTCATTCTGTACACATACAAAAAAACACAACAGAAAAAGTAAATACATATGTACTTATCCTCTCCCCAAACTAAAAGACATCCTTTACTAAACGGCTTTGGACAGACTGAAAAGTTTATAACATAAACTAGAGATTTCATAATTTTTAAAAATATTTCAGACTACAGTAAAGTCTTTAATAAGAAACCAAGACCAATACATAAGGCAAGGGAAAAAAGTACAATACCTAATTTTGTCTTAAGAGTCTTCACATTTTCAAGTTCTTGTTCCAACTCCATCATATTGTATTCCACTGACGAAGACAGTCCTACCAAAAGCAAAAATATGTTAGAACTGTAACAACAGAACCCCAGAACAGGCAGCCCTCTCATGTAATGAAAATACAAAATAACACACTGCAAGTCCTGATCTCTGAAAATGAGAACAAAGGCTGCTGTGATTCACAGAAAAGTGCATCCACTTCTTTACCCCTTAAAACTTTCAAGTTCTTGCTGATTAAACACTACATGTTTCTTAGAAAATTTCTTATTTTGGTAAAATTCTTACTTGATCTATTATTAATTTTTTTATTATTTACAAAAGTATCATGTGCTTATTATTAAAAGTGAAAGAAAATCAAGATCTCCTCTTCCCCAGCCCAGCCCCTCTCCCTGAAGTGGCGACTGTCAGCAGCATGGCTGGTGCATTCTTCAGCTTCCTGCACACACTCAGACACGCATATACACCACAGTTAAGGCTTTAATACATATTTCATAGAATGGGTCAAACCAGACATTATTTCACCACTCACCTTCCTAGTTAGTATGTTCACGTTGACATGACAGATAGTCCCAACTTCTACAGCTAAATAATAATTCCAGAGTATGAATGTACTTCAATTTTATTCAGATTTATTCCATTTATATTAAGATTTTCCTCAATTTTTTGCCACTATAAACATTTTTCTCTGCACACCGAGTACATTCTGGTTCTATTACTGCTGTAGGACAGATTCCCAAAATTCAGACTGCTGAGCCAAAGGATATGAGCACTTACAGTATTAAGAGATATTTAAAGGCTACTTCTCCCCAAATATTGTGATTTCTTCTAATACATTATTGTAATAATTTACATTTCTATCAACACTTTATTATAAAATATGCTTGATGTCAGATGGTTTGGCCTGACTGCAGGCTAACTAAGCTCTCTGCAGGCACCTCAGGTAGACCAGGCTAAGCGATGGTGCTCAGGAGCTCAGGAGGATTAAGTGCATTTTGGCTTACGGTATTTTCAATTTACGATGGGTTTACCAGAACGTAACCGTGTTGTAAGTCAAGGGAGATCTGTATTTTCCAATCTCTTCCCTGGCACTGGACATTATAACTCTTGAATTTTTGCCAGTATAATGGGTAAAAAATGTTTTCGTATTATTACTTTAATATGCATACCATATTCAAATTTTCTGCTTATTTCTCCAATGGTTTATATATCTCTGTATTCTATTTCATCTGTTAAGTTCTGAAATGGACAAATTAAAATTCCCCACTACAACTGTACTTTGATCAGTTTTTTCTCAGTTTTTAAGAATGTTTTCATTATGTGCTTGTACTTGTTTGCTAAGATTTTTTTAAATTGAAGTATATTTGATTTACAATGTTGTGTTAGTTTCAGGTGTACAGCAAAGTGATTCAGTTATACGCACACAAATACATACATATTCTTTTTCAGATTATTTTCCATCATAGGTTATTACAAGATACTGAACACAGTTCCCTGTGCTGCACAGTAGGTCCTGTCCGCTAAGATCTGGGACCCTTTAAGACTGTGACATGTTCCTTGCGGACCTCACTGTCTTAAATGCTTTTCTCTGTTTTCACCTTCTCCTTCCTTCATCATCGTATTGGTAACTTTGGTTAGACCGACATTCAATGTCTACATTATTACAATACAAACTCTATTATTCACCGCTCACCTGTGTAATAAACTGCGATGGGCTTTCCTTTCTTCAGTAACATTCTTCTTCCCACTCTTAAGAACTAACCTTTGGCTTTCATTTACTTAGTTTTTTATGCTCTTAACTTTCCTTTCAAATGTCTTTATTTCAGTATCTTGCAAAGAAAAGGTAAATGGGAGGAAATTTTTTTGAAACTATACAAGTCTGAATATTAAAGTTTTATTAAATATAAATTATTTTTTATATTTAAAAAATATAAATGAGGAATGAAAAGGTGTGTGGTCTACAGAGATTAAATCCTCATCTTCCATAGCTGGAAGGTTAACAGTTAATACTTAAAGCTGGAAAATCAAGAAATAGAAGGGAACCTTCTTATTCAGTGCTTACCAGTTCATCATTATTTACTAGTTAGGTCAAAACTAATTATTCCTCCAAACCGTGAAGTCACTGCTCCACTGTCCTCCAGCTTCCAGTCTTGACTTCCTCCTCCTGTGCCCGCGCGCGCGAGCTGCTTCTCCTTGTCCCCAGAGCCGTGGAAGGCCTGTGCCCCGGGCTGGGGAGTCGTCCACGTTGCACGCTGGGCCCTGGGTGAGCACTTTCAGTCTCCACGTTCACGTCCTTTAGAGCTGAGAGATCTTCTTGATTTGTCATTTCTCCCATCCCATTTTCTCTCCTCTTCCATTTGCAAGTCCTATTAGTCGTATGGTAGATTTTCTGAACTGGGTCTCTAATATTCTTAACTCTTCCCTATTTTTGTCATTTTGACCTATTTTCTTGATCTTCCAATGTTTTAGATATATTATCATTTCTAAATTTCAAGAAGCCCTTTCTGTTCACTAGCTCATCCATTTTATGGAATCCTTGTCCTTCTCAGGGACGTTCCTACCCTGTGCATATTCTGTCTCCCCCTGGTGTGTGTTTGTTTGTTTGTTTGCTTTGGCCTCTGCTTTCACAGCCGAGGTCTTCCTCTTAAGTCTGGTAAGTCTTAGTTGTCTGTTCGTACTTGCGAAGGAAGCAAGAAAAATGATGATTTGAAACTCTAAGATAGCATGGGTGGCACCGTTGGGTCATCCTGGTGGGTTTTTCATGGACACCCAGTTGCCAGGAGGCTGTGAGGCTTCCCTCCTGGGCTGGACAGATCGCTGGGGGAGACTCTTCCGTCTCTCCCTTGGGGCAGGAAAGCTTGGCTGCCCACGTAAAGGGAGGCGGGGGCCCACACACTCAGCCTGTGAGCACCCCTCCAGTTCCCAGCCCCCAACAGCCGCACCCAGGCCAGTCTCACTCTCCCTGAGAATAACCCCCCTCCTCTGCTGGAGCGGGGAGGAGGCGGTGGTCTGGGGCCCTGGGTGAAGGGAAATGATGTGGGGTCAAATCACTTCATAAGCAGACTTTTCCACCAGCCTCCTTAGCTTAACTCGTTCCACTTCAACCCCACTTTCATAGGTACCCACCCAGTGGTGCCACGTCTGGGGACTTTTGGGGATTCTGAGATATAAATCAAGCACAGATGGTTTAGTATTCAACTTCCTTGGGTCTGCTAAATTAGTTACTTCTAAAATTTTCTCAGGTCTGCTAAATTCCAAAAAAATTTTTGTGGTTTTCTTCTCTCAAGTTCTCCTTCTTTTTTAGGTTTATGTTCTCTAAAACCTCAGTGTTCTCATCTGTGAAATGGGGTGTATTATTAGGATGCTTTGTACTCAATCAGAAAACTCAACTCAAAGTAGCTTAAAAAATAAGGAAATAATTTCATGCAATTAGAAGATTACACACAGAATGGGCTTCAAATTGGGTTTTCCAGCAGCTCAACAGTGACATCCAGGGACTGAATCCTGCCATCCACAGGCTAGCTTATTACGAAGACTGGTGTTCTTTCTCCTTTCATGTAATCTCATAATCTCTGTTTATTTCATTTTGCTTTATTTTGCTTCTTTTCCCAGCAAGAGAAGTTTCTGTTTATTCTTCTTCCCCATGTTAATTTGACACTTCGTTGGTTACTTTCTCATTCTTAACACACATTCTCATAAGCGCACAGGAATATCTTACTAGGTAACTTCCCCACACCAGGGTGAAATGTTCACAAGGCTTTTCAAAGCCATGCTCTCATTGCTTTCCATCTTCCCTTCCTAAATTCTGGATTGTGTTGAGATTATTTTAAAAACATTTAGTTTGAGAGTACTACTAAATTTTTCCATTAGTATGGAAGCTTTCATATCCTTAACAACTAGAATGGGACCTAGCACAAATTAGTCACTAAATACACAGTTATAAAATGAATAAATTAATGAGTATCTTTTTGGGCCCTAATACATACATGACATCTTTGGAAATAAATGAGTTTTTAATTGCACTCTTCCCTGCCCTGCAAGACTACATCTTATTCAAACATCCTTAACAGGTTATGAACAGGAAGTTTGACGTTGCTCTCTCTCTCCTTTGTAAGTAACTTTTCTATGTAAAAACTTGTAAGTTTTTAAATTATTATCATTATTCTTGGAATTCATGAATCTTATAGGATAACTCTGGATCTTCCTGCTTAATAATCTTGCCTAGGTCTCCGTAACCTAATTTTTAAGGTACACTCAAGTCTCCCCTCAGCTCATTCATATTTTCTTCTATTATTTATTTACTTAAATTTCTCTCCTTTTCTTTTTTCTCCTTCTAGGTGGCTACTCTCTAGATTAGGTGTATCAGCTCTGTAGCCCAAGTTGATTGTTTCATCAGTGACTTCCTTCTCTTCGTACTTTTGTTCTGTGACATGAAATAGTTCTTCCACTTGATTCTACCAAAGGATTAATTCAATCTTCAGAAGAACTGTACTGTCCTTCTATTGCTGCTGTAACAAACGACCACAACTTAGTGGCTTAAAGCAACACAAACGTATTCTCTTACAGTTCTGGAGCTTGGAAGTTTAAAATCAAGGTGTCAGCAGACTGTTCCTTCTAGAGAATCGCAGGGAGAACCTGTTTGTCTTCCTGGCTCTAAGAGGCTGCCAGTACTCGCTGGCTCACGGTCCTCTGCTCAGGCCACTCCACCCTCTGCCACTGCCACATTTCCTTCTCTCACCCTCCTGCTGCATCTGCACTCACAACAACACTGTGGTGACGCTGGTCCTACCAGACCACGCAGGACAATCTCGAGACACCCCACCTAATCACACTGCCAAATCCCTTTGGCTAGGTGAGGGGACGTAGTTACAGGCCCTGGGGGTTGGGACTGGGACACCTTTGCGAGACCATTATTCTGTCTACCACAAGGACTATTTCATCTTTTGTCTACCAAATTTTACTTTTCCCATATTCTAGGCAGTCTTTTTTCTGCTCTAATTCTATCTCTTCGAAAATCTGTATTACTTTTGGGGGCTAAGTACAAACTCCTATTTGTCTCTCCCATTTATTAACTTCAGTAGGAATCACACATCCGAGATGCTCCGCCTTCATCATTCAGTCTTAAGCGAGTGGTACCTTTATCTGCTGCTACTGTTCCTTTCACACCTACTGAGAGCAGACAGTCCCTCACACAGTGACAAACATCTGGAGGGCCCAGCAATTTCCGCTCTTGGGGACTAGCGATGAACTGGCCAGGAGCACTGACTCAGGAGGAAGAGGACTCAGTGCTCTGGTGTCTCTCGAGATGCAAGCAGTGCTCCTTTCTCCAAGGGAGAGAGGCCCAGGGGGATTCAGGCCAACAGCACAAGGCAGCAGGGTGCACATGCAATAAGGGGTTCAGTCAGAGGCCATTTTTCCCTAAGCCCTCTTCTGGAATCACAGAACTCCAGTCCTGCCCCAGGTTGCTACGGAAGGTAAGTTCTGCCCCCTCTACATTTCCTTTCCTCTCTGTCCACCAGTAAAGAGAGAGAAATCCAGCACGCTCTCTTCTGGAGAACCCGGGGTCTTAAAAGCACTGAAATGTTACATGCTATCTCCAGAGCTTGTGAGTTACATCATTTTATTTGTCAACATATAATATATAAGAGAATGGGGTTAAAGATAGTACAGAGGTATTCAGGTAGCATGACCCCAAACTACTAAACTTGGATTACAAATTTAGTTTAAAGTTTCTAGCAGCCAAAGCAAAAAGGGAAACATTCCCCAAAAGGGAATTAATAGGTTATTTCTGCATAACAAAGAGATTTACTGTAAGATGGCATAGCTTTGTAAGATTTTCAAGTGTCTTTGAATGTAACAGTCTTAGAGATAAATATATTTTACTTTTTATCCTATTTCTTTATAAATTATATGATGTGTATTTTTAGTTAATGCATTTAACTTCTATATCTGATAAATTTCAAATAAAATTCCAAAGTACATTTCATTCTCTACACTTGTAAAGAAAAGGATTATCCCAGTAACCAGTTCACTGCTAGAAAAAGTAATCTGATGAACATTCCGAATTTTGAAAGGGAACCAGAGTAGACAGAACTGCTGCTGCGAACTCACACCTAAGTGAAAAGACACAAATGCCCGCCTTGGAAGCGTGATGTTTACAAAGCTCAACAGGGGTGTCTAGACCAATCAATGTGTTACTTTCCAAAGGGGAATAACTAAGGTGGTATTTCTGAAATGCCGTATTTTATTTTGTGGTGACACAGTGCTAGGCACACAACAGGCAGCTAATAAACACTGCCTGACTTGCACTGAAATCAAGACTACATTCTTATTGTCCTCAAAGAAATCATGCTTTTATTAAAGGACTAGATTCATCTGGAATAACACAATTTTCAAAGACACCACCATCCTTTACTATGTATCTCGTCACCTAAGTGAGAAAAGTAAGCTTGTCTGGGCAGAATATTCCACTATACACGGCTGGAAGCAAATGATGGCCACTGTAAGGAATCTTGACACACTGCAAACAAATGCTGGAATGCCACACAAATTTAAGTTGCACCTTAAATCAGAATCATCAAAAACATCCTGAAGAACAGTATCATCATTACTTTATTTCGAAATGAATCTAAAATGTTCAAGTCAGCATTGTCTAGTCAATAAGTCAAATTGGCAGACAAAACCTGTTTGGGCTAGTCATGAAAAAGAAAAAGGGATTCTCCAAGAAAACCACAAAGCAGCTCATTTAAGGTCAATTTAACGGTATTATTCCGTTTTCCTTCCAGCCTCGACATAAGATTTCACTACCTCAAAGGAAACTGTAAGAGTATCTATTTGCATTCCCCTTAGGTGATTGGCAGTTCACCACCAATTAGTTCAGAATCACCCTGTTACTAGCATGCAATAAAAACAACACCTTTCATCTTTCTCACACAGGTAAGAGCCCCTTCAGAGCCAATAACTTTGATCAAATGAGCATTTTTGATCCTGCCCCACCCGCCTCTTCGGATTCAGGAAAACTAGTAGCTGAAGGCAACTTTTCCCAGCTTTATACTTAAGCTGAAAAACTAGTTTGGAATTGAAAATACTTTGCTTCCAAGATTCCCCAGAGCCCAGCACTTCTTTAATAATCAGGCCGTCCTTACGCCTTCTCTTAATACATAGGACTGACGTTCATTCATACCTTAAAGGGCAGACACTAATCATTCAGCATAAAATATATAATGTTGTATTTTGAAAAACAAATACAAATCTCCAACTGGGTATACAAACAATTCAAGTAACATTAAGCAATAAAACAATCTCCCTAAACAACTCAGTGTCCTCAACTTAGTCTCAATGAAGACTGGTGGGAAATAGATACCTCTAGTATAAACAGTGTGTTTTCACTTAATTTTTAAATTTAGCACATAGCTAAGAGAAAGCTGATTTGAAAACCTATTATCTAAGTAATTCTTTAAAATTCTGATTACACTTGCTACTTTAAATTGACCAAAGCTATCTCTGTCATCGAGAATGTGAGGTCAGGCAAGTGCCCGTAATCATCTCTAGCCACTCAGGCAAACAATCCGGTCACTAAAGCTCAAGACCCCTAACAATTCACAGGATGGACGGTCCCCACCCTCCGAGCAAGCGCCAGTCGCCATGAGGCCACTGACGGCTAGACGGAGCCCAGGGAGCTTCTCAAGGCTGAAGCCCGCACACGAAATCTCTAAAGCACCCACCCGGGTGTGAACAAACACTGCTGCTGTCTGTGGAGGAGACAGACAGCCCACAAGCTCAGGAACTCAGTTCTGTTTCTGCCCCATCGCAATGCCGACAGTTGTTACACTAATAGTTCCTGTTTACTTCTGACAGATCCACAAAGACGTGGGTAGTCACAGAACGAAGGAATATGAGGCTTTTGCTATCCAAGACAAATTTGAAAATGCAAAATACACTCATTATAATTGACCACAAGCAAGACAGGGAATACTACACAGTCAGCTTTAGAAACAGCACATGAAGCTGTATGTAACTAAAGTAATAGTTTGGCCTTTTTTTTCTACTTTAGCTGTAAGTTATTGGTAGATTTTAAGGTAGATAAGATGTTATGATTCTACTCCCGGGGACACCTTCATCCACAGGTGTGTGGCTGCACAAGTAACACATATGCATTAAACTCACCTTCTGCTAACAAACCTGGATCATCTACACAGAGCAATCTCTCCCTCCAAATTTCAGAGAACATATGACACCTGATCTGTAGTCTACAGTTTGTTACTCGTAAGTATTCCTTACCTACTAATACTGCATATTAGCTTGTATCTCTTCAGTCACCTCATTTCCTCTCTTCATCTTCTCATTATTTGGGCCACATTTTATAGTCATAAAAGTGATTATATGGCCCAAGAAGCTGAATAAATTGTAACAAGGTGTCTCTCACACCTTGTTGGTATCTTATTAGAAGAAATCACTTCATCACTGTTACCAGTAGAATTCATATTCTTTTCTGCTAGCTCATGATGTTAAGATATCACTAAATACCTTCTTCTGTCACAGTGCTGCCAAGAAAAGGGTCGTGCAGTGCCGACCGTCTTGGCTATGCATGTTCTTGATGATAGCTGACACTTGCTTCCACCTTTGGCCTGTCCAAGCCCAAACGTTTCTCAAAGTGGCCCAGAGTCTGACAAATCTGAGACGGCCTCACGTTAGTGACATAACCAACAGTAAATCGTATTCTTAGAATAACCGTTGCTAGACTACGGGAAAATGCCTAGGCAAAGTCAAGATGAAAGCAACGCAGGGGACGTAAGATAAAAACCAACGCGAGCTCCGTTACGCTGTTCAGGGTGTTACTACGCGAAAGCAACCACGCAGCTAATCGCCCTGCCCGGGACGACGGGAACCCTCCAACAGGATGCCACCCCGCCAAGACCAGCACAGCAGGGTGCCGCCCTAAACGTGGCATCACCATAGGGCTGCCTGGCAATCTGAGCTTGGTTACAAACAGCAAGACTCAAGGACTGATGGCGACAGAACGCTTCGGGCAGGTCACTAAGCTCCATGGAAAAGTGGGATGTGTTGTTTACTTCAATCCTTTACCTTTCAGAATACAAAGGTGTTGCAACGGGCACGCAGCAAAAATGAAACAAGTCCATCTTCCGTGCTCTTAAGAATAAAGAATTCTACAAACTGCAACAGAAAAGCTTTAAAAAACATTAGAATGAAGCAGGGAAGTAACTGCTGCCAAAAGCGATAGACTAACTTCTTGTGTGAAGATGAAAACAGGACCCACCAAAACTGAATTGAATCATTAAGTTCAAAGGCTGTAATATTTTTAAATAAATTACATTAAAAGAACTGTGAGGGTTTTGAACTTAAACAACAAAAAATAATTCCTATTCATTATGGCACTTCTAAAGTTACCCAGTACAGCCATAGGCTATACACACACGAAAGCTAATTATTTCAGTTAATGTTGTTGCACCACCTAGACATTTAAACACGCTAATGATATATGCATCTTAATCCTGGGGAGGAATCACGAAAGATTTCCTACCACGATTAATGCAATGGGACTTCCTGCTGGGCTAGTCTTCGGGGGTCCTGGAGCAGAAGTGGCTCGTGATTGCTCATACTTCATGGCTTAACAACAGGGGAAATCACCAGACTTCTGCTTCTCCACCACCCAGCACACACAGCCCTCCAGCCCCTCAACCCTGGCTCGACTCCAGAGGTCTCTGCTGGGCTTTCCTAAATACTCTTTCCACGCGACTGTCTTTGATCCTATCACCAAATTTTACTCCTTCCTTCTTCAGTCGATGGTAAAACGACAGCTCTCCACTGTGCATGGTTTTTTATCCAACCATTTACACACGCAACAAATGCTTACTACCAACCCACCATGTGCCTAGCAACGTCAGAGGATCAGGAAGAAAACAAGCAACAATCCCTGCCCTGCAGCATTCCTGTTCGAGGTGGAAAGGTGGGCAATACATGAAAAGTGAAACAGTATGTCAGCGAGTGGAAATAATAAAGCAGGAACCAGGGGGGCAAGTGCCGGGTGAGGTGGGCCTGCAGTGTTAAATCACAGCCCCAGGGACAACCCGCCGAGGAGGGGACCGGCGGGTGAGGACCTGAAGGCAGGAGGCAGAGGCAGGACAGGCGCGTGAGGGGAGAACAGCAAGGAGCCTGCAGGGGAGGAAGTCAGACGTGCAGGAGGCACAGAGGGGAGCCTCTGGAAGGACCCCGGCTTTT
Source organism: Camelus ferus (assembly GCF_009834535.1). NCBI lineage: Eukaryota > Metazoa > Chordata > Mammalia > Artiodactyla > Camelidae > Camelus > Camelus ferus. The sequence continues at coordinate 1,674,238 of NC_045702.1, read as the reverse complement.
GTTCTTGTGGAAACAGGACGCCACTGGAGGATACTGAGCAAACAAGTCAGGTCTGACTCACATGTTCAAGTGCTCTCTCTGACTTTCAAGACCAAAGACAGATGCATGGAGGCCAACAGGAAACTACAAAATCTAACCAAGAGGTGACTGTTACTCAGACCAGAGTGGTGACAGCTCAAGTGGGGAGGCATGGTCAGATGCTGGAGATACTAGGAGCTAAAGCCAGCAGCCTGGCTGAAGAAATCCACACAGGAATTAAGAGAAAGAGACTCAAAGGCATCGGCCTGAGCACTGGAAGAATGAGTCTGCCGCCAAAAGGGACGCGGGATGGGGCCCCTGACACAGCAGCAGGATGAGTGGATTCGGGACGAGATCCATTCTAGGTGCTGACTAGACACGCCAGCAGGAGCGCGGCAGACGGCGGGAGGGTGGCAGTACATGGGTGGTGGCTACAGCTGAGCAGCCAGAAGACAGAACCGGAGGAGGCACGAGGCGTGCCAGTGTGAAGAAGCAGTGGGCACGGAGAAAAGCCAGCCAAGCGGACTGAGAAGGAGCAACCCGCCAAGCAGAAGGACAAAGGAAGTGCAGTGAACTGAAAACCAAGCGGAATACAAATATCTCAAGGGGAAAGGAGTGTAGATGAGGACTATGAGGTCACGGCCAACCTGATGACAGTATCTCGGGAGAGTCACGGAGGCAAGGACGAGCTCAAAGCCAAAGCGAAGCACAGAAAGGACACCAGCGAGAGTACAACCCTGGTGGGTTCTGCTCTAAAGGGAGGAAGCAATGAGGCAGCAAGCTGGTAGGTGGTCAGGACAGACTGACTCGTTTTCCTTCCTTTGGATGAAACGAAGATGTGTCATCTAAGGCAAGTCAAGGAAAGTTTTAACCTGAAAGTTCTCTCTGTCCTCAGGCCTCCTCTCCCCCCTCACCGGGCACCGTGCATCCACGCTGCACACCGACCAAACCTCCCCATCGACAGAAACACCTGCTCAGCTGTAAACAGCAACACCCTCTTGGCACCAATAAGACAGCTCCGCAGGAGATAACCCTCCTTCCTAACCTGGTAAGGGGCCACGATGACCCACTAACCACTACTCACTCCGTAGGTCTGGGATGTATGAACTGTCAATAATACCTCATTTAACGTACAGCCCTCTGTCTCAAAAATGTATATAACTGTGCTTTGACCTCTAATGGGAGGAGTGGTCCTCGGAGCTACCCGAGAGGCTATTCCCAGGTTATAAGTCGCAATTTGGTTGGAATAAAACTTTCCATTTCTTTCTTAGATCAGCTGATTAGTTTTTTGTCGACCCCGCCTTCCTTCCTCTCTTTCCTTCATACTTTCATTCTGTTGAGAAGACTCACTGTACTTCTCTAGCTGACGGAAGGGATCCAGCAGGTGAGAAGTGATTCTCCATGAGAGATGGTAGAATGGCTGAAGGTCTGTCGTGGAACTGGTGAGAAGGGACAGAACCCAGTGTGGCAGGGGAGGGGAACTCAACCAGAAGCAGGGACAGTCCAGCCAGAGGTTAAGGAGAAAAGGCAGCCCAAGCAGGGGCAGCTGCATGGAGGTGAATCAACACAAAGGAAAAAGCTTGAGAACATCTTTGTCATAATTGCTTCTATTTTCTTAAGAAAACAGGAAGCAAAGCTATCAGCTGAGAGTGACAGTGAAGAAGGTTCGAGAAAAGAGGAGCTCTAACAGACATCCAGGAGAATGTAGGTCACACATGTCAAGCGAGGCCGGGCAGTCATGGTCAGGTGGCTGGACAGAGGTGAGTGCAGGGGACGCCCAGGGTTGGATACAAGCAAGGCTGGGTGAGCGTGGCCAGGCACGAGGGCAGTACGGTGAGAGGGAAAGGGACCGGGAGTGCGCGCAAGGGACAGACGGTAACACCGGCCCAGGAATTTAAAGTGTGACGAAGCAAGAGTATGAAGGAAATGCAAGAGGAAAGGCAGTGAAAAGTTATTAGGATAAACAAATGGCACGTTAAGTCTCAATACTGAAGAGCTGCGGGGAGTGAGCGGGAAAAATCAGAGATGGAGAGGGGGATGACTGATCTGAGATTATGCAGAACTCAAGTTGCTGCTAATGATGAGGCCTGAGCTACAGCCCCAGCAGTAACAGCTGGGGGAGATCACCAGGAGAGGTCAGCGAGCTCCCCAGACTGCCAGGTCACCACAGGGACCCTGAAACCACTGAGAACTTCGACAGGTGTTGCAGCAGAGAGGATGATCACAAATGCGGACGTAAAACCACATCCCCCACGAAGGAGCAGGAAGAGCCTGGAGGGGACAGGAACTGGAAAGGGGATAAGAAATCCATCAGGTCAAGGTCTAAAGACAGGAGATTCAATGTGCCTGAAAGAGAACAAGAGGACCCCACCCAAACTCCAGGAGGAGTAGAAAGGGATGAGGGAAAACAGAGCTCCTACCCAAGGTGGGCGGGGGTGGGGTGGGGTGGTGGTGGTTCCAGAAGAGCCAGGGGTGCTGGGAGAACCAAGGTTCTTCAGTGGGAAACTGGGCCAGAATTGGGACACAGGGAACAGAGAGCCCACGATGCAAAGACCTGGGTATTCTGGGCTCCTCAGCTGGCTGTCGAAAGGGGAAGAGGGCAAAATGAAGCCATTATTCCTGAGAGGCTCAAGTGCTGGGGCGGGAGGGGGCAGGGAGCTCTGGGGACGTCACCTGACTCCTGCCACGGTGATGTGAGCGCCAGGGACTGGTGGTCTCAACCGGACGCAGGGCTCGGGCTCCCTCCCGCTCCAGGAACACGTTCAGCTCCTTCCCTCTAGTGCTTTTCTTCAAGTCTTTCAGTGCTGGATACAATCTCCACAGATTCTCATCCTTTCTCTTCCTCTTCTTCAGTTAACTTGTCTATGATCTTGAGACTCAGGTTCTAAATTCAACTACACGATGGCTGGTGCTTAGAAGAAGATGTGCAGCAAACAGAAAAGGGAGAAGAAAGAGTGGAGCAGACTGGTAACACAATGGCTTCTTGAGGACACTGCCTTACACTGTAACAGCATGCAGGCGCGCTTTATTTCGTTACTGTACTTCATGAAATAACAGTAATATTAACGAGAACAAACCCTCCAGCACCATTAAGTATCAGCCAGGAACAATGGAGAAGTCACAGGCAGGACTCCACCGAAAGCTACACTGACAGCTCAAACACCAGGCGTGACAACGCAACTCCAGCAATACAGGGAACTACCACAAGCCGTCTCATCTTCCAGGAAAAAAGCAGTGTTACTCCTCCAGCAAAGCACCTCTTCGTATGCAGTGCCATGATTTCCAGATAACTGCAGAGCTGGGCTCAGAGCAGACCATGCAGATGCCTCCAGAGAGTCACGTGACAGGCGTCACAGCCCACACGGACCAAGAAAGCTCACTCCCTGTACCATCATGTACCATCAGCAAAACACCACCACACATTCCGGAGTAAATCACCGCTATCATCTGCATTTAAAAAAAAAAAATCTTTCATTCTAGTCAGTCTGCAATTTTTTTAATAGCCCAGAGTAAAAAAATTCAAACTGCATTTCAAAAAATAATGTAAAATATAAAATAACTGTTACAGCAAAACATAGTGGACAAAATACTCAATGAAATAAAACCCAGGGGATGATTTCCATTACTAACCCCCCATGATTTACACTTCCTTAAAAAACAGCAAGCCACACAGCACTGCTTTGTCCCAGCTTGTACCCCCTCTGCACACACTGATAAATGTCCTCTGCTGAAGCTCACAGTCCTAGTCTGCATTAGTCAGAATGTTCCGTTGGCCGTGGGAGCCTTTATGTGACAAGCCTATCATTTTGCACGCGGACCAGCCCATGGTGCTACCAGAGCAGCACGGCTCACCAGAACGGCAGGAAATAAAATGACACTCAGCGCCAGTTATCATGCCATCCTTAATCCTCTCCAAACCACATTTCTGTGCTAGTCGGGGTGTTTTGTTTAGTTTGGCTTGGCCTCATTTTATGATACTTTAGACTTCTGGCAAGTATTTCCTCTTCAATTTTTTTAGATACAACAAATCACTTTTGATTTGAGGAGCCAGAGGACCTAGAAAGATTCTGGAGGGACTTTTGTCCCACTGTGGAAGGGCAAAGTGAGAAAAGGCTGTATTTTGGGGTCTGTCTTGATGAGACTTCATTGAAAGTCTTTAATTCATAGGGCACTATATTTTACCCTTCCTAGACGGCAGCCTCCTGGCTGTAAGATGGAAGAGTATACACCTAGGCTGAAGCATTACCCCCTCTGCAGGAGGCAGCCGGACACCTATTCTCTATGATTCAGGTATGTTTATCACACAACAGCATGATTACTTAAATATGACACATTCGTTGTAATATTTGCTACTTTAATGAAGTATTATAAAGCTGACAATATTGATTAAATTTTTAATTCCTAAATTAAATAGGTTTAGATATTTAGATGTTAAAGTAGCTTTCATAAAGCTAGAAAGATAAAAGATACATGCAGTTCCAGTCTAAAAGTTACTAGCATCAACGTGTACAGTACTAACTGACAGGAATTCTCTAGAATAGATACAATGTGAAGTTCTTTGATCTAAGAACAAAGCTCTAAATGTTATCAACGCTTTTGGGTTGATGATTTAAATTCACTATTTGTAACTGAAGAAAGTAGGTATATTTCTTCCTATTTCTCAATATTTCAGAGTTAAAGTAACCTTCCATTTTATACCTTGACGGTAGGTTTTTAACATTAAAAAAAAAAAGTTTGTAGGAGAAAAGAGTGCAGGGTAAATATCACTTATATAAAATGTTTAAAAATTTACTATGTCATTTCTCTTTTAATTTAATTTAAATTTAAACTGTCATTACTCTTTTCTTCATTGATTCACCATTGGAACCCAAAAATGATCAGTAATTAAAAATTAAATTTTAAAATCTTTCACATGCTTACTCTGTTATCACCTGAAAATGAACAGCACCCTCAGGTAACAACAGAGTTCCTAAGTACAACAGAGTCTAACTTGGCACCTTGGTGTAAGAGAAACACTGCTTTCTACCATAAATTTGAGACCTCAGGAGAAATAAAGTTGAGAGAATATAGTCACTAAGATAACATGCAAATCTGCAAAACCTCAGTAACTACAAGTAATAATGCCTAAAATAAACTAACGGAAGGATACTTCTTAGTGGCCAGTGTCTCGGAACTGAACTGATGCTGCCAGATTACAGCTAATTTCAGTCAGGGAGAGACGGGAACTTTACCAAAGAGCCACTGGTCCTCGGCAAAACTTTCTTCCCCCAGGAAGGTTACATATCACTCTTACGTCTTGACCCCATGGAACAGCACAAGGTACTGAGAAGCCTGTATTTCTCCTCTCAATTATCTGTCTTTTTTAAATTAAATAATTTTTATCCTGGTCATTTAGACATATACGCACCATTTAGTCGTCTCTGGAGTGCTTCTTCCTCTAGGGTAATCATATAAATTTGTTCATCCAGGTCTTCGAGAATCTAAATTTAAAGATCAACTGCTGAATAATACATTACAAAAATAGTGATAGTGAGAATATTGAAAGCTACTTGGCTAATAATTTAGAGAACCATTCAAGTTACTAGGAATCTGAAATAAAAATGCTCAAACTAATCTATTTGCAAATTAAGTAGAAATTTCTTAGCATATAACTAAATACATCATAAGCTGAGTATCTACGTACATACAAATTGGATTTTTTTCAGGCTATCAAAGGGTTAAAGAAAGAACTCTGCAACTCTCTCAACGGCAAACCAATGTATGAATTCTAAACATCCGAAAAGCTAAATACAGTAATCTCTCTTTATGCCCAAGCCGATATTTTAGAGCTGGAAGGGACAGATCACCCAGTCCAACACTGGTTTCTCATCCATACTAACCTGTAGAATGTTTAAAATAAGAAATCCAAAAACTAAATCACTACCATCAATACTTTCCATTTATATCATCTTTATATACTAAAAAGTTCCCAGAAATATTAACACTGGAATTACCAAAATCATCCCATAGAAAGAACCCTGGAGAAAGAGTCTGCTGACAAACACACCATTCACTGCTGTAACACAAACACTCCTGAAAAAACAACCAAAAAGCCACCGATCAATAACCAATTACATGGAATGCGATCTGCACTGTCTTTAAAACTGATGAACCCTAAAACCTGTCTAAGTCCAGCTTTATCAATACAGCTGTCCTTCGTGAGACAGCCCTAAGTATCCTTCAGCCCTGGAAAGAAATGTGGAAGGGGCCCAGAGCTGATACTAACGTCCTGTTACCATTCAACCCAGAACTACCCATCCTCCGCAAAACAGCACACTGTGAGGAACTGATAGACAAAACAGAAGGATGGAAACCCTGTATATGTTATCCTTCCAGCTCCGTAATGAGGCATTTTCAGAAAAAGGAGTCTCACTCATGCAACCCCTATTAGGTATCAAATTTTTGGAATTTATATAAAATTTATTTAAAGTGATCCAATAATTCCCAGTATTTCAACAAATACTGATAATCTCCTATGACCTAGAGCTGAAAACAAAATAAAATAATAGAATAAGAATAAATAAAAACACACAAAAAAATAATTACATACAAGGCCCGTCCTGTGAGCAGGGTGGGGGGCTGGGAAGAAAGCCTCCAGCGGGGCCCCAGGGAGGGCCGCCCCGCGTGGGAGAGAACAGGGCCCATCGCGAGCCTCGGCTGGGGGCGGGGGGCGGGGCCGAGTCGCCCGAGACAGACTCTGCGCAGGAGGAAAGCGGGGACCTCGCCTTTGTGGGCCATGGTCCGAAGCTCCTTCCCCATCAGTGTCCTCACCACTTTCTAGTGTTTGGATCACAACTGCCAGTTTTTACGTTCCTCAAGGTCCAACACATACAAAAGGATTTCCTCTTGCTGTGCAAACCGCCCAATAATGACTCACCACCGCAGGGACGTGTTGGTGTGAGTGAGCGAGTGAGTGAGGAGCGCACAGACGCTCCTGCTCAGGGCTTCGTGCATCACCCCTTGTCTCTGCAGAGACCCTGTGAAGCACAGACTGCCCTCAACCCAGCCTTGTAAATGCCAAGAAAGGTCCAGCAGAGGAAAGTTACCTGCTGGCCAGGCCTGTGCTCTTGGCCACTCTCGGCTGATGGACCTGAATATGGGCCAGACACAGTCCTTGATCTCAAACAGCTTATATTCTAGTGTCCAGGAGAGATACAACGAATCCAAAAGAATAATAACTATAGGATTGCAATCAATGTCAAAGCTGAAGTTAAAATGTTACAAAAGTTGCAGAGGCAGAAAGATTCCCAACTTCTATTTGGGAAGAAAAACGTTTAGGCAAATGTTTTTGATGGTAGTGGCATCTTACTTGCAGCTTTATTTACCAAAAAGAGGAAAGGCATTTCAATCAAAGAAAATGACAAGCAAAACATACAGGTGGAAAGGTACAGAGTACACTCAGCAGTGAAGTGGCTCAATATCTCTGGAGGAGGACACACTGGTCCAGAGCCCAGGCTCTGAAAACAGCCTCTGGGTTCAAACCTGGCCTCATCCTCTCATGTCTGTGATCTTGGACAAGTTACATGAGCTCCCTGAATCGCAGATAATTCAACCATAAATAAGAACACCATCACCTAACTTATGGGTTTGTCATCAGGATTCAATAAAATTATACGTGTAAATAAAGTACTTAGCACAAGCATACAGCATACACTCAATTACTGAATAAATAACCATTATTATTGGATGTTAGCAACAAGAAAAGAGGCAAAGATAACCAAGTCTTAAAGATCTTGTTAATAACAGATAAGTTTGGGAGAAAAGCTTGGGGAGGGAGAGAAAGAAGTCATTTGGCTTTTGCATGCATGTTGAGTTTTCAGTTCCTCAGGGAATTGCGGCACTTAAAGTACACTGTCGTTTGTTTTCACTGTCTTCTCTCTAGCAGTAGACATTTAGAAGTGATGTGCAAGTGGCAGAGGTGGTCAGGAAGACAGAGCAGAGCAACTTTAGACCAAGGACAGAACTGTAAACATCTGCCTATTTTAGGGGGCAGAAAATGGAAACACAGAGACAAACAAACAAACAAAAAATCCAGAGGATTAAGAAGAAATTAAATGAATACAGTGTCACAAAACCTCCTTAAGAGGGGAGTAAATTTCAAGATTTAATAGCAATGTGTGTATTACATTTGAGTGTGTTCATATTTATACAGCAGATAAAACATCCATTTAATTTAAAAAGAAAATATTTTTTAAAACTTTCAAAATTTAGCATTTACTAAAAGAATGTCTACTACGAAATTTCTTAGTTTTTCCCCTTGATGAATCACCCTGATAGGGAAGACCAACATGTAATCATAACAACTTAATAAGCACCACCAGTGACAGACCAACAAAGGGGAATATGAGAAATGCAGAGAAAGGAGCTTAATTATTTTAGCTTAAAGGAGAAATGAGGCAAGGTTCACAGACAGGTAGTGAACGCAGCTGATAGCAGAGCTGGGCCTTCAGGAGGCTGTCAGGTGGCTGAAGCAGGTAAGAAGCACTGGCGGGAGACAGACGCTGGATGTGCCTGGGTAAGGAGTGCAGCCAGCTGTCTCTGAGCACAGCAAGTCAGTAGTGGGACTGACTGGAATCAGAGTCAATGGGGAGGGGGAGAGGGGTAAATTCAGTGTGGGACAGGTTGTGAGAGGCCTTATAACACGTGAACAGTTTAGACATGAGTTTCTAGGCAATGAGGTTCCATAAACATAATGTGACAAATTCCCCAGATACAGGTAAGAATTATTTTCATATTACTAAATATTTGACAAATAACTAGAGGCCAAAGTAACTTAGGGACAAATCATCAAAACTACTACCAAGTGAAAATTATTTTAAAATGAATATACAATATTTCTGAGATTAAAGAGAAAGGTAAAATTCAATTAATCAAGATGTAAGATACAGATGAATTTTCAGAAAAATAACTGCTTTGTAAATCAAAGAATATGTATGGTAAACCTTGAAACATAATAAAGTTATTACTATTTGATATACAATAATGGATGCCTAAAATACTGTAAATTTCTGTAAATTTTGTCTTAAAATTTGCTAGAAGAATTTTTACTTGAATGCCTATAGTTAGCATTTTAAGAGCAAAAACAAATTTGGTTTCCAAAGATGAAAAAGATGAAAATAAAAACTAACCATTTGGATCATAAACACACAAAATTCTTCTGCTTCTGAATGTCAGTTGAGAACCTAACAGATGTTCACATGTAAAAATGTTTATGTAACAAACAAAGTGATGTGCCACGACATACTTACTGCTGGCTTCACCAAGAGCTGCCCCATTACTGTGAACATGCGGGAGAGGCCAACTGGAGTGCACACTGCAGAATGAGATCACCAACAGAGACATTTACTTCAGAGTCAGACAAACCACTAGTCTGAAAAACAAAGCAAACTCAAAGGCTACTGCCGTAAGAAAACGCTTGTTTCAAATCTAGGGTCTCTCCCTGTTTTGGCAGAGGACTCTTCAGCGTCACCATTAAAGGAGCCAGAGGGCTGGTGTGTGGAGGACGGGCTTTCTGGTATTTAAGGAAAGATGCATGGAGACTAAAAGGAGGCATGGGACATGCAAGACTTTAGTAGCTGAATAATAATAAGTATTTTCACTTAAAATAAATTAAAGAAAACCAAATAGAGAACAGACTAAATTTCAAGTACTAATTGAACTGAGTACCAGACAAGAATATCTGAAAGTGACAACTATAATTTCAAATCTTTTTAACCCGCATTTATCTGCTTATAACATCTGAGATATGTTCTGATACCTCAAGTAAAACTGAAAAAGTTTTGGAAAACAAAAAAAGACATACAGAATTCTACCATTACCGTTCAAAAGCAGAAGCTAGTATTGTGACAGTGGGCACGTGTGCATGCATGCATGCATATCTGCCTCTCTCGCCTCTCTCTCTCCATCTCTCCCCCCACCATCTCTCCCCTTCACCATCTCTCCCTCTCACGATCTCTCTCTCCATCTCTCCCTCTCACCATCTCTCTCTCCATCTCTCCCCCCACCATCTCTCCCCACATCTCTCCCCCCACCATCTTTCCCCTCATCATCTCTCCATCTCTCCCCCGACCATATCTCTCTCTATCCCGCCTCCCCCTCTCTCTTTCCAACTCTGTGGAAGAGGCTTTCCTTAGAGATAAACTAAACTATCTTATTATTTCAAGGTTTCAATTTACCAAAATTTACCTTGAACATAAAAAAAAAGTTAGGGGACAGCTTTTAAACAAATCTCCAAGCTATTAAGGAATCTCATCAGAAAGCTTCCCCATAATTTTCTAGAACACAGAACAACTCTACTTTGCCATCAATACTATGCCAGAAATATACTCACAGAGAAGTAACAAACACCCCATCAATGATATACAGGAGTACAAATAAGGTAGGTAGAACTCCCAGAGATCTATTAAAAATGTAAATATATTTTAGTACATCCAAAATACTGTACATTAAGATAGAGACTGACTATACATTAATGTATAGTAAACATCATAATTGCCTGAGTCTACTAAACCATATAATTTCTAAATTGTACAATAAAAAGATCTAAACTAGAAGAACAGGAAATAACCCTTTTACAAAACCTGTTTGGAGGGAGAAAATCAGCCTCCATGGAATTTTAAGAACAGAAACCAATTAACCGAAGGGAAAAAAAAGTCTGAAAAGTTGCTTGCTTTTTTTGCATGCACGAAACACACAAACATTCATCTCTTTTCTTAAACATGTCTAAAGTCTTTTTAATTTTGTAAATTAACAAGGATAACCATACAAAACATTATTAAAATGTTCTAAAAAGTGCATGTGTAATTATACCCCATACCAGAGTCACCACTAGAGAAACTGATTTAAACAGGGTGATGGTACCATATAAAGACTCCATACTGGCAGCGTCATTGTCAACGAGGGCAGAGGCCACCCACACCATCCCAAGAATAAGCAAGGCAAGAAGAATAAGCATGACCAGGGTTTCTAAAATTCGGGCTCGGATTCCCTGAAAAATAAAGACATAATTTTAATGTTTTATTTCATCTCATGAGCAATTAGGTCTCTGTCTATATGAAAGCATAAAAATCCTTTAGAAGGGGAGGAAATTTATATTTATTAGCAGGACAAAAAACACTAAATGTTTACAGTTTGTAATGTTTAGACTGACTTTTGTTTTCAAAATTATGTAAAATACCATCAAGCTTTGAAGAAAGTACCAAAAATTCATAAAAACATCTTGCAGAACTATTTTAAACAATTAATTACTTTCCTAACACTTTCCACCAAGACTGCAGATTAACAAATTTTCACCTGTGACTCTAATCAAGGGACTAGAAGGCTAAGCAAGGCACACTGCCAAAGGGCGGCGGGACCGCCCCGACCTGGGGAGGGCACAGAGCCCCTGCGGAGCGGTGCCCCGCAGCCGCCGGGGCCCCTTAGTGCGCGGTCCGAGAACTTCTCCAGGTAACCCAGCGCTGGAAACCGCGCAGATCAACCAAGTATCAGCCCCTTCTCCACTTTAGATAGAATTTTCATTAAATCCGTGAGGCTCGACTACAATGAGGAAAGATTATGTACAATTCTGTTTTAAATATAAAACAAATTCTGCCCTCAGGACAAAACTAGAGACCAGACTTCAACTTGAAACCTACCGAACAAGGCAAAAATAAAAACAAAAACGAAACTTTCTCATATTCCTGAAAAGTCACCAAAAGATTGAATCTGTACCTAAATGTAAAGATTCATGTTGATAATTTCTACTGTAATGCACGAATTTACAACATCTAACACAACAAACAAAATTGTAAGTATATCCACATTTCCCAATAAATCAAGTGATCTTTCTTTCCAAATTAAAAAGTTTAAAGACATGAGTTATAAATAAAAATCTAAAACATACACTTATTTCAATTTTGCCCTTAATATTATATTCTAATTTCTGAACGAAAGAAATGGGTTGCACTAAATCACAGCACCCCAGTTCCTCAAATTCAATAGGAAAGGCACTGTCCTAAAACCACAGCCAAGCGGACCCAGCCCTAAATGGTGACTCAGGGTTGAAGTGGCCATTTCTGACCACTGGGCAGCCCTTGGCAGGTTAACATGTGTCCTCAAAAGTGAGAGTCAGTGCCCCATACGTGCTCACAGCCAGGGATGCCGGCAAGCCAGAGACAACAGCCGGTACTCACCTAACACGTGGCATCTCCCAGGAGCCATTACTCATGTGAGACGGAGCAGCCACGAGGCACACGGCTGAAAACACAGCGCCACCTCCCTGAGCAACTCTCCGAACCCGCACTTCCCAACTTTCACACTGCCTGGGAGGCTCCACCAAACACCACCACCTCTTAACACTGACTCTTCTTCTTTTCCTTTCTGAGCAAGAACCTTTTAGTTACATTAAACATTACCTGAAAAGCTTGTAAGTAAAACAGAAAGAGCGGGCTCTCAAGTGTATGACACCCTCTCAGCTTTGTCTTTTCCTGCCTCTGAGTCCCGCCTGCCCACAAGCAGCCCATCGGAACCCTCGAGCTCTGAGACACCGCCAAAATCTGAAGGGCGATGTTGTGCGAGCGCAACAGTGTGCCGTGTATTATACGAACAGGCGCGCTGCTGGGACCCACCTGAGACCTGATGTCCCAAACACCTGCGTTTTGCTACCACGTGTCGTAACTATTACATGAAGCAACGATAATAATGTAACAATAAGTGTTACAATGATAATAAATTTGGGGACAAGCTCACCAATAGGAGTCACACACTTCCGCTGATATCCTGGTAAGCAATGTTTCCCGGCAGTTACATTTCTTTTCCTCTAGACGGCTACTCCGCGTCGGAAGGCAGTGCCCCCCCCACCCCGGGTGGCCTCACCAGTGGAGGCAGGGGCAGCCCTTTTCCGGACTGTCTTTTCAAGGAGATCTATGCAGCAAACAGCCTTGGAAGACAGGGACGGTGTCTCAGAAGCAGAAGCAGGTCTGCAGACCGCACGATATGGAAGCCAAGGTCCCCCACGGCTTGCTTGCAGCCCATTACGCTGAAGTGGGCTCCCTGAACAGCGGGCTCTCTCAGCTGCGACACCAGCCCACCCTGGGCCAGCTTCCACCTGGGCCGCACCGACCCCAAGGGGCTGGGGTCCTGGGGAGCTGACAGGAACCGGAGGCTCCTGCGCTTGCACGCCGAGTGATGGAGCCCTCAGTCTCTGACCCAGGAGTCTCGTGTCTACAACCAGCACCCACAGGTCTGGCAGATGCAAGTACTGGGACACGTTCCGCTCAGCTCTGGGCGACAAGAGTGGAAAGCTCACACGGCTTTCTGGGAAGAGCAAACCAAGGCCCACACAGGTTGGGTTCAGGGCTGGAAGAAGCCCCCCTGGGCCTGGCAGCGAGCCCCCTCACCCGGGCTGCAGGCAGGCAGGAGATGTGCCAGGGCAGAGCTGTGACAGGGCGTGGGACCACCCTCCAGCCAAGCAAAAGCAGGAAGGCGTTTTTTGTGACAGTGGAGCCGCGAGTCCCGCACAGCCAGCTCCTGTGCTATCTAGGACTATGGTTATGAGCAACTCTTTCTCTTGTATACTTCGTGCTTTGTTATATTTTCCCAATTTTCTACAGTGGATGTGTATGAAGTAAGCAATATAAAAACAAACTAACTGTTGCTTTTAATTTTCAATTTTTTTCTTAAAATGACAAACATCCAAGAGTTTGGCACCCGTAAGAATGGCTTTTTTAAAATCTCCAAGCTCAGTTTACGAGACAGACAGTATAATAAGCTAGTTAAGAGCCCCGACTCTAGGAGCAGACTGCTTGAGTCCAAATCCTGTTTCTGTCATGGACCAACTGGTGTTGGTAGCTCTGGGCAAATGACTAAACACCACTGTGCCTCAGTTTCCTCCTTTGTAGAATGAGTTTATTAATAACACCCCTACCTCATGGGGTTGTCGTAAGGACCAAATGAGTTAATATATGCAACATGCTGAGCTCAATGTCTGGTGCTTAGTGAGGGTAACTGTAATAGTGCAAATCGTTGCCTTTGTGTTTGGAATCTCCAAGGCTTGGAAATTCACATATCATTTGTGTTTCTCAATTAATTTTATACCATCTTCTAATATCAGCTTGTCACTCTTCCCATCTTTGCCACCTACCACGTAAAGACCAAGAAGATATAACCCCATCTTTCTTGATGATATGAGCACCCAGTTCGTAACAAGTTCTCATATCTCCTGCCACCCTGAGTTCCAGACAAACTCCTAATGAGCCCGACCTTCAATCTACTACGTCCTCCTGCACAGGGACGGACCGGACCCACCGTCTCCCAGGCCCACCTCTGAGACCTCATGCTGGGAGCTGCTCCCTCAGCCCACAACTTCCCGGCTTCCTCTGACCTTTCCGCCTCTAACCGAGCTCTGTCTTGTCATTATCTCCTCCCTTGAACCTCTCTGCCCTCCAGTCAGTCTTGTTTTTACTTGCCTAAGCCCTATGGTGAACTGCAATATTCTAATCCTGATTCAGTATCAGTAATATTCCAGTATTCCTGGTCCCTTTAACTTCCACCACCAGCTTAACGCCACTGGTCGCTCACTCCAAATTCTCAGCACTGTTGAAGAAATGTACAAAACCACGAGAAGTTTTGCTCCTACATCCTAAAGCGGGCCTTCAGTGCCACACGGCGATCCTTATACTGATCTCCGCTGACTACGATTCCCTCTGAGGCCTGGACGTGTTTTCCATTCTCCTTGATCCCAATCTCATGCCTGAGTTCTTCCACGACCGCCGACCTGACCTCTCCCTCAGTGAGACAGAGCCAGGCAGCCTGCGGTCCCCACAGTGCCCTTCCCCCAGCCCTGGGTCTCTCTGTATCCATTCACAGTTCTCTCAGTCTGTGAAGGTCCCGTTTCTCCCGTGGCTCAGTCTTAGACGTTCGTCCTTTCGCAGGCTGTATCAGTGCTTCTTGAACGTCAGCATGCAATGGACTTAGCAGGGGCTTGTCAGTTCCTGAGTACCAGCCCAAAGGGGCACTCGGTCAATTCTGATGAAGATGGTCCACCAGACAGACTGCTCTCTTCTTCCCTAGATGGTCTTGACTCCTCATGTGGCCAACGACTCTCAAGTTTACACCTTTAGTCCAAATCTCGCCACTGAGGCCAAGATCCATATTCCCCAACAGCTATCTCCCCCTTAGATATCACAGGTACCTTAAAATGAATACTAAAATCAAACTTGGGGTGGGGGTTATAGCTCAGTGGTGGAGCATGCGCTTGGCAAGCACAAGGCCCTGGGTTCAATCCCCAGTGCCTCTGGTAAGGGGAAAAATTTTTTTTTTTAATCTAATTCATTATTTCATCCCCTACACCTGCTCCTCCTCAATAAATGGCACCATTATTCACTTTGTTGGTTTTGCCAGACACTGTGGAAATATTCTCATCAGCCCTTCCCTGCTACACCTACCCCTCCCCAAAACACACACACACATCCCTGGACCCTGGTCCTGTCAAACACCAAGCCCTTTCGATTCCCCCAAGTCATCACAACTCTAGTTCACCCCCTTCCCTTTCCACTGCCGCCCGCTGTGCCCACCTGGCCTGGGCGACCCCCAGCCTCCCAGCTAGTAGTCCTCCGCACCCCTCCCTTTCTGACCTGCCACCCACATCGCAGTGAGCATGTGGTCTCCTCAAAATGCAAATTTGATCACGTCACTCTGTCACACCTTGCTAACAGAGGTACAGGCCTGCAACTAGGAAACCGATGCATTAATGCAACAACAAATAATAAAACCCCAATCTCATTAGCACCGCTCTCCAACCAACCGAGGTGCTACACAAGTATATCCTTAAAGGTGGGCCCTGCTATTCTTCTGCTGTTTGGAGAGTGTGTAAAATAAATACAGAGGAGAGAAAACAAATTATGTGTGATTAGTACTGTCAACACATTTCCGTACTGATGGAAATGCCCCATCCTGTGCCATCCACTGAGACAGCTGACAGCCATCGCTGTTTACGGGGCACTTAGAACACAGCTACTCTAACTGAAGAGCAGATTTTTTAATTTTATTGAACTTCAGTTAGTTTAAATTTGTATAGCCACATATGGCTAACAGTTACCACACTAGTCAGAGTAGACTACTAACAGTCTGCTTCCGACAAAAACAAAACCTGACGTAAGTACTCTCTGTACTCTCAAGTACTTTCTGGTCATTTCCCTAAATTTAATCTTGATATAAAATTCTTTGAACAACACCTTGGTTAAAGCAACCGCCTCATTTAACATGCTATATAGCTCTTTCTTAAGTGTTTGTAAGTAGCATTTATGTCAAAAAGAGAAAATCTACAATTAAATTTAAAAATTACTCCTTTATGTTTACATAAAGAAAAAGTACATTCCCTAATTAAGAAAAAGATAGTAAAAAATTGTGCTCTACACTGGAATTTGACACAACATTGTAAAATGATTGTAAATCAATAAAAAAAAAGTTAAAAAAAAAGATAGTATTTAAAGTGCACCCTAAGTATTATCCTGTCTAAAAGTGACAATAAGGCTAAACATCCATATATTCATTCACATTTACTTACAAACTAAGCCCCCCCAAATAAATCTCTTATGTGATTAAAAATTACATGTGAACAGTCTTTCTAAAAAGAAGCAAGCTATATAATTCCAAGGCACTTCTTCTATTACAAATATATGAATAGTATCAAGAAGAAATGTCTAAAATGTACATTTACATGCTTAAGCAGCCAAATAAGAAACATTTAACCAAAAAAAACCACCTCTGTAGTCAAGGCACATGAACTCTTCAACATTTATTTCAAATGGATCAACATTTCTTTTGAAAGACAGTAAATCACTCATGCAAAGAAATCTGCTCATTTTCAGCCATCAATCTAAATAAAAGAGAGTACATCAGGACTACACCTACAGAAAAGGCCGCCACAGAGCAAGCCATCAGCATTACAGAGTATGATCATATCTGTCTATGAAGTATCGAAGATAACTGATGTGGTCAGAAACAACCATTGTTCCGACTTAATCCACTAGAAGGCTAGGACAGCTGTGTTTCCCTTTGTTAATTTTATTCTCTTTTTGTGATTATATGGGACAAAATCAGCACAACTCCAAATCAATTAAGTATCACATTTATAAGCTTTAGCAAAACCAATAGAGAAATGTAGCAAGGCTGTTCACTGGGGCAATGCGGCAGATTTTTTACCTTCAACAACTTTAAAACAAAGAGAAGAACAGTGATGGGACTATAAATAATCAGATAAAACAAATGAACTTCCCTTGTTAATTTAGCATCAACTGGTTCATATGCATGCCCAAAATATGTGAACTGTTATCACTACCTTTCTTGAGACCATTAAAATACTACAAAGCCTAAAGCCACAGGCTTTGTGGCATGTACTGTGTGAGGTTTTTAAACTTTTGTACGTGGTTCTGTCTGCAAAGTAACGAAAAGCACTGTGAGAGCTTTTATCACTACCATTAATCACCAGCAGGACAGTATAAGCAAAAATATGCCTACTGCTCATTTTACCATTAAGAGTCACAATCGGGAGCTAGGAAGCCCCAAGGGGAGGGTCCATTCTTGCATACATTGAGCTAAAAGATGTACCAGATGTCAGAATAACTTACTGAAATACCCTGCAAACGACAAAGTGGCGAAACATTGTCAGTGGAAGAAGGTTCCCATTGTTCATCTTAAAAAGTAAGAAAAGTCTCCTGAACACAAGATCACAGAACTATGAGAACTACTTACCAACAGTTGTACTTGCTTCACATAGTTTTGAAGGCTTCTACTAAGCCATACAGCAATAGGGTTTCATGAACTTCATAATATTTTTATCTCCCGTAAGAGTAATTGTCCTAACCCTCCCCCAAAACATAAATCTGTGATTCCACCCCTTTTATTAAAATCATAGTGTAATAAGCACTCAAGTGTTTCAATAGAAAACACCATCAAAATAAAGTACTTTCTTTCTGCCAAGGAAACATCGTATTGTTTTTAAGAAGCATATGCTATATAGTTAACTACATTAGTTTCATACCATTATTATTTTGGAAATTACAACTATCTCAACATTATAACAATTTAAATTAGATTAAATAAGCTAGTAGAAGCTAAACCCATGGAGACTCAGATTTCTTTTAGATTTAAATAAGTAAAGTCTAAAACACTAAAATAGTTATGATACAATTGCTTCTTGAAATTTCTGCACTGGCCAATTACACATTAACTGCTCTGTACTGAACATCAATGAAGTGAAAATTACAGTATATTTACAAAAGCTCTAACAATAAGCTGATATGTTTCTATGGTGATGAACATTTAAACAAGATTTTGCATGGACATCTTGACCTCCTGGAAGGTATGTAAACACCATTTTATATACTATGCCTCCACCCATCAGGAAAGCCTGGGAAAAATTTCTACATTCACGGAACATTTAAAATAAATATCAAGCCATTGTTTCCGTTTAACAAAAAGGGTCTCTTAGTAACATTAAGATAAGGTTTGCTCAGAATGACATCAAGACTGCACCAAACATACATGCAGTCATCTGGGGAAGATCGATAGAAGCGCTAATAAAGAACAGAAAATAAAGGCAGGTGCTAATTATTTTAAACCATGAAAAAACTACAAACAGGCATCCTAGAGTGCCACACATTTCCCCCTTAGCTCCCAAAGGAATCATTAGAACCAGAGACAAAAAGAGTCTGGGTCCCACGTCAAAGAAAACAGCTTTACAGAAAGTGTTGCTAAGCTCTATAGTGAAATGTTTTTTAATATTAATATTTTCTGCAGTCTATCTCATATGTATATATGTATTTATTTAATACAGTTATTGAAAATAGAAAAACTAAAAATATAATATTCTCAAGTTATTAAAACTTGACAAAAAGAAAGTACTTTAGGATAATTTAAAATAATAACACTAACATTGCCAGTTCACTGAACTAAATAAGATGGTCACCGTATTTAAATTTATGGGCAGAAATTTCTCATGATATCAAGCAAAATCCTCCAGGTTGCAAGTAAATAAATTAATACAACAACTTTCCAACATGTACATGAAAGAACTAAATTGTAGAAAGACTACAGGGACTTTATATCAAAATGTTTAAACAAAATTCTAGATGTGGGAAAAAAACAATTTTCAGTACACTGCATCACATCAAGACAATTTAATGGTCAGCAAGTCAGATCTTTTCTTCTAATTCCATGCTAATAATTCTTTAGTTATAAACTTGATGGAAGAGATAAGAACTAACATTTGCAAAGCTCCTACTACATAGCTGCTTTGTATGTGCTGATTGAATATTCACAATAAAGGAAAATGTATTATCAACAAGAAGGCTCACACCCAAGATCGGGTAGATAACCTGCCCGTGGTCGCCCTGTCTGAGGCCTGCCAGACACTCTCTCTCACTCCAGGTCTACCAGCTCTTGGAGCCTGCGCTTTCTACCTCCCCATACGACAGAAATAAGACATAAAAAGACAAACGGATATGGAAATAGTAGGTGGAGGAGAATGCTTAAAACATAATCAAGACAATCTCTAGTTTTAGTAAAGGAACTAAAGCAAAATGCACAAACATTTCTTCTACTGGAACATTAGTTTTCAGTTCCATAATAGCACACTCTGGCTGAGGTCAAACACTCACTCCTATAAGAGCACACTGCTGCCAGTACCTTACCTTGCCTCTCCTAAAGCACCCAGGCACGAGCTCAAGACAGACACAACAGAAGAAAGATCATAAGGGTTATTACTTACTACATCACCACAGCAAAATGTACAAGACATTAAGGAGCAGAACATAGCATAAAAGCAATTCCTCATAATTTAGGTAATAGTGTCTTACTGTTTATGTAGCAAAGAGTGCATTTACACAAAAAGGACTAAGAATTCCAAAACACCGCAGACAAGCTACCCTTCTGACAGTGAACTAAGCAGGAAACACGCACACAACGCTTTAGGCCGTCTGCTCTGAATCCAGACCAACAGCCCGTCGGCGGCGCTGGGCCCGTCCCACCCTGACGTCCACAGCCCACCAGCTCTCGGTAACAGCTACTTTGTGAGGGGAGGCGTACACCCATGCATGAGTATTTCCCAGTTTTCCATTAAAAATCAGTAAATTGACATTTTGGTGTTTCACATAAGTTTGGTTAACATGAGACCATCCCCAAGAAATAAACCACCTTTTCCCTTTCTGCTCTTACGTACTGAGTTTGACCTGCTTCGTTTTACTGACCTTCACTTGACTGCACTTCGCAGATACCTGCATTTTTTTGCCAATTGAAAGTCTGTGGCAAGTCAATCAGGGCCATTTTCCCAACGGTGTTTGTTCACTCTGTGTCTCTCTGTCACATTTTGGGAATTCCCACAGTATTTCAAACTTCTTCATCCGTTATCATATTTGCTATGGTGACCTGTGATGAGTGGCCTGTGATCTCACTACTGGGACCGTCTGGGCATCATGATCGCACCTATCTAAGATGGCGGACTTATTCAATACATGTTGTGGGTGTTCCTGACGGCCCCACCTATCGGCTGTTCCCCCATCTTTCTCCCCCTCTTCGGGCCTCCCTACCCCCTGACCACAACAGTATTGACATCAGGCCAGTTAACTCCCCGACAAGGGCCTCCAAGCATTCAAGCGAAAGGATGAGTCACACATCTCTCACTTTAAATCAAAAGCTAGAAGTGATGCGGCAACACGGACGGACTGAAATCGTCACACTAAGTGAAATCCATCAGGCAGAGGAAGACAAATACCGTATGGTATCACTCTCACGTGGAATCTTAAAAAATGACACAAATGAACTTATTTACAAAAGAGAGACAGATTCACAGACAAAGAAAACAAACTTATGCTTACCAGGAGGAAATGTGGTAGGGAGGGATAAATTAGGAGCTCGGGATTTGGAGATACCAACTACTATATATAAAACAGATAAACAGCAAGGGCCTGCCGTACAGCACAGGGAGCTGAATTCACTATCTTCTGATGGCCTATGATGAAGAAAATATGGAGAAGAATATACAGATGTAAAACTGAATCACTGTGCTGTACACCAGAGACTAACACAACATTGCAAATCAACTACACTTCAATTAAAACAAAAAATAACTAGAAACGATGCAGCTCAGTGAGGAAGAAACGTGGAAAGCTGAGAGGCTGAAAGCTGGGTCTCCCGCACCAAACAGTCAAGGTGTGAAGGCAAAACAAAAGTTCCTGAAGGAAATGGAAAGGGCTGCTCCGGTGAACACAAGAATAGTAAGAAGGAAACAGCCTTACTGCTGTCGTGGAGGCAGCTTTAGCGTCTGCAGAGGAGATCTGCCAGCCACAACACTGCCTTCAGCCAAACCCCATCCAGAGCAAGGCCCTGACCCTCTTCAGTTCCATGACGGCCGGGGGAGGTGAGGACGCTGCAGAAGAAAAGTCTGAAGCAGCAGAGGTCGGTCCCTGAGGCTTAAGGAAAGACTGCGTCTCAGTAATGCCAAAGAGCAGGTGACGCGGCAGGAGCTGCGGCAGGAGCTGAGCAGGCTCTCCAGAAGCTGCCCAAGACAGTCAGTTAGCGCAGGTGGGCCACGGAACGACAGGCTTCCACACAGACAAGACAGCCTCATAATGAAAGAAGATGCCGTCTAGGACTTTCACACCAGAGAGAATTTAACACCTGGCTTCAAAGCTTCAAAGGACAGGTGACTTCAGTTGAAGCCAGTGCTCATTTACCATTTCAAAAACCCCAGGGCCCTTAAGAATGACGCTAAAGCTACTCTGCTGGCGCTCTGTAAACGGAACAAAGCCTGGGGGACAGCACACCCGTTTACAGCGTGGTTACTGAATATTTTCCACCCACTATTGAGACCCACTGCTCCGAAAAAAAAGATTCCTTTCCAAAACCGCTGCTTATTTTTTAACACCTTTATTGTGGTATGATTCCTGCACAGTAACTACACATATTTCAGATGTACAATTCAACGAACTTTGAGAGATGTATACACCTATGAAACCACCACACAATCAAGATAGCTATCAAGTCTTACTATAGAAGAAACATACTTTGTAAGGCTGTAGCTACCATAGACTGATTCCTCGGATGGGTCTGGGAGAAGGAACGAAAGCCTTCTGGAAGGGATTCACCATTCCAGATGCAATTAAGAACACTCAAGACTCATGAGACGAGGGCAAAGCATCGACACTAACAGGAGTCGGGAGAAGTGGACTCTAACCCTCGCGGACTTCGGGGGGTTCAAGACCTCAGTGCAGGGAGGAACTGCGGACGTGGTGGAAACAGCGGCAGAACTGGGATTAGACGTGGGGCCTGAAGCTGGGGCTGAACTGCTGCAGCCTCACGGTAAACGTGCACGGAAAAGGGTGAGCAGAGCAGGTGGTTTCCTGAGACGGAATCCTCTCCTGGTGAAGGCGCTGTGACGGTGTCCCGATGACAACAAAGTGTTTAGGGTGTGACAGAACCTTAGCTGACAGGGCAGTGGCAAGGTCCGAGGGGATTGAGTCCAATTTTGAAAGAAGTTCTACCGTGGTTGAAAGGCTGTCAAACAGCACTGCCTGCTACAGAGAAGTTGTTCCCGAAAGGAAGAGTCCATTAATGCTGCAAACTTCATAGTGTCTTATTTTAAGAAATTGCCACAGCCACCCAGCCTTCAGCAACAGACACCCTTATCAGTCAGCAGCCATCAACACCGAGGCAAGGCTCTCGCCAGCACAAAGACGCCACCTCACTGAAGGCTCAGACGATGGTTAGCATTTTTTAGCAACGAAGTACTTTTTGATTAAGGTATGCACACTGTTTTTTAGACACAATGCTATTGCACATTTAATAGACTGCAGTACAGTGTAATCATAACTTTTATAGGTTCTGGGAAACCAAAAAAATCACGTGCCTCACTTCATTGCAATAATCATTTTATTGCGGTGGTCTGGAACCAAGCCCACAATATCTCTGAGGTGTCTGTCTGTACACTGTTGCACTTTGCATGTCTATTAAATACCTGTGGATACACCACTCAAAGGAACATCGCCACAACCACTGTGCACCCATGTGGCCCTACCCACCACACACACCCGCCTCACCAACCTGCCCAAAGGTAACCACCAACCTGAACTGCTGCGTTTGTCATTTATTTACTTTTTTTTCTTATGGTAAAATACGTAAAACATAAAATGTACCATTAAGCATTTTTAAGCGTACAGTTCTGTGGCATTAAGTACATTCACACAGTTGGGCGATCACCACCACCACCCGCCTCTAGAACTTTTTATATTCTCCAACTTGAACTCTGCACTACTAAACAGTAACTCCACACTTAACGCCCAGCCCTGGACACCCCCCGTCTACTGTCTCCATGAATCCGAATCATACAGTATTTGTCTTGTGGTGTTTGACCACAAGCTCTCTAGGATCGTCCAGGCTGTAGCGTGTCAGAATCTCCTTCCTTGTTAATGCTAAACAGTATTCCACTGTATATACATACCGTATTTTATCTATTAATCCACTGATGGATGCTTGAGTTGTTTCCACCTTTGGCTGCTGTAAATAATCCTGCCACGAAAACGGGTGTAGAAATATCTGTGGAGTCCTAGCTTTCGATTCTTTTGTGTCCATACCCAGAGTGGAGTTTCTGGATCATATGGTAACTCTATTTTTAATTTTTTGAGCAACCACTATACTGTTTTCCACAGTGGTTACACCATTTTATGTTCTGACCAACAGTATACAAGAGTTCCAATTTCTCAATATCTTCATCAATACTTGTAACTTTATGAGTTTTTTTCCCCCAGTAAACCCCCTTAATGGGTGTGGAGAAAAGTATCTTCCTGTGGTTCTGAATTGCATTTCCCTAATGACTAGTGTTATTAGGCAGGGTCTTTTTACATGCTTATTGGCCATTTGCATGCCTTCTTCAAAAAATGTCTATTCAAGTCTTTTTGTTTCTTTTTTAGTATTTGACAGAGTAAGTTCCATCACCATGTTCTTCAAAACTGCTTTGGCTTTTCTTGGCTCTCTGCCATTCCATAAGAATTTTACTATCTCCTTGTCACATGTCATAGATAACCTTTCAGAAATTTTATTAGAACTGCATTGACTTTAAAAAATAATTTGAAAACTGATATTTTTACCATATAAAGAAATTAATAAACATTGAATATCTATCCATTTATCTAGGCCTTCTTAACATCTTTAAATAAGATTTTTTTTGTTTCCATATATTATTTCAAGAAGGTTTTAGAAATCACTTGTTGAGTTTATTTCAATATACCTTAGGCTGCCTTGCTATTATAAAAGGTATTTATAATTAGATTTTCTGTTTGTTGCTGTTATTTATTGGTTTTTCTGTATTAATTCTCTATCCAGCTTCCTTGCTAAATTTTCCTATTTGAATTGATAATTTAGATTCTATATATAGGATTTGTCAAGAGACAGTATTATCTGTTAATCATTACTATTTTGTTTGTTCCTTTCAATTTTTCTTTTCTTTTCTAATTGTACTGGTTAAGAAATCTACTACAGTGTTGTCTATTATTAGAAATAAAAGTACTCGATATAGGATTGCAATTTTAAAGTGAATACTTCTAACATTTTACTACTGAGAACAATGTCAGTTGCAGGCTTTGGGTGGATGTGCACGGCCAGGTCGAGAGCACTCCCTCTCAGTCTCACTGTGCTTTCTGATCCTGAACGGTCCCTGACCTCAGGGATGTGCTCTGAGTCTCTTCTGAGGTGCTCACTAAATTCTTTTCTCTCATTTACTCTGCTAACAAGATACAGATTTTCTAATGTTAACCAACCCTGGTGGCTGAAATAAAATGCTTTTGATGATGATCTTTCATGTGCGTAGTTGGATTCAGCTTCATATTTTTTGGTTGGCAAGTATTCATGAAAAAGAATGGCATATAATGTTCCTTCCTCATACTATCCTTTTCTGCTTTCAGCATCAAGACTATACTAGTCCCATAAAAATGCAATTGTGAGTGTTCCATCTTCAAATCTCCAGAAAAATTTGTTGAAATTAGAGTTATCTATTCCTTAAAGGCTGGTAGAAATATCCTAGAAACTGTATGGACTTGATTTTTTTTATCAGAATGACTCAGGAGAACTTTCATTTCTGGCAACACTGAGGACAAGACATCTTTAATTCCTTCTGCCAAAAAGCAGTCTAAAATGCTAGATCAAATATTTTCAAATGTCTCTGAAATCTTCTCTTTGTCTATTAACTTGAATAGTACATCAAATTTGGTCCCTCTCACAATGTTGGCTTTTCCCAAATGTCTGGTCATCTTTGGGTCCCTGCTCACCTTTACATACCCAGGAGTTTTTGTCCTGCTTTTTTCTTTATCATCTTCTGCTTCTGGTGACAGTGGATCTAGACAGGCAGGATCTGGTTCTGCGTGAGGTGACTCGGTACTTGTGCCCCGGTGGACACTTGCAAGCATTCACCAGCTCTCAACTATCAGGACCCAAGCTCTGCTTTAGCCCACAGCCAAGTGTGACTATTGCTTGCTGACTGCAGCTCCTTTCTGAGTACCCTGGTCTCTTCTGTTCTTCGCACCCTTTAGCATATGGTTTTAATTTCTGTTAAAACCAGGTCAAAGGAGAATCTGAAGAGCTTAGATAACCAGAAATATTAAAAATCAATTTACTAACAGATGCAAAACTGGATAATACCCTGTGGGACAATAAAATGAAATGTTTGGAGCTATCTTTTGTACAGGGAAGAAATCAATTATATCTCTACCAGACAAAATTAATTTGCATTGCTCTCAGTTTCCTACAAGTTAACTCTAACCCTAAGTAGATGTATTATAGCCAAGTCAACAGAAAATCAGCCAAAACTGCACCCCCCTATAGGATCAGATACTCCCCAGACAGGGCACCCACTAGACAGGGCCCAACACTCCACTCATACATACCCAGGATCTCTTCTGCCCATTTCCAAGTCTTGGACAATTTTTCCTGGCACTAGAAAACTTATGTACACAAAATAAATTATTAAAGTAAGAAGGACATAAAATATATGTACACACTAATTATAATTACACAATAATCCAAGTACAAATGTTGACAGGTAATTTGGAATGATATAAAATACAATGTGGGGTTAATTGGCTTTCTCTAAACTTGTTTAAATTATAATTAAAATATTAATGAAAAACTGATAGAAGTCAAGATGCACAGGAGAATCAGCCAAAATCATCAGCCTCAAGAGTTTGCTTCACCCAAGCCAAGTAAGACTTAGGGAGATTAAACATTAAAGATCCTGGAACACAGACGCACTTAGAAAGGGCCTGTACATTTGTAGGAATCATCCTGGAATGCTGATAAGGAATTTCTGAACAGTAGATTGGAAAAGATCTTCTTTAAACAACACTAAGGCCACGAGAGGCTAAAACAGCTGCAGAGCTAAAGCGGAGAGGTCAAAAGACAGCGCCGCCTACTTGCTGATGAAATCAGAGCCGACACAAGCAGGGACTACAGACCTCCAAGGCCTCCAAGGGCAAAGAATGTCCCCAAATTAACAATAACTGAGTTCCAGACAAAGGGCTGGTAAAGCTAACAGGTAGAAAGAGAGGAATCAGGGACATCGGCTCAAGATGACGGATTAATAAACATACTTTCTTTTAACCACAGAAGACATGAAAATTACATAATAAATAACCAATCAATCTGCACTGCCCCTAGCAGCTGTAGCAGTACCCAGCATACAATAAGTGGTCAACAGGAACTAACTGCATGAATTAATTATGCTAGAAGACAGGGAGCCATCAGCGGAGAAGTAGTTCTGAGAAATCCCGAAATGAGAGAAAGCAGCTAGGATCAAATCTATGGAGAACTGCCCAGGGGAAATCACAGACTAAGAAAAATAAAAAGACAGTAAGAAAAGTAAGAAAACAGCAGTGATTCCAGGCACTACACGCTGCAAAAAGTCTAAAAATATATGTGATTATAGAAAAGAATTTTAAAATATTAAAAAATAATTGTTGAGTAATAATACTATATACAATGCTTTAGAATAACAGAGAAGAATGTATTTAGAGTCACTCTTTTTAATCATGTCACAAAATTAACTACAGATAGATTAAAATATTGGCTCTTGGGGAAAACTCACAGAAAAGGCAGCTAAAACAGAGCAGACCGTGTCATTCATCCTTGGCTTTGGAGGAGTGGTAACACCTTAAGAACTAAACCAATATCAAATTACTAAGAAAGGGGGTAAGTTTAAAATGGAAAAAAGCTAGGATAAAATGAAATCAGGTTTTGTTTAGGCCTGCTTTTATGTTTGTTGTCAAGTCTTGAGTTTTCTCATGCAATTAATATACAGGTAATTAAACAGCCCATGTCATAAATAGTATCAGCTCAAAAATTTGTATATATTATGTATCTCAAATTATATTAAGTCAACTTTCTAAAACCAACATTAATTATATATTTATATAAAACACTTCAAATTCTAATTTAGTTAACAATACATTAGGTTAAAATGATAACATGATGCATAAGGCTTTGACAAAGCTTTTATGCTGATTTCTTGGCTTGGGGTCTCCCAACAATACAGGTTTTGACTGAACCCCAACTCCTGGGAGGGAGACGCTTGTGGACTAGCTCTCAGGGGAGACGTCTGCCCAGAACTAAGGCTGACAGCCCTCCTCTGCCATGGGCAGGGTACGTGTGTGAGTCTGGGAGACAAGCATGCTCTTTTGCCCAGGGCTTTCAGTGGGGCTTTAGTGCCAGCTCCCAGCCTCAATGCACCCGTGGTCCTGAACCACCTTGTAACCACCTCCCTGCCCCAACCGGGGAATCACTTATCCAGTTAGCATTTAAGTTTCGTTGTGCCTGTTCAGTTTTGGTCCTTGGAGATTTTATGGAGGTGAGTTACAGACGCAGCATTATTGAGAAAGCAATGCTAGAAGGTGGTGTGGAGGTTACTTTGTGTGGGAACAAAACCGGAAGTAGAAAACACAGATGGGCAGTGGTTTAAGCAATCCAAGTAAGAAGTGATGAAACCTGAACCAAGGTGATTACAGAAGGAGAAGGGGAATCTTATTCAGAATACTGAATCACAGTATGCATTGAAGTTATGTGGTAAGTTCTTATCACAGCATAAGGTGCTTCATTAAATTCTTCTAAGAAACTAAATCAGATATATCATTTAATTCTAGGCATTTAATAAGGAAGCAAAAACCATCAAGAGATCAAATAAATCTTTCTGATACTTCAAAAAGGATTTTTTTAAATTTTAAGTCCTTCACAAGTCAGTTTAAAAGACTGCTTATAAAACTTAATAGTCATTAATTAACATGTAACGAGAAACATCAAATATCAAGTAATCCCAACTAAAATATGCAAGTATAAAAGTATTTAAATCCAGCATTATAAAACAACTTAAAATTTCTTCTTTGTGTTCTAGGAAAGATAACAGGAACACACTGGATCTCACAGGAGCCATCACTCAGGAAATGCTTCCTTTACACTGATCATTTCAGTACATTTGATTCTTTTTCCATTATTGATGTAGCCTTATTTTTTGTTTTTGCCTGCTCATCTTATTTTTATTGACTAAAAGAACATACATTTTATGTATTTTTTAACACTTCAGTGCTTTAAAATTCAATCACTCTATAACAGTAAGAACTTGTCTTTCTAAATGAGAATCTCCTTTCCTTAACAGAAAGTGTGCAAACCAATAAATTTTTAAGTAATATAACTATTAATGACTTAAGTTTTGAAGAAAAGTAGATATACTGCAACCAAAATATTATCTGATGTCAAAACTGTCGAGCAGTCCTATTGCCTCTGCTGTGTCTGAACACACCACTTTTATTTCTGGGCCAAGTGGGCCAAATAAATGGGCTGTAAAGCAGATACCAAGTTTCGGCTACACTGGCATACATTTCATAGAGATCAGAAGATTAACACTGTGACGTGCTGAATAAACGATTTTATAGACAAATAAATATGAGTTTAAATGCCAAATAAATAGAAGATTTTAACAATCCAAACCCTGGCATCCTGGGTGAGCTCGTGTCCCACAGGCTGTGGGACATATCATGATCATGCAGGCAGCTCTCCAGGCAGCGTTTAATCTGACATTTAATTTTACTTTCAAATAAAGTTCATTCCAACCAAGGGTGGGTACTTTCAATTCCCCCAAAAAAAGTTTTAGAAAAGAGACTCTAAACGATGGCAATAATTATATCTATAAAACCGTTTTATGAATATCAGAAGTCTTAGGGTCAGTTTAATTGAAAGTATAATTACTTTAAAATCTGAACCTGGTGATTTTCTATTTCCTCCCTACTAAAACTTCTCCTCATTTAACATATTATGAGACATTAGTTAGTAATTTAATCAGCATATAAAATAAAGCTTGAAATTCAGTTACCTATTAAACATAATACCTCTTTTTTACAACCCATACTGTTATAAGATAAAATCATTTCTATTTCAAAAAGAAAACTGAAAGGCCAACTATGTCAACACCACTATAATTTCTTACCTCATTTTGCTATCACATGTAAAGTGTAATCCTACACAAATCTTCCTGATGATTGCCAGCTGGCACACAGCTGGCACACTCACGCATCTAACAACCGCTGCTCCTACTGCGTCCTGCTGGTGTACAAACAGGTTAAGTGAAGTAATCAAGCCCCTCAGCTACCCAAGGACAAGTGAGTACTGCCAGCCCATTATGCAGATGGAGACCCCAAGAAACGTGTCTAAAGCCCCAGGTCAGTAAAAAGAAGAGTCAAGATTTAAGTCCAGGCCTTCTGAATGCTAGAGCTTATAGTTTTGCTGCTATACTATTACACAAATGAAGAGACAGTCTAGCCTTAGAGCAGAAATCTCTCCTTAGATAACTGGAGACAAAGATGAAGGTGCTGCACAACGGTCCAGTTCAAAGTATGGAACCATCACAAAGTATGCGGGAGCTGCGTGGTGTGTTTTAAACACACAGGTGCTGTTCAACAGCAGTTCAGATACTGCTACTGAAATTATAATCCAGTCACCTCCAACAGGCAATTGTACTAAGAACAGTGACAAAATTAATGTCATTTTATTAACTAAATGATTTTTAATTCAAAATCCTTATAAACGCAAATAATTTTAAATGAAACAAATGCACCTTGTCCTCAAAATAATCCTTTCATGGTCTTTTTCTGCAATCCTCTACTTCAAGCTTCAATGTCTGAAATGCTCCGTGTACATTACCAGAACCCCGCGTTTTACAGTAGAGGCACAATTCCAAAAGGAACCTCACGTATAACAACACTACCAGAATTAAATGTTTTGAAAATAACCATTCTTAGCCATGTTGTTTCTAGGCACAAAATTAGTCCTCCCAACTTGTGGGAGGGTAGAGGACTTTTGTTAATAAATTACTGAATGAGGTTTTTTTCTTAAAGGTGTTGGGAAAATCACATTAACACATAACAATAGTTGGTGAGATATGACTCCATTTTCTGTAATAAACACCAAGATCAAAACGAGACCCAAGGTAAATTTCCTTGAAAGGTTCCCAGCAGGAGTTTCCCTTTGTGTACGTGATTTCCTCTCACCCACAAAAACATGCCAAATATGCGCATGTGCCACTAACACTAAGCAGCACTTCCTTAATCACTCATTTCCAACAATTTATGGATGATCAGTGGCAAAAACGAGCAAAAATAATGAAAGAACGCAATGAAAGCTCACTGAGCCCGAGCTGGACTTCCTACTCATTTCTGTGTCTCTTTAAGATGGAGGCCTGATACAAATTAGTCACTGGGGGGAAAAAGTCATCTGGTCATAAAATACAGTACAAGGTCACTTTTATGTAAGTTTGCCAAAAGGGACATAAACCAGGACAATTTCAAACTGTGACACAGGATAGAAACATATTAAAGCGATCTCTGTTCCTCCTCCATGGTGCTGTCACGGTGCTCAGCTTTATAGACCTGCCGAGCACCAGCACCCAGCCCTCCGCTTCCACCTGGTCAGTCTCATTAATTAAGAAAGGAAGTTACCTCAAATTTTGTACTTTTTGCTTTTATTATCAAGCACTTCGTTTGAAGTTATAGGAGTTAACCTCTTAATCCCACAGACCATGTGCTATGTTCTGGACATTTAGGGACGTCTGGATGGCTTGGGTAATTGGTCAGGATGTTGCTGTCACTTATGTTAAATTTTATGCCATGACTTCAAATCAAAGATAGGCATTAATGTGAAGCACAATATAAAGTTACTCCCAGAAACATCTTTGGTTTATGAAATAATCTGTCACTGAAGAGATTTTTTTACTTTCACTAAGTTGTTGAATTTTTTTCTCATGTCTTTTAAATTCAAAGTAAGATGTTAAGATACCATATGAAGCAAACACATTCCTAACTCCCATCTAAACCCTGGCCAGAGGTTACTTTCGGAGTTCATTATGCAACTGAAAACCATCTTCTGACATCACCCCAGATAATCTAGAGGTCTCTGTGAGGCAGAGTAGGGAGAGAAACTCGCACTGCTGATCTGAGATGTAGCAGCAACAGAGTGCTGTCAACCCCCGGACCCTTGTCCTCTGGTGTATGACCGAGCGACCCAGATAAAAACTGTGGAGGAATCATCTCTACCACAAAACACAGCCAAACCCCGCAGATGCAGCCTCTTTATCAGAGCTGAAACAAGATGCAAGCACGGTGTCAGGTTCACACACACGTGAACATGTAACGCCTGATACAATATATGCAGGTAACAGTGAAACAATCTAAATGAGAGAAATATTTAACTGTGAATGTAAGAATGCCAAGATAAAAGTTACCTTCTTACCAAAAAAAAACCCAAAAAAAACCCGCTTTACCAAAACCACTTACACTCTCCTACTCTTGAGAATTATAAAGAACGGGAATGGCGAGGAGACGGTCCTAGTGAAAAAGAAACACACACCACGGTAAGCACAGAGAAGAAAGGAGACTTAAGGCCCTTGAAAGGACATGGTCAACCCCCCAGGCCTGAAACGGCCTGTTTGAATTAACATAGTGGTTTAATTAAAAACTAAGTAGAGAATTCTGTTTAATTTGATTTTCAATTCAAGCTCTGCATCCGCCGTGGCTAGTGGCCAATTTCCGCGTCCCGGCACAGTGTGCAAGGGGCTGCTTTAAAACCGACTGCCCAGGGGAGTCAGTGGGGGCTTGGCGGGGCCACACGCTAGTCAGGGGCCCACCAGACGCAGCTGCAGTAAAACAGCGCCAGGAGGGCGGCCGAAGGGGAAAGGACGTTTAACTTCACCGCGTTACAAGCTCGTCGTTACGCAAGTCACTGCGCTGAATCTACCAACTAGAAGTGTTTTCTAAGGTGTCCTCAGTGTCCCCTTGGAAGCAGATGTGTCAGACGGAACCAGTGAGCAACGGGCCTTAAAGGATACACACAAGTACACACGCTTGCCAGCAAGCGCGCTGCAGACGTCAGCGGGCTGCTCGCCCCGGCAGAGCAGCAGAGTTCCTGACAGCGAGGCGGCCAGCAGCCCAGATCTGCCCCAGCGCTGTTCGGAACCTGTGCAAGTGCTACCGAGTGGCCTGACCCAACAGGAAGGCACAACGCTGAAAGGCTCAGACACACACTTTACACAGTTAGACTTAAATGTACAACGTTAACAATAACCCTTGCAACTTCCAAGTAATTGATTTTAAAACTGAAAAATGTGAGTATTATAAAACAACATGCCACGATTCCCCAACTTGAAAGGTCTCTAAACACTTCCCCCAGGGTCTAGACGTACCTTCTCTTCAGGCAGTTTCAATTCTCCTTCACTACATGCCATTTCAAAATGGGGAAAGTCACCTGGAATCTTAAAGTTGCCAAAGATAACAATATGTGAGTAATCAAGAGCTGACTCTGCTGTACTTTGCTGCTTTCTAATGCTCCATCCCCGTCACATGGATGTCCTCTAGAAGACCCACCAGTCAGATGCACCAAGCTCTTGACACAGACTGAGCTAAACCCCGGCCTATACGCCTGACCTGAATAATCACCCCTCATTCAATCCTCCAAATTAAACAGTAGGGTAACGATCATGACTACATCCATTTTACAGAAAGAAAACCTGTGGTCTAGCTGACATAACTAGCCCAGGCAGTCTGGCACCAAAGATAAATTTTCTCACCTTAGTACCTGCACTCTCTCCCCGGGCCCCTCCCCATCAGCACACTAACAGCAGAATCATCCTATCTCGTCTCCTCCGAGCCACGACCCGTCTCCCTCCTTCCTTTGAGAGCGTTAAAAACCAAACATTTGAATCTGGTTTCTACAACTCCTTTCATTCCCCAGCTGCCCAAGTCTACTAAACGGTAACCATCCTGAGCTGTGCCTTCTCCCCCCCTTTTTAGACTCTTTGCTGTGTCTGGGAATTAACTGGAATGGTCACGTCGACTACACCCTACAATCACTCAACATGTCAGTCCCCTCTGAGATCATGAAGTGTAGCTGGTGACATTGACAGATTTTGAGGAGACAAACAGACAGATGCGCTTAGAAAAGGCATTCTTTTAATCTTGTATAAAGAGACTAGAAGTAAAAAATTAGAGGGCAGAACTCCTGTACAGCTGTATGTGTAAAACAGCTTCTCTTACCTTCTGTGTCCCCCCACCCCCAGGCTGACTCCCCGCTTTGACCGCAGTCTGTAAGGGGGACCGGAGAATAGCGACACATGACCAGGGTTAATTCTAGAGGTGGGTGCTAACTCTGCTCCAGATTTGGCCAGGCCCCTTTTCTAGCTGGTTAGTTCACAAGAAGGGAGGAAAATAATCTGGAGACAAGGGGTGTGTCCACATTGCACAGTGCTTTTGAAAATAATCTAACTAGTAACTAGGTTTTCACAGAACGTGTAACTAAGCAGCATACTTTGATACCGAACATGAAAATGTATTTAACACTGAGCTTCGCCGCCGGTCTTTTCTGCTCGGTAAGATCGCACGAGGCAGAGGCAGGGAAGGGAGAACTGCGTATTTATTAAAGCAAACCCCAACACGGCAACTGCAGGGACACACACACTGAAGCGCTCGGTTTAGCAGAGCCGGGCGCGTGGCTGAGCCAGCGTGGTGATGTCTCTAAACCAGTCTTGCACTGTGTGGTGCACGTGCTCACTCCCCTTGTGACGTGCTGAAATTCTGACATGTGTATTTATCTCTAAATTTGCCTAAATAAAAGTAGATGCAGAAATTCTTATCAAAAATCCTTTGCCGATTCCCTGCTGTACACCATCTGGTAGAGACTCAGGCCTCCAGGATGTGACCCTGACGAGCCACCTCTCATCGTTCTCTGTTCTGCAGCTGAGTACCAGCCACTCCGTCAGTTCAGCTGGAACCCCGGCCTGTGCTCAGGCCTGGGAGCTCACCCTCGAGTCCCGGAGCAAGAGCAGGCTAACTCCCCCTGGGAAGCCTCCCCGGGCTCCCCAGGCCAAGCTCGGCACCCCTCCCGGCGCGGCTTGCTGCACAGAAGTCCACCCGCCACAGGGGTTCTGCCTGCGTTTCTGACTTCTTCCTCTGCTCATCCCCTGAGTGCAAGTGATGTCTTTTCATTTCTGTCCCCAGCAAGCTCCTATAATAGCATGACAACTACCACTTAGGAAATGCTTGGTGAAACTCTGTCAAATGAATGAATACTCATCAAAAGGCTCCAAAATTCTACAGAAACTGCTTTCTCAAGTGCTCCGATGAGCTCAGCCTGGCTGTGTGTCATGCTCCCACCCTGCTCTCCGAGAGCTTGGGCTGTCAGCCTGCAGACCGCTGTCCCTTCACCCTCCCACCGCCTGGCACACCCACTCAGAACCCTTCCCGGCTCCTCCCTCTGCCAGCGTGCCACGGTCCCCTCTGCTCCTTCACCTTATTTGTCCCGGCCACGTCACCTACCTTGTTGGCTTTAGCTGTGCTCTGCACAGTGCTGGCATGCAAAAAGCATGCATGCTTTGGGGAGGTTAGAAGCAACCCCTGGGTCTCAGTTCTGGTTCTGCAATTGTGCATATGTGGTTTTTAGACAATTTAATAACACTTAATATCTTTGGACCTCAGTTTCCTCCTTATAAAAGGAGGGTTTGAACTAAATCCCTTTCAGCAATAAAACTTCCTATAATTATTCAAGAAATTATGAACACACAGCTTTTTAAACGGAAACTATATAATTCTTTCACATTACATGGGTAACTTAAATAGTTTAAAAACACCATTATAAAAAACAAATATAGGAAAGCCAGTTTTCTCAATGCCGGTTTGACCGCCAAATACAACAAACAATTTAGTGCATGAGACTAAATACAAAACCAACTGTTAGTTCCCAGCAGCAGACTGTTAAAGCATGGAAGAATATATGGAAAACAGAAAAATGAGCCCACTAAAACAACGCACGTGTCGCCTCTCAGTGATTCTGTCACGGCACCCTTCAATGTACAGGTCAAAAACACGCTATACCTGAGGCTTAAAATCAGAAGAACTATCGAAATGTTACACCCGAAACAACTGCGTCCCTAAGAAGCACAAGAAGCTACGTGAGAAACCGTAGTAACGATCACACTCAGCTGGCAGCTCCCCATGCCGCTCCACTTAGCTGGCGCACTACCTGACAAGACACACGGGCACACTCACTCCACGCGTCACAGCGTGAGTAAGAATAAGCCTCCTAAGAATTAAAAGGTGAACAATGTCTATAAAACGCAACACTAGAACTCATTTTGTCATGTTTAAAAGTCACCCAAAAAGTCACCTGAAATCCTTGCAGTATATTCCAAGCTTTTACAGCAAAGAGCTCAGCAAGCTGTAAACAGAAATGCTGTTCCCTTCACTTTAAGTCGTTATGTTCAAGGACAGACGGAGTTACTAGCATTTGTAACGTCTGGACCAACTGTTTAAGCTGCTCTCGCAGTCTCCTGTTTTGCCCACCTCTGACCCTCCCACATTCACCTAACAGCAGTAAGTCACAGTACCCTGGGGATCTGCCTATCCGGGGGAGCAGTATAACATGCCACTCTCCTGAAAACACTGGATGTGAAACACTTTCACAACGAGATACATTTTAAGGTTTTTAGAATTTCCTGTCATGCTTTACACTAAGTGAGACAGCCTAAGAAAGGAGTAATAGCTATTGCATCAGGCTCGTTCATTCAACAGAAGAGTACCCCACCAACTTTGCACATACTACCAAAGCACTCAAAGGTCAAAGGACGACTTCCTCCCTGTGGACGTGTGGAACAACTTAATATGTGACACTATTAGTAGTATTGTAAAAACATTATTAATATTAACAAGAGGCTATTATTAAACTTTTTACAATCCAGTAAAATGGCTGTTGAAGCCTCGTTTTCCTAGCTCAACAAGACTGGTATTTACTTCTTCATTTAGTACATTTAATTCTAAAACACAATTCACTTACCTTTTTTAGGCCAGCAAAACCTTCTGATTCCAGAAAGAAAAAGGCAAAGGGCATCAACACAAATAAACAAAGATTGGAAAAGAGAGAAGCAAGGTTCCACAAACCTGCAGGGCGGAGAACAACGGAAGAAAGATGAGTTAGACACTGACAAGTCCTGCCAAAGAAAATCACAGAGCTAGCCTGTGACACTAGTCAAAGTTCTGTACTTTTTAACAGTGAAAATAAACATAAACTTGGAGAGGGAGGCCTAACAAATGACTTAAACTTAGAAACCAGAAAAATGATTACATATTTCTCCAAATTGTTTATAGCTTTGTAACTTGTACCTATTGGGAAAAGTCAACACAAAAACTAACGATTTTTCCTCAAGCCCTAAAATGCATTCACTAAAGATACGATACATGCAGAGATGCAAAGACACAGCCTCTTCAGACATATTGGCACCTGAATATTTAAATTAGAGCCACTAGCATTTATTGAGCACTTAATAAATGCCAGATACTCTACTGAACATTCTACATGTACAACCTTGTTTAATTTAAGCCTCATAAAAACCCTAAAAGTAATAATTAGCATTTATTGAGCCCTTACGTTGAGCACTATTCTATGTGATTTACACATTATTACACAAACTCATCTGCTCCTCACGGCAACCCCTGACACGGCAGAGGCTGGCTACGCAAAACCTGCCGAGGCTGCAGAGCCTGCAAGGAGCTGCACTAAGTCTGGGGATTTTTTAAAACCACGACATCACAGAAGTTTTAGTAAGCAATTCCAAGTGGGAAAGAAAAAGTAAAAGGGGCAGGCAAGCTCACATCACCTTTTCCCTTTCTGGCACATTCTGCTCTCATAAAATCACAATAAAAAGCAACTTACATGATAATACTAGATTTTTTAAAAGACAGAACTTTAGGTATGTCACTGGAATAATATTTGACCCAACCTCTCACTCTTTATACGTAAAATAATCAACTTTAAAACTGATGGCTATAACCTTCATTAAAATTTATAAGATCAAGAATCAAAGATAAAAATTATGCTAAGCATAAGTTCAATGGACTACATGCAATCATAACCCAATGTTTTTGAAAAGAGGTAACTGCTGTTCTTTCAAAACCCTTATTTACAAAGCTCTCTGTTCCAGGCAAACCTCTGCCCTCACAGCTTCCACTCCAGACCTATGAGACTATACGCTGAGCTGTCTGGGAACCAAAGTCAACTAGTTTACAGTTGTGTTGGTTACAAATTAACATATATGTTTCATAAGTGCCCTAAATCCTTTTTGGAACAGCATGGAATACAAACAAATAAAAAGAAATAATTCAGCACCTGTACAGGTTACCTAAAGAGATTTACTTCCTTTAGTAGGTAGGGTGATATAATTAAAAATCAATTTACAAGTTTCTTACTCAAGAATCTAGATAGAGTGAGCGAATTTTAGAGTATATATTTACCTTAGCAGGAAATAAAATGTTCTACAAAATGTTTCAGAAAACAATGTCTTAAGAAGAACTTTAATTTGCAATTTTAAAAATAAAAACTGTTCTAAAATACTTTTCCACTTTCCAGCCCTGAAAAAAAAATGCTAAAGATCTTAACCCTCTTCTTCATTCACAGGGGTTATAATTATGGCCAGTTGCTGTACTGTGTTAATAACTAAGAAGAGCACACAGGATGGTGGCCAAACGCACACACTGGAGTTTCAGACAGGCCTGGGCTCAAGCCCCGTCTGCACTTTCACATGACAACCCTTCTAAGTCACAGGTTCTTCACCTGTGCAGCGAGGCTGAGGATCACGTCCGCAGGTGGTGCTGAGAATTAAGCGCAATAAGGCATGAACAACAGTCAGCATGCCTGTAACAAAACAAGCACTTTATGATTTTCTGCTTTCAGTAATAGTCGTATGCCCAGAGGCTACTAACGCACAGCGCTGAGTAGTTTCTGTACCAAACTATCCTACTTTCTGAGCACCCACGTTCACTTTGCAGAAAATCATGATGTATATAAAAAGTAAAAATACTAATTTGTAGCAAATTTATTGAGTTACAATTGATATAAACTACAAAGTGTACAATTTCATAAAACTGGGCAGTTATGTCACCATAACCAAGATAATGAATGTATCCATCACCCCCACATTTGCTTATGCCATTTTATAATCACAGCCTCCTGCCACTCCCCACCCCAACCCATACTCCACCCACCAGATTGTGAACCTTAGAAAAGACTGTGTTTTCCAAAACTTTCTAAAAATGGTAATGTGTAGTATGTAACCTTGTTTTTGTCTGGAGTCTGTCCCGTGGTACAATTATTTTGAGATTTTTTTCAACACTGACAGTATCAACAGTCTGTCCCTTTGTATCAGATTCAATACAGTTACTACACAGCATCCATCCACCTGCAAACTGCTGTCTGGGTTGTGGCTCTCACAACTAAAGCTGTTATATAAACACATACAAGTCTTCGTATGGACACAGGCTTTCGTTTCTTTGTGGTAAGTACATGGACATGCAATGTCTGGGTCAGACAGCAGGTGTACAGTTAACATTTTAAGAAACTGTCAAAATGTTTTCCAAAGTTGAGTGTATAATTTTACATTCCCACCAGCAGGGTTCAAATTTCATCTGCATTTTGACCAAAAAAATGGTATGGGCAGTGTTCTTAGTTTCAGCCATTCCAACAGGTGTACAGTGGTCTCTCACTACTGTTTTAATTTGCGTTTCTCCAATGAATAATGATGTGAACATCTTTTCATGAACTTATTTGCCATCCATCTATATCTTCTCTGCTAAAATGTCTCTTCAGATCTGGTGTCCATTGTCATTGGGTTGTCTGTTTGTGTCCTGAGTTTGGCAAGGTCTTTAAATACTCTGACTACAAGTCCCTTATCTGGTATAGGATTTGCAGACACTTCCTCCCACTCTGTGGACTGTCTCTGCATTCTCTTAACAGTACTTTTCAAAGAACAAAATTCCTTCATGCTGATGAAGTGCAATCTACCAATGTTTTCTTTATGGATCATGCCTTGCAGCATAATTGTCTTACCCAAGTTACGGTCGAGCCCAGTGTCAAAGACTGTCTCCTATGTTTCCCTCTGTAAGTGCTACAGTTTTAGGATTTACATTTAGGTCTATGATCTTTTTGAATCACTTTTTGTATACAGTGCCAGATATGAACTGAAGTTCATTTTTTGCCTATGATTGCTCCAATACCATTTGTTAAAAACAGCCTCTTTCCACCAAATTGCCTTTGCACCTTTGTTAAAAGTAAAATGACAGTATGTTATAATGATACATTCCTGGACACTCTGTTCTATTCAGTTCATCTATTTGTCTATCTCTGTGCTGTCACCGCAGTCTCAGCTACGAGGGCCTTAAACTCCGAGTTGGGCGGTCAGCGCTCCAATTCTGTTCTCTTTCAAAGCTGTTTTGGCTATTCTAAGTCCTTTGAATTCCTACCTAAATTTTAGACCAGCATTTCAATTTCTACAAAAGAAAAAGCATGCTGGCACTTTGACTGAGACTGTGTTGAATCAAAACATCAACTTGGGGAGAATGGACATCTTAGCAGTACTGTCTTCTATGAACACAGCCTCTCGCTCCATTTATGACAGTACTCTTTAATTTTTCTCAGCAGTGTTTTCTAGTTTACTGCATATAGGACACATCCCAAAGCATTTCGTATTTTTGATTCTACTGTGTATAAATGGCACTGGTTTTTAAATCAATTTCCAATTACTCATTGCTAGTATATAGAAGTGCAGTGGAGTTTTATATATTGATCTTGTATCCTGCAACCTTGCAAAATCCACTTATTAGTTCTAATAGCTTTTTTATAATAGATTCCATAAAAATTTCTACATAGACAGTCATATCATCTGTTAACAGAGACAGTTTTACTCTTTCCTTTCCAATCTGAATGTTCTTTATTGTTTAAAAATCACCAGAACAATGTTGAATAGAAGTGGTGAGAGAGGACATCCTTGCCTTGTTCTGATCACAAGTAAAAATCATTCAACCTTTCACTATTAAGTATGATGTTATCTGCAGGGTTTTCAGAGATGCTTTTTATTAGGATGAGAAAATCCCCTTTCGTGCCTAATTTGCTGAGAGATTTTATCAGGAATGAACACTGAGTTTTGTCATATGCTTTTGTTGCATATATTGCGATGACCATATGAATTTTCATTTTCAATATGTATATATGGTGAATTATATTCATTGATTTTTTAAAAAAGTGATGACATATTATCCTTTTTATTATTGTTATGTTTGATTTGCTAAAATTTTGTTAAAAATTCATGCATCTATGTTCGTGAGGGATATTGGTCTACAGTTTTCACGTGTGTCTGTATGGTTTTGGTATCAGGGTAATGCTGGTCTCAGAGTTAGGAAGTAGTCCCTCATTCTCAATTTTCTTAAAAAGTCTGTGTAGAACTGACAGCATTTCTTCTTTAAGTATCTGGTAGAACAATGAAGTCTTGCTGGCCTAGAGTTTTATTTGTGAGAATGTTTGTAACATTTCCACAATGCATAAGAGGGTTTCATTGGCTTCTGCCTTTCAAGGAATTTTTCAGTTTCTCTAACTTGTTGAATTTGCTGGCATAAAGGTGCTCAACATGCGTGCTAGTCAGCCCTTCAGCAGCCGCAGAGTCGGAGTGGCGCCACCACCCCCAGGCCTGACATTCACGACGGTGCGTCCTGCGATCTGGCTGAGGCTGCGTCAGCCCGGCTGACCTCCTCGTGGATGTTCTCCATCTTCTGTTTCATTGATGTCTCCTCTCATCTTTTTTCATTTCCCATCTTCTTCTCACTTTGGGATTCACTTGCTCCCTTCTCTAGTTTCTGAAGGTAGAAGCCATGGGAACTGACTTAAGGACTTCTCTTTTCCTAAACGGTTACCTTTGTGCTATAAATTTTGAGATGTTTTATTTTCATTTTTCTTTCCTTCAAAGTATGCCGGATTTCCCTTTCGGCTTGCTCCTCGACCTGAGAGCTACTGTCAAGTGCTATTTAGTGGCCACTTACCTGAGGCGTTTTCTCGATACGGTGCTGCTGCTGATTCCCTGCTCAAGTGCATTGTCACCAGAGAGCGTGTCATGTAGGACAAAGTGCTGAGGCTTGTCTTACGGCACAGAATACGGTTCTCTTGGTAAATACTCCCCGAATACTTGAAAGGAATGCGTATTCCACTACTGACGGGCAGAGTGTTCCGTAAATGCAAACAGGCCAAGTTAGTTAAGTGTTACTCAAGTCTTCAATTTCAAGTATTTGAAAGTATCCATGCCTTGAGTTTTTCCTGGCTACTTGTTCCATCAGTTATTGAAAAGGGGATATTGGTATATCTGAATATAATCGTGATTTTTTACTATCAATCCTTTAATTTCCACAAGTTTTGCTTCGTGTACTTAATAGCTATTTAATAAATATCGTTAAGCAGACAGGTAGATGATAGGTAGACCAAGGTTACTACTGTGTCACTCTGACAGGTGGACCCCTTCATTAGTATGAAGCAATCTTCTCAAGCCCGGGATGTTCCTTAACCGTCTCTGGTATCAGCACACCTACTCCACCCCCTTCTTACTGGAATTAGCGTGGCGTCGCTCCAGCGTTCACCCGCACACTAGCCACTCCTGGAGTTACAGATCCAGACGTCTACCTGCCGCCAGTCTCCCCTTACTTTTGTCAGCGTAGGTGTGTGGTGATGACTTTTCGCCTTTTGTACATCTGACACGGTCCTGACTGAGACTTCGATTTGAGAAAGCATTTTCACTGGATATAGAACCAGGCTGGCGGGGCTTTCTTCTTTCGCTACTTTCAAGACGTTGCTACCCTGCCATCTGTCTTGCATTTTTTTCCCAGAAGAAATAAGCTATGAGTTTCGTCATTGCTCCTTTGTACTTTACATCTTTTTCTCTGAACGCTTTTAAGATTTTCTCCTTAACACTGATTTTGACCAACTTGATGTGTCTCGGCAGGTTTCTTGTACCTAAAGCTAGTTGAGCTTCTTGGATAAGTGAGTTTACAGTTTTCATCTAATCTTGAAATCTTTCTGCCATTAATTTTTCAAATATTTTTCTTAATCCTCCCTCCTTCAAGAACATCAGTTATACCACTGATGACCTGATCAGTTTTTCGGCCATTTTTTTCTCTGTGTGCTTCTTTTTCAGTTTTCGGCTGCTATGTCTTATCTCTTCTGCAACGTCCAGTCTGCTTTTGGAATCCCGTCCCATGTACTTTCATTTCAAACACTACAGCTTCCATCTCTAGAAGTTTATTTGGTTCTTGTTCATATCTTTTATGTCTCGATATGTTCAGCCTCTCCTCTAGCTTCTGGAATATGTGAACTGGAGTTAGAAGAAAC
Source organism: Camelus ferus (assembly GCF_009834535.1). NCBI lineage: Eukaryota > Metazoa > Chordata > Mammalia > Artiodactyla > Camelidae > Camelus > Camelus ferus. The sequence continues at coordinate 1,631,437 of NC_045702.1, read as the reverse complement.
GTTCCAATGACCTTGTCTTATTCTGAATCATGTCAACTGTGAGTCAGTTTTGCCTGACTTTTTCCCCTCATTATGGGTTGTATTTTCCTGCTCTGTACTCAGCTGCACACTCAAGGTAGGGAGAGTGAGCCCCAAAGATACCCACACTTTAACCCCTGGAATCGTCCCACAGCGCATCAGTGAGTGTCCTAGGGCTGCCCCAACAAAGCACCACAGACAGAAACCTCCTGTTTCACAGTCGTGGAGGCTTGAAGTCCGAAAGCAAAGGCCAGCAGCAGCACTGCCCTGCTGGAGGTTCTGGGGAAGAGCCCCTCCACGCTGCTCTGCCGGCTGCCTGTGGTGTCGGGCTCTCCTGGGCTTGCAGGCGCAACACTCCCACCTCTGCCTTGGTCTTCACATGGCCTTCTCCCCACTGTGTCCGGCTCAGCTCTGTCTCCGTATAAGGAGGAGCTACTGGATTAGGCTCACCCTAATCTATTATAATCTTATTTCACTAACGACATCTGCAAAGACATCATTTCCAAATAAGGTCATGTCCTGACATTCTAGGGGGACACAAATTTGGGGAAAACACTATTCACCAAATATACACGGCAAAAAAGGATGTTGCAGATATAATGAAGGCTAAGGACTTTAATAAAGAGACCCAGGGAGACCATCTTGGATTAGCCAGGTGGGCACAACTGAACCAAATGAGCCTTTAAACGCAGAGAATTTTCTCTCAGTCAGAGAAGCAGCAGAAGAGAAGAGTAAGTCAGGGAGGAAGTTGACACAACTTTGCTGGATGGGGTCACATGGAAAAAGAAAAGAGAGAGGCAGCCTCTGGGGCAAAGATGGCACCTGGCTAACAGCTAGCAAGGAAATGAGGGCCTCAGTCCTACAAGCACAGAGAACCAGATTCAGCCAAAAACCCGAATGAACTTTGAAGCAAATTCTTCCCACAGAGCTTCCAATAAGGAATACAACTCTGTGAAAACCTTAATTTCAGCCCGTGAGACCCTAAGCTGAGGGCCTTTTTTTTGTCTGGTTGGCAAAAAGAGAGTGTCACTTTAGTAAGATTTTACTAAAGGAAATGTTTAAACTGAGAATATGATAGCCTAGAAAGTCTATCCATCTCTGTAAAACAAAATGCTTAATTGAGCTTATGACCAGTTTGTAAGACACTACAACAGAACTAACACTTACACATTTGTTTACATTTATGTACACACAAGTCTTAAGAAACCAAAACATCTTTCGAATACAGAAAGGTTTTAACAAATCCAACTTCAATAAAATATTGCACGTATTCCGTGTACTTAGTGCACAACACAGTATTCACACTCTTCATGATTTTAAAGACTTCCTCAGTCCAGGCAGTGGGTGTCCAAGTGAGTGGTACCTTATGTCGGACCAGCCTGGGTTTGCATCTGTCAGCTACAGGTGACCCAGAAAAGGGACTTCAACTGCACTGTCCTATTTCCTCGTGTATAAAATGGGCTGTAATAGACCTTACAGAGCTCTCATGAAGAACAGAAGAGAAATTACATACCAAAATGGTAAACCAATGTCAGTGCCTCTCCCTGCCCTGTCTCAACATAATGCAAATGCTCCAAAAACCTGAAAAACTCTAACGTACATCAATTAGACCAGATAAAGACAAGGAAGTGCTATGAATTACAGCTAAAATTAGCTCTCAACCCTTTCCTTAGAGAATGATTCTCACTAATTATACCAAAGCAAGCTTACACAACAACACTCTATATACTTACATGATATTAAAAGATCTATGAAAACAACAATGACAAAAATAGGCACAGAAAATAAATTGCAAAGAAATACACCGAAGTACTGACAAGTGAGTGCAGCAGAATGGTGGGTGGTTGTTTTCCTCCCCATGGCTGCACAGTCTAAGTTCTCTGCAAGGAGCACGTAAAGGCCCTTACGCATCATGAAATACACACTTGAATGCTTCTGTGAAACCCAAAGCCCTTCACACCCCGACATCCTGTAACTTCCCCACAAAGTGCACAAGAAGCACGGAGAACACAAAGCTGACCTGAGATGGAGGCGCAGGCTGGGCCCTCGGCAGCCGCGGCGCGGCCTGTCTACCCGCCAGCCTCACGAAGCTCAACTCCAATCCCAGCCTTAGCAAAACAAGTTACCGTGTAGCAGGGGCTCCAAGACTGCCCTCAGAGAGCTGCAACCACTAGCAAAAACCCCTGAAAGCTCAGAGTCCACGATACTTTAATAATGGAGGGAAATTTTTACTTAGTTTTTATAATTTAAAATGATCAGCTATCACCCAGAGCAGAAAGGAGACTTTATTACTGCTGCTGATCTCTAAATATACGAAATTCCAGAATTTCTCTTTCTGATCATGTTTCCCTTTCATGCAGTGAAAAATACAAATTCAAATTCTTCTCTGGAAGTCAAAAGTTGAAAAATGAAAGTCTGCCTTAGGCAAAAAGATCACACTAATCAGTAAAAGAACCTATTCTGACTAACCAATACACTTAAAATGAAGATAGTTATGAAAAAGCTAAAGAAAGAAATCTGTATCAACAGATACTGACAAGCAGCAACATCTGCTGAACAAAGATACTAAGCAACTCATTTAGTTTTGTAGTGAGGTTAGATAACTTCTTTTGTGTACTGAACTTTATATATAATATATATAATTTAAAACAATTTTTATTTTCCCCCACTCCCCCTTTTCCAGGAGATTCAACATTACCACTGATGGTTTTAACAACCACAATTGCAGAAAGAGATATAACTTCCACCATACTTATATTTGCCAGAAAAATTCACTTAACACAAGGAATTTGAGAGTTGATGATAATATGCTACCTAGCAGTATAGTCATCTATGTAAATAGCCAGCTTTTGTTCAAAGTCTAAATAACTGAATGCAAAAAATTAGATTATTAACCAGAATAAATGTGAAAGCTTCAGACTCAGCCTTAGGTTAATTTAATTATTAAACTTGCAACATGTGAGAAAGTTAAAGTTATTATGAGAAGAACAGTTAATATATAGAAAAATAACATAGCTACTATATACTCCTAAGTTGTCGTTCTATTTTTGGCAACTGTGTGAAACTCAGTAAGTCTCCAGCATTTTATAAACACACATCAGACGTACACACATAAATACCCCTTAAGAATATTCTGTAATTTTGATAAAACATTCTTAAATTAAAAATTAGAGCTAATACACATAACATACTACCACCACCTTTACTGTATTACATATTATCACATATTAATTTGTAAACCAAAAAGGAATCTGAGCTAAATTTCTCTACTTCAGAAAGCTAAAATTCTATGTTCTGATGCAGCAGTAGAACCCTAAAACTTCAGAAACCTTGTAATTTATCAAAATCAGTATCAGTGACAACCTTTTTGGAAACATATTCAATGCCCATCCCCCAAAGAGGTATCTAAACGTAAATAAAGATTATTTAATAATCCCAGAATACTTGGTTTAAAACCCAACCCAACCAAACTGAACTGCCAAACCACTATAGGAAGCATTAACTTCTAGCTCCATCTGCTGGAGTCACAAAATATTTCAACACAGTATACAAAATACTATGAACCAACCTATCATTTTACCACATAGACAAAAAACTTCATGAATGTAAATAAGAAGATTAATCCAAGTTCAGCCATATTCAATAATTTCCAAAATGACAAAACTAAGTTAAGACCAATATTTTACTGGAATTGAGGAACTAATCGAACTGTCAAAGAATGACATATAATTTAAAAATTCTACAAAGAAAGCGTGAGCTTTAAAGGAAAGACAACCAGTTGGCTTTTGAATAGTGTTGTGAGAACCTCAGAACTAAAATAGCTTTTGCTTATGTATTCAGAAGGAAAACAGAACAAAAAGAACAATTTTAGCAATAAGCTGTGGAACTTTTTACCTTAATGTATAACTTTTTCTTATAACAAAAAGCAATACATATCTACTGTGGAAATATTATACAATGCAAATATTTTTAAAATTTTATAAATATAAGTTTTTCTATATCATAAAATCCTTCCACCCAGAGAAAAATATTTTTTTCAGTATCTTTCTTTATCAACAAATACTCATCTACAACATCATCTGTAGGGGCCAAAAAACACTCCACTGTTTGGATCTACTGAAATTTAACTAAGTAAATTTCCTACTAAGATTGTTTTTTATTTTTACTAGTATAAACAATACCTCAGTAAGTAGCCAGTAACTATAGTGATGTACATTATAATAAATGACTGAACTATTGAGACCAATTAACTAGAAATTGTTAATTTAACTAACAATGATACCTTAAAATCAGTAAGGACTGACTTCTGATTTAATTTTTATAAATAAGTAAATATAACACTTGCTTTGCTTTTTTAAAGCTTGATGGCTTACAATCTAAAAGTGAATTTTCTGACCTTCTGTGGGACTTGAAAACGAAACAAAGATGGATTCTGTATTGTTTCTTCATGACGTCACGTCCAAAACAGCATACTGGCCATTCTTGTTGACAAACCAAAATAAAGCACACACACCTTGTAAAGCTGAGTCAGCTTCACTGTGCTTGTCTTTTAACAAGCTGAATCTCAAGGTGAGCAGTCATTTTATAAACGTGTGCCTCTGTCTGGTCTTAAGTGAGTATGGACAGCTTCGCAAAAAGTGGGCCTTGCTGAGAGAAAATACCTCGAAAACTGAACAATTATTTCCTCATTTTATTTGAGGCTATACCTTAATTCCACCTTTATCTAGTTCCAAAACATACTCATCACTCAGAAAGGACAATCCATTAAAGCAGCTGAGTCACTGTTTTTTAATTTATGGAACTGAAGAGTTTCATATTTTTCTACTAATTTTTAAGAGTATACAAGATACATAAAGTGAATGAAATATTTTCTTTCTTCTGTGCATTTTTTACCCTTTTCCTATTTTATTATAATAATAAAAATAACCACAGTACAAGTGTTAGCTATCATTTTAATTTGTACCATCCTATAGTAAACTGTAACTGCTGGCAGGTTGTGGCCCACACCAAGCGGATGATGGAACGCTTCTCACGGCAGCCAGCTGACAAATGACAAAGACCCCCCGGCTAAAACTGTCAGTGACCAGAGGATTACCACCCTGCCTCACTCGGGCTCCAATATCATTTCTGTATATCACATTTTTCAAGAAAATGTTTTACTCATCTTCTCATTGTTGACAGAGACACATCTTGCTATAAGATACAGAGATTTAGAACTAAGTTCAGTATTTTATTTACTTATGTCACTAAATTCTGGCCCAGAGAAGTGAAGTGGCATTCCAAGGTAACACAGGTAACACACAACATTTCACACACACGTCCAGGGGGCGCTGCCAAGATGGCAGAGTAGCAGGAAGCAGTGCTCACCCTCTCCCATGAATACAACAGAAACACATCCACACACAGAACAAGTCACACAGAATACCTACTGCACTTTGGCAGAACATCTCTTACATCGGAAGTACAAGGAGAATCCTCACAAAACCAATGAACAACAAGTTTATACTGTATAGCACAGGGAACTATATTCAGTATCCTGTAGTTACCTATAATTTAAAAAATATAAAAACGAATATATTTATGTATATGTATGACTGAAACATTATGCTGTACACCAGACATTGACACATTGTAAACTGACTATACTTCAGTATTAAAAAGTTAAAAAAAAACAGACACAAGTCCAAAATCCAAACACTGTATTTAAGCCAAACTAAATATATTTACACATCCCAAAGCATTATCAACACATATTTTAGCCTCTAATCCTCATGAGACTTACACATTAAAGGCACAATCATTCCATATTGACAATTTTTTAGGATAAGCCATTAAATTTCTATTCAAATTAAGTCCATTTTTACCAAAGTATTTCTAATGAAACAATTAATAACTTCTATTCATCCAGACAGTGAATCTTTAATGAGCATCTTCAGTGTGCAGGAAGTGGGACAGGCGCTCCGGGGAGATTACGAGAATCTGAGACAAGTTCTGAGTCCTCAAAGAATTTAGCATCAATTCACAAAACATTTAACAAAAAAAAAGACAATAATTCAAGAAAATCCCATAAATGTCACAAGATGGTAAATGATTAACAAATGAAAAAGGAAGTTATAACTGCACTAGGATAAAAGAAATGATCAGACTTTGCAGGGACTGCTAAACACTGGCTCCTAACTGACACTAATTCCAGGAGACCCAAAACATCACTGAGGTCCACATGACAGAGCAGGGGCTTGTGGAGGTCAGGTGGCCGGGAGAGTTTCAGCTCCAGTCCCACATGTTTCATGGGGGGGGGGGTGTCCCTGAACCTGTTCTCTGGTTATTTCCCCAGGTCCAGAATGCATAATTGGGATGTACAGCCTCAAAAGCAGGCAGAATCCCCACAATGGCGCCCTGACCTGTGGATTCCAGCGAGAAAGGCGAAGCAGAAGCCACTGGAACGGCCTCTAACTAGGAAAACAGTAAACAAAAAGCAGCCCCACATTCCCGAAGGTAGTGCGGGAATTAGCGCAGCCAAGCACTGGAAAGAGGAGGGGGTGGTGACTCCCACATCCCCAAGAAAGACAGGTCTTGGAGAACGACAGTGGCTGCTGTAAGCCTAACCAGATGGTGGCTCTAACTGCAGCTGCCATAGCAGGTATGGTTTCACCACCTGGGTAAAGTAACACACCTCCTGGTACCTGGCATGCGGCTACTGATGTGACAAATGCTTTTCTCCCTCCCTGTCCACAAGGCCCACCAGAAGCAGTCTGCTTTCAGCTGGCAAAACAAGCAATACACCTTCACTGTCCGAGCTCAGGGCACACCACCCCTCCTGACCTATGGCACGGTTTTGTTTGCAGGGATCTGGACCACCATTCCCTTCCAGGAGACTACGTGGCATTCCCCTGCATTGACGGCATTATGCTAACCAGACCCGGTGAGTAAGAAGTAGCAACTACTCTAGACTTATCGCTAAGACATTTTCATGACAGGGTGGAAAATAAATCTAACAAAAATCCAGGAGTCTTCTACTTCAGTGAAATTTCTAGGGGTCCAGTGGGGTGGGCCAAGTCAAGACACCCTTCTAAGGACTACTGCATCTGGTCTCTCCTACAACCAAAAGAAAGGCCCAGTACTTGGTGGTTTCTCTGGACTTTGGAGGTAACGTATTCCTCACCTGAGGTGTTACTCTGGCCTATTTCCTGAGTGACCCAAAAAGCTGCTGTTTTTGAGTGGGGCCAAGACGAGAGAAGGCTTGGCACGAGGTCCAGGCTGCTCTGACCTCAGACCTATGACCCAGCAGCAGGTGCAAGGGGCCTGAAGTGCCGGCAGCAGACTGGGATGCTGTCTGGAGCCATCGGCAGCCCCACAGGTGAGTCACAGCCCAGGCCCTTGGGATTTCGGCGCAAAGCCCTGCCATCTCCTGCAGATAACTGCCTTCCTTCTGAGAAACAGCCACTGGTTTGCTGTCAGGCCTTAGTGGAGACTGAATACTTGACCACCAAGTTACCATGCGACCCGAGCTGTCCATCATGAACTAGGTGTTATGTTGACCTGACCCACCAAGCCATGACGGTGGGCATGCACAGCGACCCTCCAACATCAGGCGGAAGTGGTGTACACGCGACCAGGCCAGAGCCTCACGAAGTGGCTGAGACACCCATAGCCCTGCTGCCACTCTGCCTTTCTCTCCCCTGCCTGCACCTGTGGCATCCAGGGGAGTTCTGACCATCTGGTGGAGGGACAGGAGACACCGCCTGGGTCACAGATGGATCTGCTCAATGGGCAGACACCGCCCCCAGGTGGACAGTTGCAGCGCCACGGCCCCTCCCTGCAACATCTCCAAAGGACAGTGAGGCGAAATCCTCCCAGTGCACCTGACAGATCACTCTGCTTGGAAGGGAAAGTGGCCAGACATGCGGTTATACACTCACCAGCTGTGACCAATGGTTTGGCTGGGCGGTCAGGGACTTGGAAGGAACATGACTGGAAAACTGGTTAACAAGGACATTTGGAGACAAGGTGTGCAGACAGACTACTCTCAATGGGAAAAAAATGTGAAGATATTTGTATCCCATGTGACTGCTAACTAAAGGGGAACCTCAGGAGAGGAGGATTTAGTATTAAAGTGTATAAAATGAACTTATCCTCTCTCTCCCACGGCCCCCGTAATCACCCAGTGGGCTCATGAGAAAATGGCAGCAGGGACGGAGGTTACTGTGTAGGCTCAACAACTCAGACTCACAGTCACCAAAGTGGTCCTGTCTACTGCCACCACCGAGGGCTTCAAACTCAGGCTGGAACTGTACCATGGGCTCTCCTGGGCCTCCTCTATGACAGCTGGTCCCATGAACGGCTATCATCTAAAAGCAAAGAAGCAAGGTATCTAGGGTTGACGAATCTCCAGCCCCAAGACCATCCAAGGAAATGAACATTCCCTGGGACGTCATCCGCAAGCTCAAACCAAACTATGAACTCAGAAAAGAAAGATAAACATGAAGCTCTATGAAATTCATCACACGCGGCAAAGGATACAGATCTACCAAAAAATCAGAAGCAGAAACAAAGTCAGGGGTCATAAAGCCCTCAAGAACAATCTCCAGAGCTGACAGCTTAGGTTCCTAAGACCTATTTCTGAGAATACATCTCAAAGTGATGATATAATTTAGAAGGCTCTTCCTCCAGGTCCCCAACTTGCAGCTGATGTGATGCACTGGAGGTTAAAGCTATTATTTATCATACAGTCTATCTACTCACTGAACACATTTACTGGGCTACCACTATGCGGGAAGCACTGTCCTAGACCGCGATTTATAACAAAATACCATACCTGAGCTTATACACCTTACACTATAATGAGAAAAACGACAATACAAACAAATACATAATATCTAGCATTAAATACACAGTATGTCATATATTGGTAGCCCTTACTTATAAACAGAATAAAGGCCCAGTCTATAAACAGAATAAAAGAAATAGCCCTGATTTAGAGTATTTGAAGGTCATTAAGGATATCATGAAATTTCTATTTAGTAAAGCTGGAAACAAAGGCCAGTACACTTATAATACCAGTTAGCCTGGCCTGAGACCACCTGTACTCCAGTGCAAGTGCAAACACATATGCACCACAGGAGGACACCCCTGCAGAAAGCTGGGGCCAGAGGGGACAGCGCCGAACAGTCTCTGACAAACACTTCAAACAACACATGCAAAAAACACCTGTAAATTATGTATCATCTAAGCGTTGGATAATAACAAACAGCACTGTCATCTAAAAATAATTCATCAGAAAAATGATTGATAAATATATTTTTCAACTGACCACTGATAAAAACAACTCTCATTTACTTTCCAGGTTGTCTCCGGCCTTTCATAATAACTTTTCAGTAGATGACTGACTTTCTGTGTCAATTTAAGTAAAGACCTTAGTTTGCTTGAGTTTTTCAATTGCTGAGCAACAAAAAAGGAATAATTTCTCTTTATTCATTTAATAATTAGTCCTAACTTTACCAAATTCTTTGGTCTTCGGAGTATCAATGACTCCATTTGTTTCCAGTTTCAAGCGTGACAGAAACCACAAGCCCAGTGTAAAGTATGTGACAGACTAAATGTTAAAATTCTTCAGGTCAAGAAACAGAATAAGCAGTATTAAAGGACATTGGGAAGGATATGTTTGCAATTAACCTGATAAAGAGCTAATTACTTAAAAACACTGCAAAAATAGGCAAAGGAAATACAAGGCAACTTACTAAAAAGACAAATACAAATGACCTATAAATATGTTTTGTAAATGTCCACCCTCAAGAATAATTTTAAAAATGCAGATTTTAAAAAGGAAATTTCTCATCTATTGAATTGGTAGGGTTTTTTTAACTAACACCCCAAATTGGTGAAGATTCATTTTGGAAATAGAAACTCACATACTACATGAAATGAAACTGCTAGTAAAATTCAGACGGTTTTTCTGAGGAATAATTGGGAAATAATCTTTTCAAAGCCTTTAAATAAAGTATGCTTACTGGCAAAGTAAACTGCAGAAATTTGTCCTAAAGATGAATATTTATTTGTAAAGATGTACAAGGTAGCTTTGCTAATTAAAGAACTGAAAATGCTTCAGGATTATAGTGGCTCTAGGTGATACTGTAAATAGCACAGAGAAATATTTCCTGCCATGGAAACCTCCCCACTATACGCTGCTGAATGCAGACACAAATCACCCGTGAGTATACCAGGGTCCCACCTCACTATTTAACTGGTGATATGTTCACAAGCGCACACACACCACTGAAAGGCTGCAGGCCACAGTGTCCATAGGAGCTCCCTGAGTTGTAGGACTGTGGGTAATATTAATTTTCCTCACTGCAAATCTTGTATTCCAAATTTTCTATAACAAATATGCATTTCTTTAAACACACACACGGGGTGAGAGAAAAGGTAGTTAACTGTAGAAACTCCAGACGGATTAAATACTTAACTAAATAAAACCATTTTTTAAAGAACAAGAGAAAAAAAAAGGAATATTTGTTCCATCTCAGGAAGGGAAAGAGCTTCTAAACACAAAAACAATTAGAGAAACCAAAGGAAAAAAAAGACTGGACAACATAAAAATGCAAAATTCTGTAATTAACATCAAACTGACATTGTAAATCAACTACACTTCAATAAAAAACACGGATTTTTAAAAATTCTGTAATCAAAAAAGCAAAATTAAAAAGTAAAATAACAACTAGAAAAACACATTTCCAAAAATCTGATAGAGCTGGTGTTTCACAATTAAGGAGATCACATAATTCAATATGAAAAAAAAAGAAGCAAAAGATAATAAAACATATTAAAAAGTTGTATATCAGAGCTTTTTATGTACCTTAGAAATTAAAATTAAAATTAAAATGTCCTACCTCACCAAAAATTCCAGAAAATGACAGAGCCAAGACTGGAATTCAGGTCATTTTGCTTCAAAGCAACAGACCACGTTGTCAAAATAAGTAAGTCATCATTGTTTTAAACCACATTAACTTCAAAGATTGTGCTTCATTTTAGTTTCCCCCTCCTATCATACATTTTGAAATGACTGAAGAAACTAACAGCAAATAAATAAAATAGAAACTATGGTGGGGTTTTTTGCAGGTCCTAAATGGAGGTTGAATTCTTCTGACATATTCACATAAACCAAAATTCTCATGCTAAATGTTTAAATGAAAATGCATTTATCAAAATCACAATACATATAAAAATTGCTTCTTGTAGAAGTCTTTTAAAACCAAGAATAGGAATACTTAGTAAAATCTGGTCTTGTGATTATATTAAGAACTCAAATGGTTTACTGGAGGAAGATGCAAATTATGAAGGAAACTAAGAAAAGGAAACTTTTCAAATACAGTACAGTAAAAAATTAAAACATTAATTGAGATTATATTAAGCAATATATACTAACCATGAATCAGGGAGCCATTTAGCCACTGAATATAGTAGTTCTGAGGAAAAGCAAGCAGGATTTCATTGCTGATTATTGAGAAGGGTAAAAGCAAAACAGCCCCAGCCGAAACTGCTAGAGTGAACGTGCTCAGAAACAACCTGGAAGAGAAGAGAGTCCTCGTCACCAGCGATCGGAAACAGCAAGGACTGTGGGAGTAACTCAAAGAGTAGACTCCAAGCTCTCACATGTTTAAATCCAAAAAGAATTACATATGCATTAATTAACAACTTTGGCAATATAGGCTAACAGCAATGCAACAACTGTTTCACGTGAAAAAAATACTAGGAAAACAGGATGAGAAACAAATTAATTTAAAATGATTATTTCAGGAAGAAAGAACTTACAAAACCATTGGTGTACTACCTCTTAAAATGGGTAAATGTCAAATAAATTATACTAGTAAACTGCAGGGAACTATTCAACAGAATTATATTTTAAACAACATTTTTAAAACAATTTTGTCATTTTTAAAAATAATATCTAGCATTTACTAATATGGAAACATGTCTAAAAGAAATTAAGTCCCCCCAAAATGAAGAAAAGCATGGACAAAAAATATAAAACATACTCTCCCCCTGCACCCTCCCCCCCCAAAATGCATATTTACACACAGGAAAATAGAGGTACATAAAAAAATCTAGCATCATATGTAATAACCCAAAGGAGAGGGAGATTATATAGGGGTTTTCTTTCTCAGTTGTATGTCTCAAATGTTTAAAATTTTATATAAATTTTTTAAAGATTTTTCAAAAGACTAAAATAGCAAAGTAAAAGGGAACTTCACCAACAACAGAGATGAAACTTTAATAACTATTCCATATATTTAATGTAGAAAGAATATGAAAATACATGTAAGAAGATAGAAGAAAAAAAGCATACAGAACACTCAAAACGCTCATCTAACAGAGTAACTGTGAAGCCAGTGCCACCTTGTGGCCACCAACAGAAGTGTTTTCCTACTTAACAGCCAAAAATAACCATGAAACCTCCTCTGTTCAGTAAATCACAGATAAACTTTTTAACGTAGACCACACAATACACACCAAAAACACAATTCAGTTCAGACAGAGGTGAAGTCCCACAAGCTGGATTTGCTCAATGGACAACACACTTCCCGAGAAAAACACCTTCGTCTCAGGCCCACTGCCAGCTCCAGTACGCACCCACCAGCGACCTCAAGCGACCATCATTTCTGCCCTCACAAGTCACGTGAGGAAGGCATCCTCATCGCTACCATTCCTTCCTTCTTCCAACACTGAGATTAAGATCAAATCCACCATCGCCCCCCAGGCCCTGCGCAGCTATCCCAACACGCCCGTCCAGGCTCCTCTCGCCACGACGGCTCCCCACTACAGTTAGGCTTGCCTAACCTCCTTGCGCCCCAAGTGGGCTTTACGGCCCCGTGCCCCCAGCCCGGTGGCTCTCTCCCTGGGGTGTCACGTGCGCCATCTGCCCCGGGAAGCACTCCTCAGCGTCTCCCTTCTCTCTCCTCTCCGTGAAGTCAGTCCCTCTCCTCCTGGCTCTCATGACACTGACCAAACACCCAGCAGTGAAGGCCAACCATGGCTCCCAAATCTAAAACCTGGATCTGTGTGTAATCTGACCAAGGAGTAAGCTTATGAGGGCAAAGAGATCACAAGTGATCCAGAAAAGCCTGAATGGATGTCACTGCAACTACAGAACTGGCTCTTTCAACAAAAGAGTTGGGGGGGAGGGATAACTCCAGTGGTAGAGCGCATGCTTAGCATGCACGAGGCCCTGGGTTCAAGCCCCAGTACCTCTTCTAAAATCAAAAATAAATAAATAAAACTATTTACCACCCCCCATCCAAAAAAATGCAGGGGGAAAAAAAACCTCGTAGAGCTACTGCACTTTGGGTATTGTGACTGGCCCTAGAGATACAAAAATGAGTGGCTGTGAGGAGAGCTATCCATACAAGGTTGACAGGACAGAGAAAAAAGCTGGCAAGGGGTCTTCAACTGGGTCAGGTTGGAGAAGGGCAGCCCTGGTCATCGCTTACACAACCTTGGAAAAGTGAGCCTCAGAACTGAAAGGCAGTTTCAGAAATGTCACCTTCTGAAACAGAGCAGATTCTGAGGACAGAGCCAACAGGACTTCCTGGCGCAGGGTGAGAGAGGGGCTGGGGATGACAGACTCTCTCCCAACTGAAACTGGGAGCTGTGACAGAAAAGGCACCAACCCGAGCAGGTTGGTGAGGGATACAAGGGACCCCGCCTGGATTTGTGGAGCCTGGCAGGTCCACGAGGCAGGAAGTCACAGAAGCTGCACTTCGTCCTCCTCTCTGCAGGCTGCCAGGTGCCCCACGAGTCCTGAATGCCCCATTACTGGTCATGGTCTCTGCTCACACCAGTCAAGGTGCCACCCCTCTGGCAACACCCTCCTCAGTCTCCTTGGGCTCTGTCATCCCACATGGGCACCCTCCCCACCCTGCGTGGGCTCTCCCTGTGACAGAGCACTCCCCAACACGTGTGGGTGCCCCTCTCCACCTCCGTGGAGTGACATCCATGCCAGGATTTCCCTCTGCAGGAAACCTCTCTCCTCCTCTCAGATCCTAAGAGTAAACACCAGGTCACTCCCTCGGGCTCTGACCCCCGTGCCAGGCCTCCCTCCCACGTGGAAACCCTCCTCACCCACCTGGCCTCACGAGCCATCCTCCAAACCCGTCACCAGTTAGGTGCTGCTTTTCTATTAATCACTTTAATCTAAATCAAATCCAACTTGAGAGAAAATGTAACTTGGGAGTTGAAAAGGACAGAGAGAGTTAAGCTGGGGGCATGAGTAGTGGACAGAATGAAGGCATTCAGGAAGCAAAAGAGAAGGTGAAGGTGGGTTCTCAAAGGGAGGTGAGGAAGGCCAAAGAAGACTTCTCAGTTTGACGTGGGCGCTTGAGTAAGTCATGGAGAACCCCTCTCCCAAGTGGCCGGGCGGTGCGGGCAATTGCCTACACTGCGGACCTTGCCTGAACTCTTCCGGAAGACTGAGGACTTCCACTTTTTCCCTCCTCAGTTAAGCACAATCTCTCATTCTGCTTCTTGCTCTTCAGCGGAAGGAGGTAAGGCAAGAAAGAGGGTGGAGGAGAAGGAGCCACCCTGAGCTCCCACCGACTACATGCCAAGCACCGCCCCTAGTTAACTTTCTTCTCCATGTAATCAACACAGCAGCACAGAGCAGGGGGAGGTTCTAGCTCACATGTGGAGAAGATGGCTCTCTCTGAGTCTTCTGGATCCTGGTTAATCTTGAGTTCAGAATTTGAACCCAGATCTCCCTAAGTCTTCAGTTCTCACTCATTCCCCCACAGAAAGGAAAAAAGGCAGTGAAAGACAAAAGAGGCCACAGGTGGGGTGACCTAGGGGCAGAAGAGGTCAGATCCACCCTCTCAGATGACTTCTCCTCCATGCTTCCCTTCCTGACCTTAGAAGGGCACACACATCTGCCTTCGGGAAGAGGACATCCGTGTGCGTCACTGCGATGCGGAAACCAGCTGCTGGGGAAATCCAAACCCCTCAGACAGGCCACCCCAGTGCTGTGGCAAAGCAGGTAAGGCCGCCCCCAAGCAAGGAAACAGCCGTACTTTCATAAAATACACCGCAAAGGTAAAGGCCAAAGTGGTGTGTTCTTGCCTTTTTATAAATTCCTGATTTACAAACGCAGTAGAATAGATTTACCATCAAAAGTGGAACCCAGACTAAAAGGAGAGGAGAGAGGTGCGTACCTCACAGGTACGTCACACCTGGAGGACTGCACTGGGGCAGATGTTAACATCTGCCCTTCAGTCAGGCTGACTCATGCGGCTTGTTGAGGTAAGTGCAGTGAATTATTCTGTCTTCATAGGAGGAGTAATTTAGAAAAAAAAGATAATTCACTTAAGAATTTTTCACAAACGTCATGGTGCCAGGAATAAAACTAAGACCCCCTAATCCTATAAATTTAAACCATCAAGCTATGGGCCTAAGTTACAGTCATAATTCCCAATGGAATTCCCAAAGTGAAGTTACAGTCATTTTTCCTAGGGCATTTAAAATAATTTAAATGACCAAATCTAGTAAAGTGGGGTCCATTTGCATTCATTTTTCAGTTATCAATCAGATCAGCCCTATTAAAGTCTTTTATTAGTTGAAAGTATTTATTTATTTATTGAGGTAAAATTTACATAACAAAATTAACCATTTTAAAGTGAGCAATTCAGTGGCATTTAATGCACTGACAGTATTGTGCAAGCCCCCTTTCTCATTCCAGAACACTGTCTTCACCCCAAAACAAAGCCCACACCCATCAAGCAGCTGCTCCCCACTTTCTCCCCACCGCAGCCCCTGGTAACCACCGAGCTGCTTTTGGTGGATGTTCCTATTCTGGGTATTTCTCATAAACGGAGTCGTACACCCCGTGGCCTCCGTGTCTGGCTTCCTTCATTCGGCCCAATGCTCTGAGGCTTCTTATGCTGTAGCCTGTGCCAGTGCGTCATTCCTTTTTAGGCTGAGTAACAGTCCAGTGCCTGAGAAAGTGCACGTGTGTGTACAAGCATAAGTGCACACAGTCTCTCTCCCTCCTCCCCTCTCCTCCCCTCCTCTCCTCCATCCCTCAGCAGCAAATGCATCATCTTATACAAACTATAAAGAAACAACAGACAAACCCAAATAACTGGTCTGTAATCTGCAGAAGCATCAAGGTCAGGGAAGTCAAGGAAACACTGCAGAAGCGGTTCAGTCTGCAGGCAACTAAAGGGCACGACTGCCTGCAGTGTGTGATTCTGAACTGGACCTTTTCACTGCAAAGAACATTATTGGGACAACTGGTACACTGGAATGGGGCGTGACTGGTACTGCGCTGGTGTTAATCTCACTGTTTTCCTGGGCGTGTGGCAGATCTATGGGAGAACGCGCCACATACAGGAACCGCAGTCATCCCCCGGTATCCGTAGGAGACTGCTCCTAGAACACTGCCCTCACAACCCGCACACACCAAAATCCACAGATGCTCCAGTCTCTCATATAAAAGGCGGGGTGTCTGCATATAACCCATGCATGTCCTCTCATCTGACTTTAAATCATCTCTAGATTACTTATAATACCTAACACAATAAAGATGTTATACAGAAAGTTGTAAATACCATGTAAATAGTTGCCAATGCATGGCAAATTCAAGTTTCCTTTTATGAAAATTTCTGGGATTTTCTTCCCCAAATATTTTCGATCTGTAGTTGGTCAAATCTGCAGCTGCAGGTCAACTGTTCAGAGCATCAAGTCAGCAACTTCTCAAACAGTTCAGGGGAAAAAAAATTCTGTATTATATTTCTAACTCTTCTATAAATTTGGAACTATTTTATTTCAAAAAAGTTTTAAAGCATCAATAAAAAAAATTCCTGGAATACAGATACTCTCCTATGTAGGTGTATCTGTGTAATTTCAAATTTAATTAAGCAAAATATGATAGAAAGGAATTCACTGCCTTCCATCCAGTTTGATACCTCAAAAACTTTTTTCAAGGGTATTTCTGTCCTATATGAGCAGCATACAGAAGCAGATAGAGAGCTATAAGGAATGTAAAAGGACGAGCTGGGACCATGTGTCTGCTCACAGAAGGTAAATGTTCAAGTGACCAGAACAGATGTCTGCTCCCTGTTCCAAGATCACTCAGACAGCCAAGTGCTTGCTTTCTCATGGCCCAGCAATTTTCCCAACCTTAAGCTCATTTCCTAGTTAAATCTTCTGAAGATAAAAAATCTGTTGGCTACTTAAATAAGCAAATTTTAACAAAAGATAATTAATCCTCAATTACCCATGTATATTTGCTTATATGTGCTTTCTGAGGATAGGATTAATATTACCAAGGGTGTTGTAATACTTTGGGTGAATTTTTTCCATATTTCTGCCCAAAAGATAGAATTAAATTTTGAAAATTTATGACTTCAGAATTAGAAACAGAACAATTGAATATTAAAATACATACGAAATCCTGTTGACTATGGCATCTTCATCTTCTTGTTCATCTGCAAAAATGTTCAAGTATTAATATTTTTATCTTCCAACAAAATGTTTCATTAATTTAATAAAAACATGAACAAAAATATAAACTCAAAGAAGCAATTACTGAGTAGAAACGATTTTCAAAATGCACTATGTTTATTTCAGCACAGATCCAAATCTAAATCTCATTAAATCAGACAGGAAAGAATATGGTTAGAGAACAGAGTGCTATGATTGATCAAAAATCCTGATTAACAAAACTTCCATACGTAAATTAAATATTTTCAAATATTTAGTGCTCAAGAAAACAAAACTCAGTAGAATCTTAGAACCACTATCATGGTATATTTAGTATTATACAATGTCAGTGAAATTTTCTGGTTGATAAGAGCAAAAAAATTTTTTTTTGTATAAAATTAAAATTCAGAACCTTAGAACTCATGTACTTTGCTGTAATTTGAGTTTATCGTTAGTAATAACGAGGATTCTCTTGGACCATCCTAAACCACCTTAGATACCACTGCCTTAATACGCCATCACTTCATTCAAGTTACAGACAGAAATTCATCATGTTTTGTGTCTTCTTTAAGTAGCAGGTGGCCCTTGCTCCAGTGTTTCTCAACCTACCCTTTTCCTCTCTCCTGGTTGTTGGCCATCTTGTTTATCCTCTCACATAATCTTACTGACAAAAGAAACTATGATCCAATTACAAAAATATTGCACAACACCCCGGCCCTCCTTCTCCTCAGTACCTAACTGAGGTTGCCCTCAGAGGCTCTGTGCAGCTCTCTGGAATTCTGAGTGCCCACCCGCTTCAGTGACAAAGGCATATTTGGGCCATTCTCTTAGTCCAATCTCCATTCTTAATAATTGGCTGCCCAAAATAGTTTTAAAACCAGAAACCACAAAATAACATAGTCACAATTAATTTTTATACTGTTGTACCCACAACCAGTTAACCATCATATCTTGAAAATGTCTTAATAGCTTCATATCTATTCCAATTCTATTGCCAACACTCTACCAACCAGGTCCAGGGTCCTCACTACACCCTCCCCATGGTTACTCAAAAAGCAGCTAATATATCTCCTATTTTCCTGCTCAACATTCCCTAATTCCCCCTAAAACAGCACATGATTCATTCATTCTCTATCTCTTCCCCCTTCTGCATCCATAATCTATGAAACCTGATGCCAAAACATCTTTAAAAGTGACTGTAGAATCCAAGGAGTATTTCAGTGCAGTCAGAGAGCCAAGCAGTACACTAGAGCAAGCACTACTGCCTGACTTCTTTCAAAATTCTGAGAAGTTTAGTGTGATAACATAAGGAATTTTAGTAAATGGAATCCTCAAGTGTTCACATGGCATCGCCTATTAGCCCAGCATCACAGGTGGAAACCCTGTGATTTCCAAAATTTAACAGAAGTCAGTAAAGCAACTGCTTATTTACTTATAAAACTGACACAAAAATCTGTGAATTAATCAGCACAAAGATCATTAAAAAAAAAAAGAATAAAGATATAGTGGTCCCTCTTGTGAAATAAAGGTACATACAAAATAACAAAAGGATAAAACAAGGTAATATATAACTGAGTGCTAAAGGATATTATGGAGACTAAATTCTACACTCCTTCAGAAGAAGGAAAGATATTCTGGTAGTCAGAGAAAGAATGGGATGGGGGTGATGAGGGGTGATTATGTTCACACTGAGAACCAGCCTCAAGGAGCCATATAACCTCATAAACTCTGGAACTTCCCAGATACTGAACAGTCTTACACTATTCTTAGTCGAACAGAAGAATGATGATAAACAAGGGCTCAGGTCTAAGAGGATGACACTGTGAGCAGTCAGATTCCCTGGAGATGGTTTCTAATGTTCTTAGTACCAGGCAACTGCTTGCTTCAGTCACAGGCATTCTGAGTACAGTACCACGCTGACAGGCACCGTATAGCCACGGACTATGCCTTGACCCCATGGCTTAAGAATCAAAGCTATTAAAGCTAATTAATTACAGTGTTTCTACTTACCTGACTTTCTCTTGTATCTTCTGATGATGAAGTAGGAGACAATGTAGAGAATGGCAAAAAGAAGGAAACAAATCTGAAACAAAACAAATGGAACATCATTTACAGTTCCTGCACATCTTTTCTTCAGTAACAGAAGATTCATCTTTGATATTTGTAAAAATAGATTTAACTTATTATAAAGTCAAAAATTTTGGCTAATAAAAATTTTGATACAAACTAGTCAGCCCAGTTTAATACCATTCCAGAAAAAAAGTCCAATGGACGTTTTTCTTTTCAAAACTTGACCAAGTTGTTTTCAAAATCACGTGGAAGTATACAGAACCAAACTATCACCAACAAATCTGAAAAATAAAGTCAATGAGAGGCTCCGAGCTTACCAAATATGAAAACATACCTTAAAGCTTCAAGAACATTTAAAGAGTGTGCTGGAACCAAAACTTGGCAGATCAATGACAGAGTCTATTATATAAAAATTTATATAATAAATTTATAAAATAATTATAAAATTATAAAATTTATATAATAAATTTATGTAATAAATTATATAAAAATTTATATAATATAGTTATACATACAAGAGGTTTCACAAATCAAAGTGGAGGGGATTATTCAATAAATAAATCACTATCAAAATAAACAGCAGTTAAACAAGAGTTTTTTTAAAATATTAATTCCCTTTTACTTTCTATAAGATCTAGGGGATGGCAGGCAAAAAGGATGGATGAAGGAATGGGAGACCTCACTACAGTCACAGACCCAGCGTCCTTGAAGCAAAGGCGTAGTGGAGCTGTGGCTCGTGGTAAAAGTACTTTGAAGACTCTCAGGGAGACCATTCCAGGTGATGGTAAGCCTAGGGATCATCCCTACGTGTGGATTTCTGAAGGGTGGGCGGCCGTGTGACTGAGAATGACCTCGGCCTAGGCGGTGAATACCCTCTGTACGCTGCCGTCTAGAAAGTGACAAAATGAGGAGGAGGAGGAAGACTATGAAAGTTTTCCCCAGACACGTGGGAGAGCGGCCGGAAGGAGAAAGAGAAGAGCGTCGAAGACGGCCTGCTGCCGAGAGCCTGGAAGGAGCTCCGGGCAGACGGGAGAACGTCCACACCATCAGCCCCTCCTCCCCAAGCCCCTGGAGTGTGGGAGACGGGTCAAAGGGAAAGCCAGTCATTGGTGAAAAAATGGAAACAGAGGCAGTCTTCTAAAGATGCTGAGGACCGGGGGGACTGTTACAGCGTAATGTGACGATGCAGTGCGAGCCTGAGTGGGGCTGAGAGAGCAACGGAGAGCAGTGACTGGGCAGAGGCACAGTGACTTACGAGGTTAGAGTCAGGGGGGTCAGATGAGCAAGGGAGTTAGTGTTTATGACAGAGGTTGTTGGGGTTCATTCGCTCAACAGTTACTTACCGTGGGCTTACTGCATACCAACCGCGTTTCTGAGCACTGAGGACACAGGAGCAAATGAAAGGTTCCGGCCCTCACTGAGCTCACATTCCAGCAAGAAAACAGATAAACAAGCATACAGCGTGTCAGCTGACAGTGCGGGCCTAGGGGAGTAGGGAGTGCCCGCAAGGGTGAGGAGGCCACGCCTCGCTGACGGGGTGACCTCTAAGGAAAGAGTCATGGGGAAAGAGAGAGCAAGACATTCAGCATGTGGAGGGAGTGTTCAGGGCAGAGGGAACTGCGGTGCCAGGGGTCTGAGACAGGGAAGGCTCTGCTGGGTTCCAACAACCAGGGGGCAGAAGTAAGAGATGAGGTCACGCAGGAGTTTGTAGTACATGTGGGTTCTCACAGGTGTAGTTGGTTCTCACCTGGAGTGGGATGGAAACCCACTGTCGGACTCTGAGCAGAGGAGTGATATGATCTGACATATTGCAAAAGGCTCACTCTAGCTGCAATGTGGAAATAAACTAGAAAAGGGAAACAACAGAAGTGGGGAGAGCAGTTAGGGATGACTGCAATAATCTAGAGGAAAGGTCGCTCAGACCTGGGCAGTGGAGGTGTTAAGTTCTGGGAATGTTTTGAAAGCAGACTTGACAGGGCTTGCAGGGATAAACGTAAGGTTCTTGGCATGAGAAACTGGAAAGACAGAGTTGCCCCTTCCTGAGTCATGAAGGATTACAAGAGGAGTAGTTTTGGGGTAGAAATAAGAAGGAGAGTTTACATATTGAATTTGAAACAGTTATTATTCACTCAGGTGGAAGGCTGAATGGGCAGCTGGACGTAAAACTCAGTACAGTTCAGGGGAAGGAGCCAGGCGAGGGGGAGAGGCCCCTCCGCAGACGGACGGCACTGAAAGCCCTGAGCCCAGGTGAGACGTCCATCCTCGGTAGTGGCAGAGCCAGAGAAGAGAAGCCTGAGAGCAGAGACCTGGGCTCTCAGACACTGAGAAGCCACGGCGACGGGAGTCAGCAGCAGCTGACTGAGAAGCAGTAGGCAAACAAGAGACCAGCGGGCTGAAAGCCAAGTGAAGACAGTCCACCCAGGAAAAGGGACTTGTCGACCGTGTCAAACGTGGTGGCAGGCCGAGCAAGATGAGGACTGAGAACTGACAGGCAGCTGGATTTAGCCACGCAGAGGTTGTCAGGACACGGACAAGAGCTGTTTCTCTGGAAGGGTGGAGGCAAAACCTTGACCGGAGAGGATGAAGAGAGGAGAAAAACTGCAGACAAAATGAAAGTAAACAGTTCTTTCCAGGAGTTTTATGATAAAGGGAAGCAAAGGACATGTGAAGGAGACTGTTGAGAGGTTTTTTTTTTTTTCTAAGATGAGAAGTTACACAGTTGCAGGAATAGCCCAGTATTTACTCACTCTTAGGAGAAAGAAAAGGGAGAACTGCTCAAGGGGCCACATATAAAAATGTATCCATAGTGAAAAGAAGGAGGAAGAGCAGGAGACAAGAGACCGCGGCTCCACTGCAGTGGGTGAGTAGATGGTGCCGGAAGCACAAAGACACTCTCTTTCCATGGCTTCTATTTTCTCAGTGACAGGGAAGCCAAGTTCATCAAATGAGTTACACGTGGAGGGTGAGGAGAGATGCCGGTAAGTCACACAGGAGAACAAAGGGAGCAGAGAAATGCAACAGAAGGGAGGCACGACGACGTGAGATGAACTGGCTTCCAGGCAAGCCCAGGCCAAGACTAAGCAGTGCAGGAGTGCTGACGGCACCGCACAACCCGAGCCCGGCTCTCAGACGCTGAAGTGGGTGCAGGCTGTCCCCAGGAGATACCCCAGGCCTGAGATTCTGACAGGTGCCCGGGGCCTCTGCAGCCTCTGCCTGCGGACCTCCACTTCCACCACCACCACTCACTCCGCCGACCGCCCGTCCGACTTCACGCCCACTGGCCAACTCGGAGCGCTCCGACAGTGGGCGGTGGTGGCCCAACAGCCAAGGTACACTTTCTCAATTTCACCTGACCTGTAAGCAGCAACTGGCATGCCAGCAATCTTCCTCCTGCTCTTACTGTTCTCCCAGGCTCCCTCACTAGCTTCCCTCTTCCTGCCAGCCTTTAAGTGTTATTTTTCACTATGATTTCTGAGCTGAGCAAGACATCTACTCTTATTCCACAAGCTCTTCAGAGGTAACCACATCTGTTCCCAGGGTTTTAAACACTAGCCCTCAGTGCTGGACCACTGCTTGAGAACCACTGGTCTAGGGTATTAACAGGAGTGAGTGAAATGATGGGCCATGAAACCTAAGTGGATTGGGAGAAGAGTGAACCCAACAACAAAGAAAGCTGGATTGTCAAGTATGTTTTTTCTCTCAGACAAGGCTGAATTTAAGACAAAATGTGTTAAGACAAATTGGGGCACTTTGTGAACAACGCTTTAACCCACAATGAGGAAATAAACTTCACGCACTAAAATACACACCACCAAAACACATTTTTTAAAATGGAATATGCAAGGAAAAATAAAACACTGCTTTACTTGAAAGATCTCAATTCACCATGAAAGAAAAAGTAAACCCAAACCAAATACATACTAATAAAGATGAATTTTTAAAAGTATCAGAGATGCTGTAGTAAATAAATGCATTATTATACTAACTGCTCTACATCCCTGTGTACCCCATATCCTGCCCCTTCACTGCCCCAGCCCCTCACAACCACTGAAATCTCTTTCTGTCTCTATGGATTTGTCTGTTCTGGATGTTTCACATACGCGAATCATTCAGTACGTGACTTTTTGTGTCTGGCTTCTTTGACTTAGCGTAGTATTTTCAAGGTTCATCCATGTTGCAGCATGCATCAATACATCATTCCTCCAGACTTTTTATAGTAAAAGAAACCCCTGTTTGATTAAAAACACATTGAATTTTTGTTGCTAGCAGCTACAAGCATTCCTTTCAGATGTATTTGCATATGTACACAAGGATGTATATATAAAGATGATCCTTGTTCCACTGTTTGTAATTGCAACAAAAAGAAAAGACAAAACTTCCAATGCTCTGTCTCCACAATTTGAATACAAAACACATGCTGGTATCTACTCTTTCAACAGTTACTAGCACTATCATAATAAACAGCCCGGTGTCTTTCAACTTGTGCTTCAGTAAAGATAAAACAATGTATTTCCTCACACACACACACAAAATAACATTTAGACCTTTAACAAGGGTTAAATATTCCATTTTTCAAGAGTATCACAGCAAATTTCTAGTTTATTAATGTCATGTACAGTATTATACTTTATTACTTATTCTTGAGATTTTTCAGATTCTATATATTCTTATAATGCAAGTCATCAGCACAAAGCTCATTAAATCCCTTCTGACACCTCCTGCAGAAAAACATAAAGGAAGGACAGCTTAATCTGAGAGCAGCCAGCCCCGGGACAAGCTGTCACTCACCCTCTGTCCTTCGGGCCCTTCAGCCCAATCACAACTGTTCCAGCCACACAGCCTCCCTCTTTCTGAAGCCCCACAGTACTCCTAGTTCACACATTGTCCACAGCAACTGATTTCTATTAAATGTTTCATGTAAATAAAACTTGTCTCCTAAGCCATGCATTGTATCTAGTATATTTTAGGGGTCAAGGTGCAAGCACAAATAGGAACTATCTGGTGTATCTCTTGCATCTTGCTGAGGGCCTAAATAATTTTAAAATAAACTGAGTAAGTCGCACTCCCTTCCCACTGCTGGTCCCTTAGCCTCAGTCAAGTATGATCAGGGCAAAGGGAGAACACGTTGAACTGGAAGAAAGGTGGAAGTTTAGACGACTCAGCCTTCCAATATGTGGCAGTGACTGTGAAGCAATGAGATGTCATCGGGGGTACAGTACGAAGATCCAACAAAGCAGCGGCGGCGGGAAATTCAGCTGCTTTACAACTATTTCTGTCAAGTCTACCCAGGCAACAAACACTTAAGTACTGACATCTTACTCATAATGAGTCTTTCTTCCACGAACATAAAAGATTTCCCCATTAATTTAGATCTTCTTTGATTTTTTTCATCAGAGTATGTACTTTCCCTCATACAGATCTGGAACATATTTTGTTAGCTTTACATCTAAGAACACTTGCGGCAGGGCAGGAGGCTGCTAATGGAAATGGTACTGTGCTTTTAATTTCAAGTTCCACTTTTTCATTGCTAGTACACAGGAGAGCAATTAACACTGCTGTTTACTAACTCTGTATCCCGAAACCTTGCTATAACCTCTAATTAGCCCCAGCAGTTTTTTGTTGTTACTGACTGGGATTTTCTACATAGATGATCATGTCATCTGAAAACAGAAAGTTTTATTTCTTTATTCCCAATCTATGTATCTATCATCTCCTTTTCTCTTCTTATTGCATTAGCTAGGACTTCCAGTAATGCTGAAAAGCAGTGGTGAGAGGGAACATCCTTGCCTCGTCCCTGATCTTAGCGGGAAAGCTTCCAGCTTCTCAACGTTAAGCGTGATGTTACCTATAGATATTCTGTGGATATTCTTTACCAAGTTGAGAAAGTCCCCCTCTACTTCTAGTTTACGGCGAGTTTTTATCATGAATGAGTGCTGAATTTTGTCGACTGCTTTGTCTGCATCTACCGGTAGGATCATAGGATGTTTCTTCTTTAGTCTGTTGATACGACAGATCACATTAAGTGATTTCTCTACAATTCTTTTTATACACTGCTGGATTCAGTTTGCTAGTATTTTCTTGTAGAGTTGTGCATCTGTGCTCATGAGAAATATCAGTTTGTAGTTTCCTTTATTGCACTGTCTTTGTCTGATTTTAGTATTAGAGTAATGCTGGCCTTGTAGAATGAGGTAGGAAGTATTCCCTCTGCTTCTATTTTCTGTAAGAGATTGCAGAGAATTGATATCACTTCTTCCGTAAATGTTTGGTAGAATTTGCCAACCTGGCACTGATTTTTGGAAGGTTAACTTCTGATTCAATTTCTTTAATAGATATAGACCTACTCAAATTATCTGTTTCTCCTTGTGTGAATTTTGGTAAATTGTTATCCTTGAAGGAATTTGTCCATTTCATCTAAGTTTTCAAATATGCAGGCATAGAGCTTGTTCATTATATTCCTTTACATCTTTTTAATGCCCACAGAAGCAGCAGTAATGACCTCTCTTTCATTTCCAATTTAGTAATTTGTGTTTTCCCTCTATTTTTCTTAGTCTAGCCAGAGGTTCGTCATTCTGATATTTTCAAAGGACAAACTTTTGATTTTGTGGATTTTAAAAATTTATTTCCTGTTTTCAGTTTCACTGATTTTTGCTCTATTTCTCATTATTTCTTCTCTTTTACTTACTTTGGAATTACTTTGCCCTTCTTTCTTTAGTTTAGTTTAGGTAGAGGCTTAGACTATTGATTACAGAACTTTCTTCTTTCCTAATGTATCCATTCAGTGCTACAAATTTCTCTCTAAGTACTGCTTTTGCAGCATCCCACCAAATTTTGATAAACTGTATTTTCATTTTCATTTAACTAAAAATACTTTTAAATTTCTCTTGAGACTTTTTCTCTGACCCATTTGTTATTCAGAAGTGTACTGTTTAATCTCCAAGTACTTTGGAGCTTCCCAGCTATACTGCTGTTATTAATTTGTAGTTTAACTCGACTGTGATCTGAGAGCAGACATTGGGTGATTTCTATTCTTTTAAGTTTGTTAAGGTGTGTTTCATGGCCCAGAACGTGGTCCATCTTGGTGAATGTTCCATGCAAGCTGGAAAAGAATGTACACTGTGCTGTTGTTGGATGAAGGAGCCTGTAAATGTCAATTAGATCCAGGGGACTGATGGTGTTACTCAGTTCAACTATACACCCTTACTAACTTTCTGCCTGCTGGATCTGTCAATTGCCGATAAAGGGTGTGTTGCAGTCTCCAGCTATATGAGTGGATTCATCCACTTAGCCTGGCAGTTTAATCAGTTTTTGCCTCATGTATTTTGCTGCTCTGTTGTTAGGTGCATACACACTGAGGACTGTTATGTCTTCTTGGATAGCTGACCCTTTATCTTTATGTATTGCTCCTTTTATCCCTGACAATCTTCCATGCTCTGAAATCCACCGTGCCTGAAGTTAACACAGCTATTCCAGTTCTCTCTTGATTAGTGTTAGCGTGGAATATCTTTTCTGTGCTCTTTTACTTTTAATCTATCTGCGTCTTTAAACTAAACTTCTCACAGACAACGTACAGTGGGGTTTTTTTAATCTACTCTGACAGTCTCTGTCCTTAATTGATTTATTTAGATCATTCAAATTTAAAGTGATCACTGATATTGTTTTAATATTTATCATAGTTTTAATTATTTTCTATTCACTGCCCTTCCTGTTTTTTGTCTTTTAGTCTTTTTCTGCCTTCTCTGGCTTTAATTGAGCATTTTATACGACTCTCTTTTCTCTCATCTCTTAGCATGTCAATTATACTTCTTTTTAAATATTTGTAGTGATTGCCCTAGAGTTTGTAATTCACATTTACACGAATCCAAGTCCACTGTCGAACACTATACTGCTTCATGGGTAGTGCAGGTACCTGACAACAAAGCTTTCCCAATCCCTCCCTCCTATGCCTTGTAACATCACTGTCATTCATTTCACTTATCCATAAGCTAATCACTGCATAAGGGGTGCTGTTACTTCCAATAAGCTATCATCTGTTAGATCAAGAATACAAGCTTTTATTTAACCCTCATTTATCCATCTCTAATACTCTTCCTTTCTTTACGTAAATCTGGGTTTCTCACCTAAAAAATTTTCCTTCTCTCTTAAGAACTTCTTTGTCTGAGAAAGTTTTTCTTTCTCCTTTATTTTTGAAGAATAATTTTGCTGGATATAGAATTCTGGGTTGGTGGATTTGGTTTTTTCTATTAACACTTTAAATATTTCACTCCTCCTCTCTTCTTGCTTGTGCGGTTTCTGAAGAGAAATCTGATATAATTCTTACTCTTGAGCTTCTATTTGTAAGGTGTTTTATTCCTCTGACTTTTTTCCTCTGTTCTCTTTCTTCCTAATTTCCTGTAGCTTGAATATGACATGCCTAGATGGAGTTTTTTGGGGCTTTTTTCTTTTAATCCCATGATTGGTGGTCTCTGAGCTTGTTGAATCTGTACTTTGGTGTCTACTAATTTTCGGAAAATTCTTAGTCTTATTGCTTCAAGTATTTCTCCTGTTCCTTTGTGTCTTTCTTCTCTTTCTGGTATTCCCAACACATGTAAGTGACATCTTTTGTAATCGTCCTACAGTTCATTCTTCATTTCTATTATAGTTTACTTGATTTCTGCCATTCCTTTTGAAAGATTTGGGGAAAAAAATCCATAGAATAAAGAAATAAGCTTTATATTCTAGTACCTTCAATGGCAATTTTTTCCTGTTTTTGAACAAATAACCCGTATTTTCATTTTGCACTGGGCCCCAAAAATTATATAGCCAGCAGTGGAACAAATTAGAAAACCACTGCATGGAACTTTCTGGAGAGCAAGTACAGAATATGAATATGAAGAAAAAAGTTCCTATCACCTTGCTCTTTTTAACATCTAGACATCCCTCAAGCTAACAAAGCTACATCAAGTGCTCCTGGTAACTAGAACTCTGAAACTAGCAACTAGTTCAAACATCATCTATCCTTGATCAAGCTAATCAAAGTCCACAGAAACAGCACATCCCACGTGATCAAGTGGCAAGCACTGCACCCAGCACCACTCTTAATTCAATTCTCACAACTTTGGGGAAAACTCTCATTTTTATAGATAAGAAAAGTAAGGTTCCAAGAGATTAAGCAACTCACCCACACCACACGCTAGTAAGCAGCAAAGATAAGGCTGAAACCCACCCTGCCCCAATCCAGAGCCAACGAAGCTGCCCCGCGTTCAGCAGGGAGGAACACAGGCTCCTGACAGAGAGTAAGGGTTAAAGCTGGGGGCTCTGGAAGAGTATTAGACGAGGGATAACAACATTTATAGGCCTCAATAATACATCTAATGTTAAAATATACAACATCAAGTAACTCAGATCAATTCCATAAAACCTGCAACCTCATGAATTAGCACGCTGGTGAAACAAACGCGTTTGCAGCACCAGATGCCCAGCTCCTTGTCAAATTCCTCACTTAGTTCTCGTGCTCCATGAAAGGTACAGACAGTAAATTTGAGAAGAGCTAAAATAATATTACATGAATGACTTTCTAAGGTCAAAAACTGTACTTTAAGAGATATGTGGAATGTTCCTGAATCCCAAGCCCCAGAGAAGATACCCATGTAAAAATTGTTATTAATTAAATATCAGAATAACTTTAAAAGTTCCTATCTAGAGAGTCTATGGCCTACACAACTGAAGCACTATGACTTTTATCATGAGTCCTGACACAGCTACACACACAAAAAAATTATATTGTATTCCCTCTGCAACTTCAGGTTCCTCTCAGGCAATTTCAAGTTTATCCAAATTTAGTGCTACAAGGCTTTTTAAGAGCCAAGAAATTATGGTATCCTCAAACTTCAAGTCACTCCTGGTGGATATGGGTCAGCAGTGGAAAGGCAGGTAAAGTGGGATGACAGAGAGGAATGACTTTTACAGTGACACCTTGGAAGGGAGATCTGAGTCTTGGAAGGCCCCTCATCACCAGTCTGTGAGGCCAGTAGGAAGACAGGTACTTAAAAGATAAAAAGTGCTTTAACAAGGAGTCACCGAGGGCAGAGCCAGGGTTCTACATCCTGTGACTGGGAGAGGTCACCCACAGCTTCCCCCACCTCTAGCACAGAAATTCTTCAGTGCCAGAAGAATGACAAGAGTTGGATCTTAGAGTTAAAAACTCCAAGTCAAAAATCAGAAAGGTACTAAACATCTGGATGGAGGAACAGACATAGAGAAATACTTCTCATGATATATATTATTCAAAACAATCAAACATGCATTTACAAGAATTCCACTGAAATTCTAGGGAAGGGGATCCTGAAAAGATTCTAACACACAAAGGATGATAGACAGTAACAGTGTAAAATTAGAATTTTTTTGTCTTTATTTGGTGTCCTTTCTGAATTGTTTTCAGTGTTAAAACATTTATAAGGACTTCTAAAAATAAATTCTGAACTTTATTCCCTCATGTCTGTTTTTTCCTATAATGTCTTAAGTTCCTTGAATTATCTTACTAGCAAGGTTTTCAGGAAATTGACTTGTACTGTTACATTTAGATATAATCTTCAAAGCACTAACATCATCATGAGTGAATACTAACAAAACCTACTACAGACACTGTGGAGAACACAACAAAAGCACATGGCTCTCAGAGATTTCATACTCTATCTCACTGCATAATTTTGGCCTGGAAACAAAAGGAAGACTAGCACTAACAATCACGTTGAAAGGATATGACATTCTTTGGATGCCTACATGTCTCAGGAAATATACTTTCAGCTGTCATTTAAAAAGGAAAGAATAGAGGGAGGAGGGTATAGCTCAAGTGGTAGAGCACATGCTTAGCATACACAAGGTTCTGGGTTTGAGCCCCAGTACATCCTCTAAAAATAAATAAACCTAATTACCTTCTCTCCCCCAAATAAAAAAAAATTAATAATATAATAATAGATAAAATATTTTTTAAATCTTTAAAAAAATAAAATAAAAAGGAAAGAATAGGGAAAAAGAACATCTCAAGTGTAATGAGGAATGCCTCAGTCTCCTTGAACCTCAAGAGAGGTGGGAGTTCTACAGAACTAGACAGGTGAGGATTACTCACAAGGAGAAACGTGTAGGCCAAACTGCTGTAATCACTCACCACAAACTAAGTGACTTAACACTAATTTATTACCTCACAGTACTGAACACGGGTTTCACTGGCCTAAAAGCACTGGTGTCAGCAGGGCTAGTCACTCCTGGAGACTCCACGGGAAAACCCATTTCCTTGACGTTTCCAGACTTTGGAGGCCACCACATTCCTTGGCTTGTGGCCCTTCCACCATCTTCAGAGAGCATCACTCCAACCTCTGGTTGCCCTCACATCTCTGACTCTACCCGTCCCCTCTTCCTCTTATAAGGACCCTGGTGATTACACTGCACTCACCAAGATAATCCAGGATAATCTTCCCCTTAACATAATCACATCTGTGAAGTACCTTCTGCCATCTAAGAGAACATTTTCATAGGCTCCAGGGATTACCAGGTGGACATCTTTATGGGCCACTGTACCGCCTACCAGGGGACATTGATTTAACCCAGTTTAGCAAAATCAAACACAAGGAATCCTCTATACTTCTATCCCATTCCTCGTTGCTCACCTATACTATAAAATCACCTCAATATCTGTTGGCTATTGGATTTGTATCTACTACACCATCCACTCTTAAGATTTTACAAACACAATGAGCAAGGGAAAAGCCGCCCCCGCATCTGGGAGCTGGCCTTGGTGTCGTTTACAGCGGCTAGCAACTCACAGCTAGGCCTCAGTGATTCCCCCGATGAAAATAAAACACTTCAGGGAACATTAACATCCGAGAAGGCCACTCTGTGACTATAATGGTAAAGGATAAATAAGACAATTCTGTAATCATGCCTGAACAAAGACAAAAAACATGAACACTGTCTGAATCATTAAAAACGACCAAACATTTCCCCACTCTGGCTAACATGAACGACTTGCATCTCTACCAATTACAGTTTTTGCCTCCCTCCAATCTTTTTTTTTTCTAGGTAAGATTTATGAAGATATTCAATCGTAGAATAATCTCTGCTTCCTAACAGCATCCAATACAGATCAAAGCCACACTTCCATAAACTCCTCCCAAATCACCTAACACAAGCCCAAATCCTATTTTACCAGGTTCTGTTCTAATACTCTCTTATGGAAATGCCCCACAGCTCCCCATGGTATGCATTTACCCCTCACTGCGACATGCAATAACATGCAGTAAACCTGACTTGTCCAACTACAGGTGTGTTCCCAGTGGTCTTTGGCTGAAGAACAATGACAAAGGTCAGAAAAGACTGCGGACCCCCAGACAATTGCATTCCAAATTTATGTACCAGATTGGTGATCTGCTCCATCTTCTGCCCAACCCCTACTCTCAAGAAAAAAGGGCTAAAGTTTTCACCTCCAAAAGGAGGAGTAAGCCACAGAGGTGAGGCCAAGACCCTGGAGGGAAAGGCAGGTAAACTCTCCAGGGAAGCAGCAGGTGGGGGATGATTCTTGGCATCTGCACTTCTTCCTCACTCCTGTTTAGCCAAAAGGGAGCCAAATAAATGGCAGGGTCCTAAAACCTCTAGTGTTGTAAAAGTCCCAGTCAGCCCTACAACTGTCCCCCAAAATATTACAGCCAAGTAAGGGAGCTTTGTCTACAGCTAGGATAAGGAAGAATTTAGATCGTGCAGCCAGACCCCAAAGCTCCCTGCCAGCTAGCTTCATAGGCTCTCCTAGGTCCTTTCATCAGCCTTACAATAAGCCAACTCCTGCATTTTATGTAACTGACCCAGCTGGATCCCACTGAACCCTGTCACAGTGGAGGTTTAAACCCTGTAGGACTGTAAATATAGTTCAGGCTATGGAATGAGCTTGCCTGGACTCAAACTTTGGCTCTATCGCACACTATACCACCTCTGCCAGGTACTGTGAAATACCTACTCCACAGGTTGCTGAGAGACTCAAATAACATCACCTGGTAAATAGTCAATAAATGTTTTTTATTATTAACTCAGTGAAGGGATTATGGAGATTTTTTAGTACACACATGTATCAATCGGTGATCATTTTAAAGTAATAACTATGTTTGTGAAAGTGGCACCAATGTAAGAAAACTATTTCGAAGATACCATGTAAATAAATGCATCCAAAGAACAGATGTATTGAAAGATGAGTGTTGCTGTGCAACTACGGCAGCATAAAGAACAGGTACCTATCAATTACTGTCAGTGTTTAGTTCTCCTGATGGGGATTAGTAAGCTAAAGTCAATGTTTTAAAAGCCTGTGTGATGGTTTATGGGTGCATATTATTTAAAAACAGGTTAATCAAAAGCAGGTGACAGACAAACAAATGAAAAGTTTGTGTATGAACCACGGATTAAAATCAATCCAATTCTGTGCATGTGAAGTCCAAAAGGAAAAGGAAAACAAGACCACAAAAGGAAGAAAGGAAATGGATCATTACCACCTGTTAGTAGTAGCTAAATGTGATTATTATAGTAACTGACAAGAGAACTGAGGTATTCATAATATTAAAGACAAAGTAAGATTATCACACGAGCATTTGAAAGTTAAACACTATACCATATATAAAAATTAACTCAAAATGCATCAAAGATCTCATAAATGTAAGTTACAACTATACAACTCTTAGAAGAAAACATAAGGGAAAATCTTCATAACATTGGATTTGGTGACAATTTCTTGCCAAAACACCAAAAACACAGGCAACAGTGACAAAAAAAAAAAATCAATAAATTGGTGGGCTTCATCAAAATTTAAAATTTTAGTGCACCAAAGGACACTATAAATAAAGTAAAAAGGCAACTCACAGAATGGAAAAAAAATATTTTCAAATCACAAAGGGATTAATATCCAGAATACATAATGAACTAAAACTCAACAACGAAACAACTCAATTGAAAAATGGGCAAAAGACTTAGACGTTTCTCCAAAGAAAATATACAAATGTCTAAAAGCACATGAAACAATGCTCAACATCACTAATCATCAGGGAAACACAAATCAAAACCACAATGAGATACCACTGCACACCCATCAGGACAACTATTATTTTTAAAAAACAGAAAACAACACGTGTTGGAGAGGATATGGAGAAACTGAAACCCTAGCACATGACTGTTGGGAATATAAAATGGTCCAGCCACTGTGGAAAACAGTATGGTGACGCCTCAAAAAATTAAACATAGGATTACCATGTGATCCAGCAATTCCAATTCTGGATATCTATCTAAAAGAACTGAAAGCAAGGTCTGAAATAAACACTCATATACCCATGTTCAAAGCAGCACTATTCACAGTAGTCAGGAAACAACCTAAACGCACTCTGACAGATGAATGGATAAGCAAAATGTGATATGCACATACAATGGAATATTATCCAATCTTAAAAAGGAAGGAAAATCTGACACATGCTTCAACATGGATGAAACTTGAAAACATTATGCTAAGTGAAATAAGCCAGACACAAAAGGACAAATATTTTTTGACTCCACTTACATGAGATACCTGGAACAGTAAAATTCAGAGAGACAGAAAGTAGAATGGTGATTACCAGGAGCTGGAAGGAGAGGAACGGGGAGTTACTGATCAAAGGGGACAATTTCAGTCTGGAATGATAAGTTGGCTCTGGAGATGGAGAGTAGTGATGGTTGCAAAACAGTGTGAATGTACTTAATGTCACCGAACCACACACTTAAAAATGGTAAATTGTATGTTATGTATATTTTATCTTTTTGGCAAAACCAAAGAAGAGTTGAATAATTAAAAGAATTGGCAACGAGTCCTAGAGAAAAACCAAGCATTTATATTAACTGTTGTTAAGTATGAATAATTTGAGGAAGGAATGCCAGAGACTGGAAACTCACTAAGCTTGGTCACTGCCTGCGCTGGTTAGGCAGAGGGTGGAGTATACCCACCATCCGAGGGCAGTGGTCCAGGAGAAGTGGGGGTGAGGAGGAGCAGAACTAAGGAATTCTAAAATCAGTGATAAAACTGGGTTGTTTCTTGAGTAGTAAACAAAAGTAATATAGCTCCTGGCTACTATAACATGGGTTCCTTTCTCAACCCAAATGACAGAATATACGATTAATTTAAAATAAAGCCAAAAATAAATAGACCAATGGAACAGCATAGAGCCTGAAAGTAAACCCCATAAATATATCGTTACCTAATTTGTGACTAAGGTCCTAAATGGTGCCGAAGTGACTGGACATCCATGTGCAAAAAATACATATGACTCCTACTTCACAACATACACAAAAAATAAATTCCAGACGAACTTCAGGTTTAAATGGGAAGAGTAAATCAACAAAGAACTTAGAGAAAAGCACAAAAGAACATTTTCATAACCTTGGAATAAAAAAAGGTCTCTTAAACGGGACATAAAAAATACTGATAATAAAAAAATTCTGATAAAGTGAACTATATTAAAATTTAAAGTTTCCACTCATTAGAAGATAGCATTAAGGGAAAAGGCATCTACAAAATGAAAAAAAATTTTAATATATATACATATATACATGACCAAGGTATCATATCCAGAAAACATAAAGAACTTTTACAAATCAGTATTAAAAAGATAAACAAGTTTAGAAATGGGAAAAAGACTTGAAGATGCTTCACAAAAGATTTCCAAATGGCCAATAAACATATGAAAAGGGAAATGCAAATAAAATCTCTTGTGCAATAAATACCATGACACACTTACTAGAATGGCTAAAATTAAAAAAAAAATACTAAGTGTTGTACAGATGGGAAGCAAATCACACCTCTCCTACAGTGCTGGTGGGAGTGGAAATTGGTACCACACACTTTGGCAAACTGTTTAAAAGTATCTACTAAAGATGAACGCACAACCTATACCCTAGAGGTTCCATTCCAAGGTACAGACCTAACAGAAATGCATACACATGTTCACCAAAAGACACGCAGAATACTTGTAGCTAAAACCTGAAAACTACTAAAGAGCCTGCCAACAGTAAACTAAAAATAAGCTGTGCTACAGTCATAACTGCAGCACCAAGAGTGAATTACAATCACCTACAACACGGGGGGATCTCATAAGCATTAAGTGAAAGAAACCAGGCACAGAAGAGTGCATCCTGCAAGGTCCCATTTACACAAACGTCCAAAACTAAGCTAATCTATTAAAGCCAGGACAGTGGTCACTGTTGGTGGAGTGGAGAGTAACTGGCCAGGGAAAAAGGGAGAGGGCCTCTGGGATGCTTCTAATACTGTGTCTCTCCATCTGTGTTCAGGATTACACAGGTGTGCTTAGTCTCATGTGCTTCAAGCTATACACGTAAGATTAGATGCTTCTGTTTATTTTTGCTTCAATTAAAATAACACAAGAAACTAGATTTAATATCTTGTGATAACTTTTAATGAAAAAGAATATGAAAACAAATATATGCATGTATATGCATGACTGGGACACTGTGCTGTACACCAGAAACTGACGCACTGTAACTGACTGTACTTTAGCTAAAAAAATAAAATAAAATAAAAATTTTAAAAATTAAACTAAATATGCTGTATCAAATTCCACCAGTTCAGACTTTGTATCTCTTTATCCCAAAGTGTGACTTGGCAAAGTGATTCTCAGTTTTCAAGATCAATAACTACACAAACTAGGAAATTCTCCATCAGAATTTTTTTCACCTAGAACCAAAACTGAATTCGAGAGAAGTTAGTTAGAAGGAGAGGGGTGTAAATCCAAATACATAAAGTTTATATATTTTATTATACTGTCATGAAAGAGCAACCATAACGTGTTCTCGTGCATCATTAAGAGGTAAAAACACTGAAGATTTCCAAGGCCAAGCCAGCTTCCTGACCCCTGCCAGCGTCACAGAACAAACGGGGACCGAGAAAGGATGACTTCCTGCAGAAGTTGCTCCAGAGCACAAAGGGCTTGGCTCAGGCCCTCAGTCCCGTCGGCCGCCGGTCTTCACGGCCAACACGGAGGGTTTCCAACCCAGCACGAGCGGGCGGCGGGCGGGCGGCGGGCGCGGGGCGGAAAGGTGCGCGCCGACTCGGACGACGCGAGCGGCCGCGCTGCGGGTGCCCGCCTCCCCGCGGCGCGGGGGACCGAGCCCCGCCCTCCCCCGGCGCCCGCCCGAGACCTCCCGGGGACCGCCGACACCTGCTCGTACACCCGGCTGCCTGCCGGGGCCGCCAGCCGCGTCGGGGAAGAGCTCGGGATGACGAGGGCGCGGGCGGCCCCGAAGCGCTCCAGGGGGCGGGGGACAGGTGGCCGCCCGAACGGCGCGCGCGCCCAGGACGGACAGCAGGTGGGTGCAGGGCGGGAGGCGGCGGGAGGCGGCGGGAGGGGGCGGGGACCGCGGGGCCGGGCGGCCGGGCGCGGGGCGCTCACCGTGGACTCCCGCACTTGGCTGTGGAAGTGCTGCTCCCGCGCCGACACCTCGTCCTGCCCTTCCATCCTCCTTCATGCCCGCCGCCGCGCCGCCCGCGTCCGCGCGCTCCGCCGCACCATCGCCCGCGGGCCCACACGGCAGCGGGCGGACAGCCGGCAGCTGCAGGGCCGCGACCACAACCCCAGCCGCTACCTCAGCCGTCGCCTCAGGAGAAGCCGCTCGGGCTGCGGAGGGCGGGCGCCGCTCGGGGCGGGGCCGAGGCCGGGCTTGACGTCAGAGGAAGGCGCCTCGCGTCAGAGGAGCGCGCCGCGGTGCCCGAGGGGCCGGGGCGGGGGCGGGGCCTGGAGGGGTGGAGTC
The DNA here is from genome assembly GCF_009834535.1 of Camelus ferus. Taxonomy (NCBI): domain Eukaryota; kingdom Metazoa; phylum Chordata; class Mammalia; order Artiodactyla; family Camelidae; genus Camelus; species Camelus ferus. The sequence goes on along the minus strand of NC_045702.1, from coordinate 1,594,087 downwards.
GGCTGGCCCCGGGGCGGGGCTTAGGGCCGCGCCCCCAGGGGCCTGAGACGGCGTGAGGCTGCGGGATTCCGGCCCGGAGCCCTGGGACGAGCTGGCGTGTGCGGTCGGGTCGCCCGGCGCGTTCTCGCGCGCGTGGGGGTGAAATATGGAGGTGGGCGGGCCGGGCCACCTGATGAACAGGAGTCCGCCTTTTAAGGCAGCTGCGGTCAGTGCCCCTCACCCGGCACCTGCCCGGTCTGCGGGGCACTTGGGCAGAGTCCAGCAGGTGGCCTCCGGCGGAGACTGTCACTCCGCCAAAGTAAGTAAAAGGTCGGAAACCCGTCCTTTCAGGACGCGCTTTGGGCGGAAACCTGGCTTCCCTGGGCCTGATAAGGTCTTGGGCTTCCCCACCTGGAAACGTCCATGGCCCTGAGTGTGAGGCCCTTGCCAGATCCAAGGGCAGCGCTGTTCTGGGGCGACTCCGTGACCCTCCTGAGACCTTCCACCGGACTTTGTTTTGGGGACTGCCAAACATGCGAAACACTAATTCACCCCCGTTCTGCATTAAGTATCCTTTTTGTTTGTGTGGGGCTTTTTGGCAATAAAAACGAATTTGAAGGAATATTTACCATTTTACTTTTGGACTTTTTGGCTATAAGAAAGTCACTTTAATTGCTATTGGCTGTGATGTTTTGGCATCTCTGAGAATTCTTAGGAAGCAAGAAAATCTACAAACTGCTTTCAAATTACGTTTATGATATATATTAATTTAGATTTTGCAGTACCTTTTGTGATTTTGAATTAAAAATTTTTTCACCACTCAAGCTTTTTTTTATGGCCCCTGAAAAGCTTATAGGCCCCCAAATACTGTGCCTATGATGGCTTATGCCAGAAAGTGTTGGTGGTGTGGACTTGGAGATCATGAGGCATGTTCTGAGCCAGGACTCCTGCTGCTGTAGGCTGATAAGAAAGCAGGAGTAACTTCCAACCTGTTAAATTCAGTGTACTTCTTTATTTTTTGAAAGTCTCAGAGCCCTAAGAACCAGGGAAAGACAAAGAAGTATCTTTTTTCCTGAACACCCAGCTTCAGAGCTGGGTTAAATACCTGCCTGAAATGACCTGGATAATTTCTGGGGTGATCTCTCCAAGGCAGACGGTAATCAGATCCAGTTCTAAGATGTGTGGCATTTTTCCACACATATCCCAGAAAGTGGATGCATATGGCATTTCTGATCTTTCTAACCCAACACTCCAACCAACTGGACCTTTTTATTCTCTTACATGCAGCTGTCTATAGAGGTTCACCCACAGTTGATCTTAATTGTTTCTGTCTTTGGTACTTAGAACACTTAGCCCAGGCTAGTAGACCTCAAAAATGGCCACAGGCTTGTCCGTATACTCACCCCTTTGCCTTGTGGCTTTGCCCCTCCTCCCATCAAGGAGTGGAGCCGATTTTCCACCCCTGGGATCTGGGCCTGGACATGTGACCTGCTTTGGCCAAAGGAATATTAGAACATAGGAAGCTATTGAGAAGTGCTGTGCCTTAGGACTTGTCCCTTCTTGTCGCCCATGGGCACCCTCCAACTGCCACCGTGCAGAAAAGTCCCACACCAGCTGGAGGTAGGTGACCCAGTTACCTCTGTTACCCCAGCTGACATTGTCTTTTCTGCATCCCCCAATACATGGTTTGTTCTCCCCTGCTGTAAGCAATGCAACACAGTTATTCTCATTAAATATAGAATAAAATCAGACTCCTTAACTGACATTGAGAACCTTGACTTTTGGGCCCCACTCTGCCCTTCCAACTGTGCTAACCATTTCTCTCCCTAAGGAGCTCTTTCTCCAACCCTCAGTGCCTTCCCATTGCCAAGGCCCAGAACTTGTACCCATCCCAACCCCCTTCCCTCCTGTTCAGATTCAGTGCTACCATTCTTCCATGTCTACACCAAGATATTCCTTCTCCACAAAGTCTTGCCTGACAGTTCCAGTCTCCTCATTCACTCATTGATTTAAAACTGCGGGCACACAGTGGAAAGAGGACTGCTTCCATCCCTGCTCTGGTGAAGCTTCCAGTCCAGGAGTTACACGGAAAGCTTACAGCCGTTCATCGGACACTTAACACACACATCCTTATATCTTACATGTCAACATTCCCTGTATATGTGTCTGTCCGCAGGGTGCAAGTTCTTGAAGGTCTAGAGTATCGCCTCCTGCATCTTGTAGACTTCTGTGTCCTTCCCGCAGTAGCTGTTAGAATGCCTTGCCCAAAGTAGACACGTAACAAGTACGTACTGGTCAAAAGATTGGTTGCTCTGAGAAATTTCCCAAAAATGTCTTCAAGCTTCAGTGAGTCTTCAAATTTCTATGCCTATATAGATAATGGTACAGATGTTGCCAGTGTTTCCAACAATATGGCTCTGGCAAAATTCAACATTTGTGATAAAAGCTCTTCAGAAGGTGGGCATAGGGGGAGCATACCTCAATATAAAAAAGCCATATATGACCGTCCCACAGCTAACATCACACTCAACGGTGAAAAACTGAAAGCATTTCCTCCAAGATCAGGAACAAGACAAGGATGCCCTCTCTCGCCGCTTTCATTCGACATAGTTTTGGAAGTCCTAGCCACAGCAATCAGAGAAGGAAAAGAAACAAAAGGATTCCAAACTGGAAAAGACTACCAACACTAAGACTCGTATGTCCCAGGTGAGACGGCCGCTGGTTCCTGTGCGGCTGTTGCACTATTGTGTCGTGCCTTTGAAGCCGCCTGAAGTCAGCGTGGTCCCGTTCACTTCACTAGGCCTCACTCTGATTCTCCAAGGTTCAATGAGTTCAAAGTTTTCAGACAAAAGGACATAGAGACCAATTTTTTTCTCTTTATGCCCTATACAAAACCAAGCCAAGCAATGTTCAGATGTTACCCAAATTCCTTCCAGCCTCCGTCAAAGGGCCTTTTCCCCCTTTATTCAAATACTCACAGCAAGAGATATAAACAAGTAACAGTCTGGAAACAGCCCAGCTGTCCATCCACAGTGGAAAGCATCAACAAATTCTGGTGTGTTCATATAATGGAATATTACCCGGGGGTGAAAAGTCTATGAACTGCAGCTGTAAGCAACAAAGTGGATGAGTCTCTAAAACAGCGTTGAGCAAAAAAATAATCACAGAAGAAAACATACCGTATGATTCCACTTACATAAAGTTCAGAACCTAAATGGGATATTACTTAGGGATACAGACGTGTGGTAGAGTTATAAAGGAAAGCGGTGGAGTGATAAACCTCTAAGAAAGGAGATCGGAGAAGAGATTGGACAGAGGCATTCAGAGGACTGCAAAGAGAATGACAGTGCTCGTTTCTTAACCCTGGGGGGCCAGGGTGTGGTTCACCACGCCTGTGTTACTCCTTACATATCATAACTGTTGCATGAACCGTGTCTACACAGTACTTAAAAAAGGAATTGTTTTAAGAAGCACCACTGGGGGAGGGTGTAGCTCAGTGGTAGAGTGTGTGCTCAGCATGCACAAGGTCCTGGGTCCAATCCCATGTACCACGATTAAAGATAAATAAATAAACCTAATTACCTCCCCAAACAAACAAACAAACAAATTTTTAAAAACCACATAAAGCTAAAAAAAATTAAAAAAAAAAAGAAGCACCACTGTTTGGTAGCCTAACCAGTGGGTTCTCTGCCTCAACTTGCCACTTGCTAAAGGGGGTACCTTAGAGCAGAGTAAACACTAAGCAAGGATTCGGCAAACCAGGTTCCAGCTCTGCCATGGGTGACCTTTTGGGTCTCATTTAAGTTAATGATTCCTAAGGTTCTTTCCAGCACACACCAAAAAATCTGTTTACAGTCTTAAAAATTAATTTGGAAACTTTCCACGCAAACCCACGTTTCTGCTGGAGCTTCGCGGGCCAGAGGAAGAGAGAACAGGCACCAGCTACTTAGCTCCAAGCCTGGAGCCATCCTGAATTCCGTGCGGCCCCTCACATCAGGCCGCCTTCCTTCACCAAGAACTGTCAGCTCTCCCACCCCAGCAGGTCTAGAACCAGCCACTTCTCAGGCCCTCACTGCTGTCTCCAGGTCCCAGCCACCTCATCCCTCAGGTGGCCCCCGGCCTGTCTCCCTGCATCCGCTCTTCCCAGCCCCTCGTCTGCCCCCGCCAGCCCAGCATCAGTCAGGTTTTCCCCCCTAGAGCTCCCCATCCCACTTAGAATCAAACACTAACCCCTCACGGAGACCAGCAGGAACCCAGGACCACCCCACCCACCTTTCCAGCCTCCTGCCCGTCCCGCCACATTGCCTTTGTCCTTCCATCTCTCTGCCCAGAATGCTCCCCCTGGACCACAGCTGCCCCTTCTCACTTCCATTGCAGCGTGAATGTTGTCAACTCAGAGAGGCCACCACGGACTCCTGTGGCTACAGCGGCCACCTGCACCCAACCCACGTGCTCGCTCACTTCACCTGGTTTTATTTTCTGCGGGACCCTGCGAAGTAGGTAGTGCCAGCTCCGCTTCACCATTGTAGATGCCGGGGCTTGAAGAGGGTGAGCAGCCGGACCGGGGTCAGGTAGCCCGCATTCGAGCCCCGCTCCGCTGACTCACTCACGCTTGTCTGCCCACAGTACTGGGCTCCTCGCCAAGCAGTAGAACCAAAACCCGGCTTCGTCGTGGTTGACAGAGAGGAAAACCCCCAGGTCCCTCTGCTGGGGGTTCTGCCCTAACCACCCACCTCCCTTCCCTCTAAATTCATCTGCCCTCGTTTGTGGCCTGAGCATGTACTTGGGTTAACTGTGCGCTCAGGCACACCAGTAAGTACATTCCCCGCTGCCCCCGAGCTGTCCCCGTTAAATGAGTGAGCATCTGCGAGCCAAGGAGACGAGTAAGTCCCCCTGCGGTTCTGTCTCCCGGGTCTTTTCCCAGCCTTGGTACTAAGTGGCTGGAGGCCGCAGTGCAGAAGCTGTCTGACTGCGGAGGTGTTCTCTTTGCAGAACCAGCTCCTAAACTGCTCCAGGAAAGGGCCCTGAGACCTTCAGAAAGTGGATGTGGAACTTTCAACATTTTACACTAGCTTTTAAATACATTTTTATTGCAGTAGAGTCAGTTTACAATGTGTCTATTTCTGGTGCACAGCACAATACTTCCGTCATACATATACACACATATATTCATTTTCCCATCCTTTTTCACCATAAGTTACTACAAGATACCCCTTTCCCACAATAGTTGGGAGAGTCCTCCCGCTTGTTAGCATATGAAATTAGCCGGCTCATAAAAACTGGCCACCCTGACACCCTGGGGCCTCTTGCCTTCTGAATAAATCTTCTTACGCTTTACCATGCCAGCCTCTTGAATTCTTTCCCACGTGAAGCCAGGGCCCCTCATTTGGCGGGGCTCGTCCCAGGGACTTGCCCAAGACCTGGGACATGGCCACCCTGTGGCATCCCATTTTCCTGCAACAAGTCCATTGAGAATGTCCCCTTGGTTCCACGCTACTGTTTCCTGGTTACTCACTCTCAAATGTTTGTTTTTCCAGATGAACTTTGATATCATTTGTTGTTACCTCTAAACCCCCCAAATCCTCTCTGTCTTTAATTGGAATTGAGTTAGGGAGAACTGGCATTTTGTACAACGTGTGAATCTCCTCGTCTAGAACAAGGACTATCTTTGTATCTAAGTGAACTGACATCTTTCTATCAGCTCTTGGCTCTTGGATTGCAAGCCACATCCAGCAGCCAGAAATGTGAAATGTTTCTCTAAGATTCCTCCCTCTCTCCAGACTTCTCAGGGCAGGGCAGATCACGCCCAGGTAGGCAGCCTTTCTGCACAGTGAACACAGTCCACTATCAGAGCAGATGCCTCCTTGAAGAGCTGGCTCCCAGCGGTTGGCTGTGCTGGGCGGTACCTCTGCCAAGCGTTACTTAAGGAGCTGGAAGGGTTGATCTGTGTAGCTTATAAACCTTGACAGAAATATCTCGGCCACCTTTATGGGCTCCTGGGCTGTGGCATTCCTAAACATCCTGCTACTAATGTTCCCCTTTTACAGCATTTTTAAACCAATTTTCAAGTGAGTGTCATAAAATCACTCTATCCAGGAAGTCAGCCCCATCATCTCCAGGACATAAACTTTAAAAGCAAGATGTAAAATGCTGTTGGGATGGCCTGACTGGCTTGCACACTGTGCTCAGGTGTAGGTTTATGAGCAAATCATTAGGACATAAAGAGCCACATCAGGGAACTGACGGAAGAAGTCTCACAGGTTGTTGGAGCCCGTTAGGTCGTGTGACAAACTGGAGGACAGAGAAATTACTGTCATTAGCAGGGCTTGCAAATTTCCAAAGAGCTTTCCTCCTGGGGACGTTTCCATGGCTGTAAAACATCGGGACAAACGCCACACAAAACAGCCTGAGACCCCGGGGTGGCCTCGCGTTTTATTGTGACGGGTGGCACGGTGGACTTTCTAGCTGTCATCGTGGTCTTCTTGTGCATTTCTCTCGTCTCCCTAAGTATCGATGCTCTAAGGGCAGGGCCTGCAGTTTTTCTCTCCGCACCTGGTGTGGTCCTCAGGGTGCTTCTCCGGAAAGGCTTACTGTAGATGATGACCCCAGAGGTCACAGACAGGAACAGGCTCATAGAGATGCCTGCTTGTCCCCTCGCCAAGAAATCTTCAAATGAGGCAGACGTTCAATGCAAGGACCACAAACAAGTGTTGCTTTGGAAAATGCCTCATTATCCTGACACTTGTCTGATGGGAGCAGTGGTACCTGGGCTTCAGTGTCAGAAAACAGAAGGCGGGGGCCCCTCTCCGGTCAAGGCTGGCACTCTGGCGGAAGGCGTGAGCACCCCCCCACCCCCTGCCACACTCTGCGGCTGGTCCTCCGTGGGGAGGGATGTTCTGAGGAGGAGAAGAGCTAGGGGGCAGCAGTGCCACATGGAAGGCTCCCTCACGCGCTGGCCAGCGGCTGCATTCCTCCAGGACCCCGCGGGGCTCCTCTGATCCCTGGAGCCATCAATCTCTCCCTCCTTGCTGGGCGCTGGGTTTCCAGCACAGGAGCCCATCACGAATCAGAGGACTGGCTAATTTTGCGCCACAGATGACGCTACGTATCCTACTTATCTTTACACTTAATTTGTCCTTGACCATGGACTTCGCCCGGATCTTAGGGCAGTAACTTTTAGTGGAGTCAACCGACAAGGTTACAGAAGAAAGAAGCTGAGGCTGGGAGGGGTGAGTGCTCCAGGGTCTGGCTCCTGGCTCGTCCTTCACGCCCCTCAGGTCCTCCCAAGGTGAGAAAAGCTTAATAAGCTGGAGAATGGGCCTTAAAATGAGACTCTATCCTAATTTATTACTGGTTCCCAAACTGGCCCTAAAAAATTTTATCACTATATTTTACTTTTATGTGGTATTTTGATTTTTTTTTCTTAATGGAGGGACTGGGAATTGAACCCAGACCCTTGTGTATGCTAAGCATGCACTCTACCACTGAGCTACTCCCACCCCCTTGTAGGTAGAGAACACATATGTTTGGTTTTTTATTTGTTGGTTTGTTTAACGGAGGCACTGGGGCTTGAACCCAGGACCTCTTGCATGCTAAGCACACGCTCTGCCACTGAGCTGCGCCCTCCCCAATGATGTAGGTATTTTGTGGCTTAGAAAGCACACGCTATCCATTATTTAAATTAGCAATAACCCCACAAGATAAATTAAGGTTGTCAACCCTTTTTAACAGATGAGGAACTGAAATATAATGAGGTAAAAAAGAACACACTCAGGCTTGCATAGTTAGTAAACGACAGAGGCCGTTCCGCACTTCAGATCTCCGTTCCGGGTCGAGAGCTCTCTCTCCCACTCTGTGCAGCCCTCCCGGAGGAGGGGCATGTTAGACACAGATACAGACAGAGATGCAGCGATGGACAGACAGGGGCAGATGCAGAATAATCACAGCTGCGGACGTGAGTGTAGGTATTAGAGGGTGGTTGTGGTTTTGACGTGGGCGTGAGTATGTACGGTGACGGTTATCGATGGAAAGGTGAATACAGTTACAAAGACACGACAAGAGACAGAGACAGAGACAAAGCCCCCCTGCCAGCTGGCCAAGGTAAACGTTCTCATGTGAAGCTAGAACCCCCCAAGTCTGGATACTCTAGCTCCTGCTCATTCCCTTCGATCCGCAGAGGGTCTTCTCTAAGGGAGATGATAGCGTAGAAATGGTGTCTGCCAAGCTGGAGAGTTCTGGGACTGCTGGTTCCATATAGCGAAAGGGATGATCAAATGTCCCTTCTGTCGTTCCTCAAAATCAGCTTTTAATGTATTTAGATAATTTTGGAGCTTCCTGGGTCAGTCTGGGATGTTAGTTTACACACAGCCCTACTTTGTCTTTATATGTCTGAGGATAAAAGGTGAAACTCAAAGAAAAAAATGACCAGTAAAAATATTTGTTATATTTTTTACTATTATAAAATTAATCGTATTTTAAGAGTTCCAATACATTTCTAACTGTGGTAGATTTTAAGGTAATTATGTGTCTCTTCAGTGATATATTTGCTATCAACTTATTGCATAAAAGGATTGCTTGTGAATTCAAGATTATTTTTAGATTTATAGCCCTTTCAAGTGAAAGAGAGGTTTTTCAGGAGTACTTCCGATTTCCAGTGTCTGGTGAATTTTCCATTTGCCATCAATAATCCCCTGTACAGAAATTCTTCTTCATATAAATCCAGGCTGACACTCCTATAATGCACCGTGCAAAGGAGTGCTCTTAGGGCAAGAAATAATCTGTGTGAATTATGTCAGAGCAGCACGTGGAAAACACTCATCCCGCAATTTATGAATTCAGATGCTCCCAGAATGTATTTTGTATTCTAAAGAGATGTAGGTGTGTTTATATTCATAGGCTGTCTTGATAAATGTTTATTGTAGGTGCTGTGAAAACTGCTGATTTGAAAAAATATTTTTGTAATTTTTTTTTTGGCCTACCTCTAGTATTTATTACTCACATTATCAAAATTGTTTGGCTCTATTACCCAGTCTGAGGTCGTTTTGGTTGTTTTGATTTTTCCAATGTAAAGACTTTGTTAAAAGCATCAGGTGAAACCTGAGTTGCTTTCTCTGCAGCTGTGATCGGAGCCCCGGTCTCGGTGTAAGCTCTTCCCTGCTGCCTGGGTTCAGTCTGCCCAGGAGGGATTTGGAAAAGACTGGGTAAGCAGCAGAGATCCAGTGAAAAATATTATAGTAGCTAACGTTAAATTGTGTCCTGCTGTGCTGTGCTGCGTTGCTGCGCGGCTGTGACGTGCAGGCTCGTGTTATGGATTGTATCACATTGTTACGTTGTGTTGCTTTAGACTATAGAGCTGTGGCTGCAGTGCGGACAGGTAATAGTTTTGTTTGAGTTGAGGCTGGAGTAAGTGTTTAGATGGGTACCCACTGTCGACACTGCCTGCATTCACTGGACACTTGCTATTTACTTTCTGTTCTATGACTTTGTCATGAAAATATGGGTTTTGATTTGTTTATTTGGCTGCGTTAAACATCGAAGGCCAAGACCTCAACACTGACCCAGGCTCCTATGTAGGAGTGCGTGGGTGGGGTGTGTTCTTGAAGATCTCAAGGAGCTGGGACTCTGTAATCTTAGTAACCAGTTCCGCTGTCTGAGCTGCTGAGTCATCAGCCTTTATTTACACGAATGTAGAAGCTGGCAAATGCTCTCATTCCCCCTTTAAGATTATCTGCTCAGTTCTTTTTTATTGTTTTTTTTTTTTTTTTTTTTTAATGGAGGGACCAGGGATTGAACCCGGGGCCTCATGTGTTTAGTACTAAGCATGTGCTCTACCACTATACCACCCCACCCTGACTCAGTTCTTCTTACAATGTCTGTGATGTTTGTCTCGCTTAGCTCCTGGCCTGTATCTGGGAGTGGAATTGAATGGAATTTGAATAACAATGGCAAGAAAAAGCTTGTAAATAAACACGTAGCATTAACTGAGGAATTATTTTTGAATGTCACATAGCCATTTTCTGTTATCAGGTCATTGACAAGAAACCATATGTCATTCTTTTTCTGAAAGATTGTTTCAGAAGCATTAGAAGTCCAAGTAGGAATAAATCAGATTAATTCTCAAAATTTGCAGGGATAAACTTTATTCTGAAATCATAAATGTTCTCTTCTAATTAAATTCAAACATGGTTATACACCAGAAACTAACACAACATTGTAAATCAACTATATTTCAATTTTTTAAAAAAATTCAACTCAGCCATAAAAAAAGGATAAAATAATGCCATTTGCTGCAACATGGGTGGACCTGGAGATCATCATTTTAAGTGAAGTAAGCGAGAAAGAAAAAGAAAAATACCATATGATATCACTTATATGCGGACTCTAAAAAAAAAAAAAAAACAAGGACACAAATGAACTTATTTACAAAACAGAAACAGACTCACATAGAAAACAGACTTATGGTTACCCAGGGGAAAGGGGTGGGAAGGGATAAATTGGGATTTCGAGATTTGCAGATACAAACTACCATATATAAAATAGGTAAACAACCAGTCTCGACTACAGGGCAATATCTTGTAATAACCTATAACGAAAAAGAATATGAAAAGAAATATGTGTGTATATGTATGACTGAAACATTATGCTGTACACCAGAAATTGACGTAACATTGTAAACTGACTAGACTTCAATTAAAAAAGAAAATCAACTGTGGTTAACTCCTTTCAGACATGTTACAATAATAAATAGTAGATGGGGAGGGCGGTGAATATCCTTGATGCCTGTAAATAATTAGATTGGCTGGCTTATAAAGCATAATGTTTAACATTGTAAAAATCCCAACCCTCTACTTCTGTCTCATTAGCAAAAATAAATGGGCTTGCGTGGGGCCCACAGAGTAAGGCAGGAGCCCAGTCAGCATGGGTCCGGACCTGCCAAAGGATGGGAAGGCTCTTGCTGGCAGTGGCTGTCGCCTGGGTTTTCCTCTTCCCACCAAGAGAGTGAGTGTGATTGGATTAGCATCTCTCACAGTCATACTGCTGGTCTGACCAGGTAACAGCCTCAGGGACTAGGTCTCTGGGGTGCCCCGGGGCACGGGGAAGAGCTTCTCTCTTCTTCCCCGAGTCAGGTGATGAGGGTCCCGTGAGGGGACGGCAGCAGGGCAGTGGGAACGTGGTGACAGTCCCGTCCCACCCAGACGCACCCCTTTCAGTGTTTCCACAGACCCACCTCCGCCCCTCCCTCTACCCTGGGGGCATTTACAGAGTCAAACTGACTCTTCCCTTGGTGAATTCTGGCAAACAAGGAGACTGAAGCTTGCACTATGGGCAACGTTCGCACTTGCCTGACCTGTCCTAGGAAAGCTATCCTTTCTTCGTGTACTAAGTCAGCGGGTATTTTGCATCTTGTTTAGGGTGAAGAAGACTTCTACAATCCCCCTCTCCTTTTTCTTTTTCGTTTCATCCGTTCAGTTCACCAGCATTGACCTCCTCTGTGCTCGGCACTGTCTAGGCCCTGAGAGTACGTGCGTGGGTACAGTCGGTAAGTCAGCACTTACGTAAACACGGACGATGCTTGCAGCTCTCAGCTGTCACACGCTGTGCTTTAGAGGAGAGACAGACGTAACTGCTAATTACAGCTGGTCAATTAATTAAAGTATCAGGTAATGACTGATAAATGCTGCAGAGAGAATTGAAATAGAATCTTGCGGTAAAGAGCAGATTAGGTCTAGAAAGACCCAAGGAAGAACTCAGAGAGGTGGAAAGAGGAAGGCGGGCCCGTTAGGGGCCCTGGGTAGCAGGGCATCTCACAGCCCTGACCAGCAGCACAGGGGACCAGGTGAGCATCTCCTGACCCATAGCCCTGAGCAGAAGGTGGCCCAGGGAGGCTCATCCCTCCCCCAGGTCAGGTGGGAGTTCTTCCCACTGACAAAACCAGGTGACCCAGCAGCACCGGCAGGGAATTGACCAGAAGAGGTTACAGGATACGTGCCCTCACCCACCTAGAGAAGCTGCGCGGCCAGGGGCTACGGGGGGGACTTCATCATCTGGCCCAGGAAACACTCTGGGAACTGGGCTGGGAACTCTTTCCTAGGGGGGCACCAGGTGGCCTGGCCTGGGAAGGTCCCACCACCCCCTTAGGTGGCCCCAGCAGGGACCAGGGGCAGCCCCACCAGCACTAGGTAACAGACTGAAAGCACCATGAAACTCTGGGCACTAAACTACCATTGGAACCACAGCCCATAGACGCAGGGCAAGAACTGTTCGCTAAACCTAGACGGGGAGGCCGCCTGGTGAAATAAAGACCCAAATTGCCCTGGGCTCCGAGTGTAACAGCCACGATGCCCAGGATACAACTGAAAATCCCCTGTCATCCCAAGAACTAGGAATATCACAGCCAGAACAGGAAAAGACAGTCAACCAGGGCCAACACCAAGAAGACCAGACTGGACTTTGAGTCATCCGGCAGGGTTTTAAAGCAGCCTTGAATGAAAATGCACCAGTGAGTAACTACAGATTCTCTGAAAACAAATGAAAAAGTAGAAACCTCAGCTTAGAAATAGACGTTATTTAAAAAAAGAAAGAAAGAAAGAACCAATGAAAATGATAGAACTGAAAACTGCAATAACCAAAATGGAAAGGTCATGGTCACACTCAGTAGTGGAGGGAGGGTGACAAGGGCTAGGATCAGTGACCGTGAGGACAGATGAACAGAAGTTACACAGTCTTGGTATCAGAGACTTTTAAACGTCCTTCAGCCACAGCTCTGTAGCCTCAGTGAAGCTCCTTCAGGAACAAAGGGAACGTAAAGACGTTCTCAGAAGAAGAAACACTCAAAGAATTTGTTGCTAACAGACCTACTGTGGAAGAATGGCCAAAGGAAGTTCTCCAGACATTAAGGAAATGACAAAAGAAGGAATCTTGGAACATCAAGAAGAAAGAAAAAGCAGAAATATGGTCACTGCAATGGGCTTCCTCTGCCTCGTGAGTTTTCCGACGACTGCAGCAAAAATGGTGCCACCATTCACTGCTCAGTTCCAGGGTATTTAAAAGCGGAACCAAGAGGAAGGACGGTTTCCATACTGCACTTCCTGTGGGAAAACAGTCCACAATATTGCAGACACTTCCCGGACGCCCCCTGGAAAAGCTGACTCGGAGCCATAACGTGGCAAGCCGGTGCCGCCCTGGGGGGAGCTGCATCATTAGCACTGTGTCACCAAGACCCGATGCCGGTCAAACCGTTCCTCAAAGGTGACTGCGCAAGTGTAATGCAGAAAAATTCCTTTGCCTTTCCTTCCTCTGATTTAGCATCGGTCTCATCTGCTAATTCACAAATGTCCTCACTCTGATTACAGAGACGGTGCCTTGGATCACGACAGCCACCTGCCTTTGCAGTTGTGATTTTAAGACTATTACATAATAGCCATCATTCTATGTATACAGCACACACATCCAAAAGGTTTTACTCTTCATTGAAAGTGGTTTCATGATTTTCTGTCCTACCTGGAACATTATTATTTTTATTTCAATAGCAGTAATATTGCTACCACCTGAAGAGAGAATGCTTCCTGCTTAACTGGCAACCAAGAAGCAGAGACATGGCAACACGTGAGAGAACTGAAAACTCAAGGGATGCTAACAAAAACCAGGGGCCGGGGGCTGCCCTGAAGGGGAGGGTCCGGACTGACGGAGACACTGGGATGGAGGGGAAACGGAGGTGGCACAGCCCTGCCCTCACCGGGAGCTCGTGGCCTTGTGACTCGGGTACTTTCCCCTGCCAGTGACCTTCCTGCCCACCCCCTCACGTTGTGGACTGGCCATTTCGGGGTGTTCTTCTTCGAAGAGGCAGCATGGGGGGGGATCCTGGTGAGGCTGGCATGGTCTCAACCCCTCCATTTCTGGTCCCTGCAAATGGCTTTCTCTTGCCCCAGTCCTGCCAAGGTCCAGGCTCCCTGTATCCCCTGACTTGATAGTTTAGGGGGTCCCTCAGTGTGAGCTATTTCTTCCCAAGTTGGAGCCACGTGCCCCGACCCCCCTGAGCTCTTCCGTGAGTCTCCATGACCTGTTTCCGTGTCCTGCCTCTGCGATCTGGCCTCTGCAGAGTCAAGGGAGAGTCACCGCCACCCGCAGTCCCCGCATCGTGCTGTGGAAGAGAGAAACCTGACCAAGACAAGGATGCCTTGAGTCTGGCTCTGAAGCTTCACAGTCCTGGGCAGACGCATCCGATTGGCTCCCATGTCCCCATTCTGGCTGCCACGGGCAGGAAGCGGGAAGCTCTGCCCCCTTTCACCCCCTGGGTGGGAGACGAGGCTGTGCCCCCTTCCTGGGCAGACAGCCAGAATAACAACGCAGCACTCAAGATGCCCTGTGACAGCCGCCTGTGTCCCTCATAGTGACGTGCTCCCAGTCTCCTGCTGAAGTCGAGTTTCCGAGGCTGTGCAGCTCAGGACAAGGGCCTGACCCACACGGAGCGCTCTGTGTTCGCGGAGGTGGCCCTGGGAGGCCTATCCCGGGGAGAGGTGCGCTCTTGCCCGGGCCTGCGCGCATCTGCAGGAGCGGCCCCTCCGTCGCAGGCTACGAGGGAGTGAGCGGAGGGGAGTGGGGGAGGGTTTCGGGTGCCTCCCCTGCGTGGTCCTGGAGACACTGAAAACGTGTCTGGGTCGTGGGGAGCCTGGGCATCTGCTGCCGCGCTGGACCCTCTGGGTGAAATCCGCAAGCAACAGACAGGGTTCTAGGCCCGGGGGCACCCTGCCCTCCACTAGTGTCTTTTTTTCTCTTTTTTTCTTTAGCTTTACAGCACATTGTCACACTACGTGACTCTTCTTGTCTCTACTTGCACATAGAGATAGTGCCACAAATAAAGCACTAGATGGGAGAGTTTCAGAGAGAAAAATAGAATCCAGAATTCTGAGCCCCTTCAACTCCTCTTGAAAAGTGGAGGAAACAATTGTGGAAGGGGTAATATTTATATCGTGTTTAGACCGCATTTGAAAACGTCAAGTCTGAATGTGACTGTGAGATGTATATAAATGGAGGAATCGTTATAATTCTATCATAATTTATGGCTTGACCAAAATAAACTAATAAGATAAATAAATACAGTTGTTCATGCCCAACTGACTAATGTGACCTGAGGAGAAATAAAATATTGGATGAGCTGGAGATGCCAAGCTTAAACTAGATTAGCGACAGAATCTCAGTGGGCTGTTTCGATATAATTAACGTGATGATTTAATATGTTTTTAGCTCAGAATTGTTGTGAGAGTTTTTTTGTAATAACATAGAAATGAATACGCACTCCTCCAAGCTGCAGAGGAATAAAAGGTTGTAATATTTTTGAGTTCTCTTGGCAGAGTAATCCATTCTCATCAATCTCACACTCCGCAGGAGAACATAAGGATGTTTTTCTTCCAATCATTCCCAGCCATTATTTAATGTACGGTAACAGCCACAGTCTTCATTAATATATTAACCTCTGGCTCAAAAAGGCCTCGCAGTAACCCAGCTGAAGACTCCCCGTGGCAGGTTCACGTCACAGGGCTTGCAGATGTTAGCCACTGGAAACAGTGACCTCAGGGATAAGCCCAAAGGGGAGAACCAGTTGAAGTAGGCTGCCCAGCAAGCCACAAGAGGAAGCCCAGAGCCTGCCTCGCAGAGCCCACGTGCAGGAGGGACGGCTCGGAAGCCCACGTGAGCAGCCTTGTCACGGAACGCTCCGCTGCTTCAAAAAGAACGAGGTAGACCTGCCTGCTGTGAAATGGAACAACCCTAACTGTATGGTTAGATGAAAATACTGAAGCTAGTGCGTGGAACGAACTCTGACTTGCTTGGCATTCTAGCCCTCAGGGGGCCCCCAGAGGAACAGCTGGCTCCTGGCCTGGTCACCCCAAAGCAGAGCCGCCAAGGCTCCCTGGAAAGGCACAGCATGGCTGTGCCGGTTCTCAATGGCCTTGGCTTTCAGTCTTATTGAAGGAGATCATAGACTCTTGCAGAAATGTAACAAAACATTAAAGCACACGCTTTCCTGTGAATTCCATGTCCCCATTTCCGAGCAACTCGTAGTGCAAGTCTCTTCACGTGATAAGCCCGTAGGTCTCCCATCCTGCTCACCCGAAGGTGAAGCCTGGCACGGTGAGCCTATGCAGAAAATAAGAACCATGGCCTCTTTCTTAGCTTGAAAGTCAACAAAGAACGACCAGACGTTCCTAGGAAGCCAGAAATAAGCAAAGGAGAAAGAGTAAGAGAAAAAAGAAAAAGGGAACCAAGAAATCATATGTACCTATGATCCCATCCCGACTAGAAATAGACACAGTGTGTTTGTAAACAATACAACGTGCGTGTATACATGCACACCTGGAGAGATACCTGCTCAGATGGAAACAGTGTTAATCTGTAGGTGGTGGGATGTGATTTCTTTCATTGTTGCATTTTTCAGTTTCATCTTCCAATTCCGTTTTCCCTCCACCAATGTGCAGTGCTTCTGAATTTATATGAAAGCATGTTTTTCAAAGTAGAAATAAACTAAAACAGTATATTAAAAACCTGGAGTGCTTTGAGATATTGCAGGCAACAGAACAGACCCTCAAGCGGACTTTAAATAATATCATAGAGATGCTGGGGAACCAATGCATTGATAAAACAAAAATGGGATGATATGAAAAGGAAAAAATAGGAGACAAGTAACTTTAAAAAGAAGGCTGAAATTGAAAACATCAGTGGAAAAGTTGGAAGATGGAGCTGAGGAAAAAAGATAAAGAAGTGAAAACTATGGGAAACAATGAAAGACTTAGAACATCAATCAAAAAAAACAAAAAACAAAAAACAAAAAACAAGCCCAACATCTAACCAATGAGAGTCCCAGAAAGAGAACACGAAGAAACTGACGGGGGCATGTTGCTAAAGAGATAATGTGAGAAATTGTCAGAACCAAAGACACAAGTCTTCAGACCGAGGGTTCTCAGCACAATAAACGAAAAAAGACCCACATCTCAGACATCACTCAGAACACACAGACAAGAACCAGACTGGCATCTGATTTTCTAGAAACCACACTAGACACTGGAAAATAATGGAGCAACATCTTCAAAGCTCTGAGGGAAAAAATTATGTTCTACCTAAAATTCTGGCCCCAAACCAGCCATCAAGCACGAGGTAGAATTTAATCATTTTCAGGTATGACATAGATGGAGGTTGCTTCCTGCTCTCTCCCCCCTCCTTTTCTGGGACATCATTCAAGGATATGGACCAGAGAATGGAGAGAAAGGGACAGACAGAGGGACCCTGGGCCCCCCGGCCCCCTCCCCCCTCCAGGACGCAGCCCTGGAGCTTAAGGAGTCTGGACACTGTGTAGAGAAAGGATGCAGGAGAAAAACGGTGTGTCCTAGGTGTCTTTACGGGGGACTAGGAGGAGCCATGTCCAAGGCTGGGTTTTCCCATCTGGGGGCTGGGAGGGAGCTTGTGCTGGAGAGCCACATGGAGGAAAGGGGAGGGGGAGGAGTCGGGCAGCTGTGGCTCAGACCAGGAGTCTGCAGGGAGGCAGGGCCCGCTGTGGCCCCTCGGAGGAGCCCCAGAAACACCCCTCCCCCAACCCAATTACTGGACATGGACGACTCAAGGAAAGGAGGCTCTCGGCAGCTGAGGCCAGCCCTGAAGGAGCATCTGGTCCACATGTCTCTTGGTCAGCAACAGCACACTCCATGGCAAACCCCTGGGAAGCACAAAGATGAGCTATGGGGGTGCTATCAGCCTGCTGCAGAATCCACAGGCAGGACACTCCGTCATGGCTCTGAAGAGTTTGCTGTGGGGTGGGGTGAGGGAGGTGCAGAGTGAAATAGTCTAAGTATGCAATTTCCTGAAAACAGGTTAATGAAACTTCAAGGACATAAAAACTAAATTAATTTTTAAGATACTCATCTTTCATATCTATTGCCTAGGCTAAGTTTTTTTTAAAATAACTATTTTTCAGGGGGGTACAATTTTAGGTTTACAATAAACTTGAGATGAAGTTACAGAGATTTCCCATATACCTGCTGCTCCAACACATGCAGAGCTTCCCCCTTTACTGACATCACTGACTAGAATGGTACCTCTCTCACCAAAAGATATAAAAGGACTGTAGACCACTTCAGTAAGCCAGTACACAGATTTAAAAAAGAAATTTTTTGGAAGCAAATATAACTACAATGAATAGCAAAAGGATAACCATGAAGATGTGAAATAAGACATCAAAATCACAAAGTATGGGGGGAGTAAGAAAACGTCAATTTTTTAAAGAATGTATTTGAACTTGGGGGAAAGAGGGATAAATTGGGAATTTGGGATTAGCAGATATTAACTGCTATATATAAAACAGATAACAACAAGGTCCTACTGTGCAGCACAGGGAACTGTATTCAATACCTTGTAATAACCTATAATGGAAAATAATCTGAAAAAGAATATATGTAATATGAATATGTGTAACTGAATTGCTTTACTATATACTAGAAACTAACACAACATTTTAAATCAACTGTACTTCAATAAAAAAAAATAATAAAAGAACTGAGCAAGTCTTCTGAAAATGTACCAGTGGATTCACCAAGTAATCAGGTAAGTTAATCTGCTATATAAGGTTGTTCAGTATTATCAGATGCCAGAGTGAGGCTGACAAGAACGACGATTTTGCTGTTGGCATGATGATATTTTTCTGTTCCTCCTGACGATGGTTGGTAGGGTTACTGTGTCCTGAGGAGTCGGTGAACACAGCAGTAGCTCTGCACTATTGACATGAAGGAGGATCTGCTGTTTATTTAATGTCAGGGGCCACATGACCAGATCAGCTAAGAACTATTCTAAAATCTTTAGTTGTAAGGGCTGTGTAAAACAGAGCCATCTTAACATAATTAAACATGGAATTTGATGTCAGAAGGCCATTCCTACCCACTCTGATTTTCTCAGTGACATTATGATAAAGGCAAAAGGTGCATTAAAAGCTTTGGATCTATATTGAGGTCATAAAATCTCGCGCATAGACAGTTCCTGTCTAGGGATTCAAATGCCAGAAATAGATCAATAAATGCTGTGAAAAGTTCTACAGTATTTCTAACCAGCTGCTCTATAAAGTATGAGTGAATGCTCTCTAGTTGAACACCAAAGCATTCCCATAATTCCAGTATTAAATATACAGTTTACTCAAGTGAAATAATTTGTGGGGGGAGGGTACCGCTCAGTAGCAGAGCACATGCTCAGCATGCATGAGGTCCGGCGTTGAATCCCCGGTACCTCCACTGAAAATAAACAAATAAATCTAATTTGCCCCCAATAAACAAACAAACAAATACTTCTGTGTGTTTTAAAAAGTGATCAAGGGGCACAAAGTAGTTGTAAAAAATAAATAAATAAAGTAACTTGTTGGTTGTATTTATTTTCTTGGGAAAATTAATTGAGAAATGAAATGTTAGACGTGCCTCGTTTTCCAGGTAAAATCCTGAAGACCTCTCCCGGCCGACGCCAGCCCCAGGGAGGTGCCCTTCCCGACCCCCGGCAGACGCTGGAAGGTTTTACTCTTGAGCTCTTAGGGTTCAAACTTGATATAGTAAAACTCTAGTGCTGGCACCGAGTTTATAAGCAGAGAAATGCCTTTGGCATGGCAAAGGCCAGCTATTACCAGCTGACCAGAAGGAAAACAAGAGAAGCAGGTGCGACTTGGTCTAGACGTAGACCCTGAAAACCTGTGAGAACTGCACTGTGAATGCAGAACACGTGCAAGCTTCCTGGTCCTCGGCTGGTCGGCAGGCGGTTCAGTCAGAACCGGGCTAGCGAGCATCACCGAGGCCAGGGGACCTTCGGATCCACGCTGCAGCTCTCCAGCAGGAAGGATCACTTCCCTGGAAACCAGAAGATTAATCATACACTTCACAAAGGAGACATGGGGTTGGTGATGTGAGACCCGGATTTACAGGGGTCTCCTGATCTATTGTTGTGTATTTTTTAAACCCTGCTATTTAAAACGCAGCTAATTTAAAGGCTAGTGTTGAGTAGCGTTTGACTGTTGCTAAAGATGCACTCTCTGCTAACAAGAAAAGTATCCTGTCTGCACCTGTTCCCGCTTCCCCCAGCTACGGATCCAACCTCCAGTGAACTGGCTTGTCGGGTGATAGATACTGGTTTTCCTCTGGTAGTTATTGTTTCTTTGTCTTTTTTTTTTTTTTTTTCAGGTGCAATTTCAGTGCTAAGGAAGCAAGGAAAGAAAGCTGCTTTGCAGCAACAGCCTTGATGAGTGGGTACAAATGATAAGCATTTCTAGAGGGGCCCACTTTTTGCCAGGGTAACACCACTTGTGCAGCATCTGTTCACCCTCAGGGGGCACCTGCAGATCCCGCACGGGAGTCGGAGGTGGCCTGCCAGGGAGGTGCAGCCGGCACCTTCTGCACTGACCCCCCCACCCCCAACAGCAAGGTGACCAGGGACCACGATTCCGTGTAAATCGCACAGCCTTCCTGCTGCCTCCTGGGATCTCAGGGACACTAAGTGAAATGGTAAGTTTTTAAAAGCTTAGACTAGTGCCTGGCTCCTGGCCAACAGCAGTGAATGTTAGCCTTCCTTATTGTGACTGATGTGGAAAAATTAAATCCTGTCTAAGTTCATTACGTACTAAGTATCATCAGTACAAGAGGTGCAGACAAGACCACTGGATAATTTTTTTAAAGAACCTGTTCAAATTCTCCCCAAGAACTAAACATGTTGCCGTGTGAATGATTAAAATAACCAAAATGAGCCCACAATTTCCCATATGAACTTCTAGAGCCAAATGATTCGACCAGGGATTTGAAAAGCTCCCCACTTCAATCAACCAATGAGCAGGTGTTTTCTAAAGGCCTGTACGCCAGACCATAGAAATCAGAAAAGTGTGGCCCAGGTCCTGGTCCATGGATAAACGTGGTCCTTGGATTAAAAACAAGCAGGAGGCATCACAGAGGTGCTGAGAGAAGGCGCCGGGGAATTATGAGTGAGGGGGACCTTTAGGGACCGGGAAGAAGAGACTCAGTTTCAAACAGAGGCAGATTTGATGGGGGCTAGATTGGTGGGGCAGTGTCACCATGAACACAGGGTGAGGCATCCCCCTGGGCACACGAAAGGATGAACAGGAAGCTGGGACCTAACTCTGGTGGCTCTGGGGACAGAGGGAGAAGGAGCCACCCAAAATGTGGAGCGGTGCTGACTGCCGCCGTCCCTGCCCCCGCCTCTGCGGACTTACTTAATTCATCCTCTGCCTCTGCAGCTCAACTCCTGGGATCTGCCCGTGGTCGCCATGCCTGCACCGGTCTGTTCTCCTGGGCACGCGGGGGCTTCGGGGAAACAGAAAGAAGGGAATAGGATCCCCACTCTCCTTTCCTTCAAAATTGTGTGTGTGTGTGTGTGTGTGTGTGTGTGTGTGTGTGTGTCAGAAAGAATTTGGGGCTGAGGAAGGAGGAAACCAAGTTTGGGTTTGGAAAGATTGGGAAGAACACTCTACATTGGTTGTTCTGGGCAATTGATTCTGATTAGTAGGTTTTGCTTCTTTTAACAACTGTGTGAAGTTGGATTCTTCCAGAAGCAAACCTTGAGACAAGGATGTTAGTGCACGAGGGCTGGCTGAGGGCTGATGCCCGAAGCCCTGTGGTGAGGCAGGGGACTGGGACAGGAAGAGGAGCAGCCGGGTGCTCGGCAGCCCTCAGAGCCAGCCCGGCCGGGGACGAAGCCGTGATGGGCCGCGGGCTGCCCCTCCCCGGGTACCAGCTCTCCTGATCTCAGCTCACCCGATGCCCCGGTAGAACCCAGAGAGAGAGAGATGCTTGCTCCTTGCTCCAGGACATCCAGGCACATGCTGCATGGAGGACACACGGAGTCATGGACAAAAGTGTCTTCTGCAGCCTTCTTTTTCTTTTTTAAAAATTATTTATTTATTTAATGTATTTTTAAAATTTATCTTGGGGAGTAATTAGGTTTGTTTGTTTGTTGTTTATTTTAAAAACCTCATGCATGCTAGGCACACACTCTACCACTGAGCTATCCCCTCCCCTTCCACAACCTTCTTTTTCAAACTCTTTGACATTAGCTGCAAATGTTCCTTTGAACGTCTCATAACCAAAAGAAAGCTATTTCCATTTAGAAAAAATTAAATATGCCTGGTGATTATTGTATTCCCAGGGTTTCTGAATGGAGAAGGCAGCGTTGGCAGTAAGAAAGGGTTGGTGACTTGAGCCAGTGATGGCACCGAGTAGCGTTTATGCGACTGGAAAGAGCTGCCTGCAAGGTTTACTAGCTGGCTGTAATATAAAAAGGTAAATATAGTCTAAGCAAGATGAATTTGACAGCGGTAAGTAGAAAGACAAAGAGTTCAACAAGCGTGTGCAAAAGCGGCAGACACCCCTGGGTTAATGTCGCCAGAGTCACTGTCGATACAGCACGTTAGGATGGATGGTCTCATGCACCAGTATCAACGGGAAACAAGCCTCGTCTAAGGCTGCCCTGCATGGATGAAGCCGCGTAGAACCAACAAAAACAAAGACGGTAGCGGAAAGTAGTGAGACGTCCTTTGTAACTAATGAAATGGGCTTAACTTTTGCTGAGAGGGTGAAGTGTGCCTCTGTCGAAAACGTCACCCTTAATTCAAGATCATTTAGGTCACCCACACTCCAAACAAGGGAAGTCTCTCCAGATAACAAAAAAATCCACAGAAGTAGGGAGACGCATCTGAAAGGCCAGGGCGAGCTAGTGGAACCTGAACTGCAGCCAGGAGGGGGTGTGACTTCGTCACCCAGACGCTTGCCTGAGAGCTAAGGGGCTCCGGCTCTGGACCAGCGAACAAAGGCTTTGTCAGCCCTTTGGTAATCGGGAGCGAGATTGATAACCACAGAGAAAGCCGCGACATTAATAAAACAGGGATCAGTGACACAGACGAATATATTTACAGATCATTGCCTCAACTTGGGGCCTGCGAAGACCCAGATGTATCACTGCTTTCAAATTTATTTATAGATCAATGTGATGAATAGTTGGCTTGTAAACTAAAAACACTGAAAATCGCAATGAACAACTGTGACTTTTTTTTCCTTTCCTTTACGGGCAGAGATGTCAGCACAGGTCTGCGGCCCAGGGACGCTCCTTAGTCATCTGGTGAGCGGCGTCCAGTGACGAGCTCACCCTGCAGTTAACGCAAATCAACATGCTCCGACCCCGTTTCACCGGAAGTCCTCCCCCAGGGCACCCTTCTCCCCAGGCCGGTCCAGATCCCTTGCTCCAACCTACCTGGACCCTGCTGCTCTGCTCTGCCATGCCACCGATAATTAGAGCACCAAAAGCAAGAGACTGAGGATGTGCTGGCTCTGAAAGTTCATTCCAGCCCCAGCATGATCTGAAGGCATTCATTCATTCATTCATTTGCTCATGTGTTCACTGCCTAGTGGGCACCAGGAGCTGAATGAGCCCCAGGGGCAGACACTGAGATGCTGGAGGTTGAGGAAGAAGGAATCTGAGCAGCTCCCTCCACAGACACAGACACAGAGAAGACCCCAGAGTTCCACAAGGGCGAGGGCCACACAGGCGGACTAGGCAGGGAAACTACCTCCCCACAGGCGGGCGGGTCCAGCAGAGCAGGGCAGGTGTTCCAGCTGAGGGAAAGAGGGGCCTCCGGGAGGCCAAACCCAGGATCCCTGAGGAGGTGGGGGGTGAGGACCACAAGGGCTGAAGTGAGCACTTTGGCCGCGAGTGGATTGGAGGGGATCAGGTAGGGCCTGGGCACTGGGGCGGTGGCCGCAAGGATGGAGAGGAAGGGGCCCGGGGCACCTGGGTTTGCATGTTCTCGATCGGGGTTGGTGGGAGGCAGGCTGCGGAGGAGGTCTGGGCAGTGAGGAAGCTAGCGAAGGAGGTCTGTAACCTTGCAGCCACGCTCTCCCTCGCTGACCTCTCACTACTGGTGGACAAAAATGACCGGCCAGACCCGTCACCAAAGGGGAGGGTTTGGGGGACAGGTGCTCACACTCTTGATTTAGCACAAGTTGGCTCAGTTTTCTGGTCTGAAATTTGGCATTATCTGTTAATTTAAAAAAAATATTTATACACTTTCCCTAAGCAATTTCTAGGATGATAACCTTGTGAAACACTTGCAAGGTCCTGCCACACACACACAGAGGAACGTTTGCTGTGGCATTGTTTAATAGTGCAACGTGTACGCATGTGTATACACACACACACACACACACACGTTTTTAAAAGGAAGCAAACACTCCCTATGCGCAGATTGGTCACGTAAGTTATGCCCATAAAGCCATCCAAAGTAGCGAGGGATTCCGAACCAGCAGTTCTGTGACGTCACCGTGCGGGCAAGGCTGCTGAGACGCTGCGGAGCTGACGCACACAGGCTCTGATGCAGTGGGCCCGGGGCGGGCCCGCGGTGCTGCGTTTCTAACAGGCCTCAGACAGCGCTGCCGCCGGGGTGTGGGAGAAAACCTGGGCCCCGTCACCGGGAGTCAAAGGGAAACACGAACAATACATCCTATTTTGGTGCAGAATAATCACAGTGCGAGTTAACAGATGTGTGGGTTCTGGTCGTCGTGGGTCTTGTCCAGCAAAGTCCCAGTGCGGAAGAACGAGATCACTCAAGACTTTACTGAGTCAAGAGAGTGAGAGGGAGCCGGAGACCGACCCCCCGAGCGCCTCCAAAGCTCTTGTATTTATTGAGAAGAGTCAAGCAAAGAGTCGAAGTGAAACGCGTCGTAGGAGCGAGGAAGGGGAGTGGCGCACGTGCAGGGACGCAGGCCAGCAGCTTCAGCTCCTGAAAAACAAACATTCTAATCTTAACTTATACTTAGGGAGAAGGTTACAATGTTGATAGTACAAGTGGTTATTGTAAACCTCAGACAACGCGAGCAAGGTTACAGTGTTCCAAACAATTGATGATGAAAACCCAGACCACCACAGAGTCTCCACACTGTGGTCAGAAATCGTCTCTGCAGGCAAAGTAGCCCCGCCGTCCCCAGCTGAGGGCTCAGCCACAGTCTTCTGCGAGCGGGAGCGGCCCACACCGTCCACCTGCGCCTGGTAAGCGAAGCACGTCCTGCCGGTTAGGGTGAGGGACGAGCTGTGGTTTTCCGTGAGCACAAGCAGCCCTAAATCTATGACCTTGAGCTAAAAGCAAAGCGAGCAAAGCACGTCTCTGCTTTTCACGGCGAGGAGACAGTTCGTAGCAGATTCCTGCTAGCACGGCAGCTTCACGGCAGCTGAGCGAAGTTCTGTAGATGAGGTGGAGACCGGTACTGAGAGTTCAGTCTTTTGTGCTTTTGGACATTTTGCTTTGAAGGAGCAGATAAAGTCAAATATGGAAAGCATTGGTTTTGATTATACATTTCTTATGTGTTTACATAAAGGTGAGAATATGATTTGGTAAAACAATCATTACAATATCAAAGTTTCTTAACCCATGTGTGTGCTCCCACACATATGCATTAAATATCTGGAAGGAAATGTATTTCTGGAAGCAAGGGCTTGAGATGGACTTCATCTTTCTACATTATCCACATAACTACGATATTTCAGGTTTTTATAGTATGCATAAATTACTGTTATATCAGAAAAAAGAATATTTTAAAATAATCAGTAAATTAATGCATTGAAACCCCAAAAAAGTTTGTGAACCCAGAGTGTTACGATCTGAATGCTTGTGTTTCCCCAAAATTCATGTGTTGAATCCTAACCCCCAAAGTGATGGTGTTGGGAGGTGAGGTCTTTGGGAGGTGATTAGGTCACGGGGTGGAGGGCTGATGATGAGAGCAGGACCCTTAAAATAGGACCCCAGAGGGCTCCCCACCCCTCCCCCACGTGTGGGTGTAGCCAGAAGGCGGGTCCCCACCAGACACTGAACCTGCTGGCACCTCGATCTCGGACATCCCGCCTGCAGAGCTGTGGGAAATGTGTGTGCTGTCCTGGCATGGTAGCCTGGACGGACTAAGACACTGAGTTAAAGGTTACACTTTAAATTGTATATCATATTACTCTTAATAGATCATTCATGCTATTATTTTAAAGAGCTGTCAGCAACCAGCAATTTTTTCCAGGCTGGGGGACAAGTGTCTGATGCAACAGCCTCTGTCTGCCCATTAATTCTGACCCACCGCAGCCAGTCCTGCAAGCAGCCGGGCCATCTTTTCAAAGTGCAGCACCATCCGGGTCTCCCACCCCTGTCTCCACCCAAAACAGCGCACTGGCTTCCCACCGTTCCCAGAATAAAAACCAAATGCGCCAGACCTTCCCCGCCTGGCCTCTGCCCACTTCTCCAAGCCCACCACACACACACTCGCATGCACTCACGCACACACACTCACATGTACACACTCGCACGCCGGCAGTCCGGCCCTACTACTTGCCAAGGGCCCTCTGCTGCATGTGTGTCAGCCCGTGGCATTAATGGACTGTGTCATGTTTGCAACCAGGCGCTAAAGCCACCTGCTCAGCCCCTGCCAGCCCTTTCCGCCAGAACCAGGGACATGAACTAGCTCTCCACCACCCCGAGGCCTGTGGCGGGGTGGGCTCCGCCCCGAGAGCCACAGCTCCGCCAGCTGTGAAGCAGCCAGGATCGCTGCAAAGACCTCCTTCATATGAGGATCCTGGGGTTGAAAAAACACCCCCAAAATAAAAAAGGAAATAACAAAATAAAAAGAAAAACACCCCTGAGATTTGCCCACATCAACCCCCGACAGCCTTGAAAATCATGGCTTCAGAGCAAAGAAAGCTTTGCCCTGAGCAAGCCAGGTCTCAGGCCAGAGCAGGTGCGCACACAGGGTTCTCAACGACACGCGCCGACCGGCTGCTGTGGGCCAGAGCCCTGAGCCCGAATGAGTGAATTTTTTTCTTTTTTCTTTAATATTGTTTTTTATTTTTTGAAGTGTAGTTGATTTACAATGTTAGTTTCAAATGGACAGCAAAGCAGTTCAGTTATATACATACATATTTTTCAGGTGCTTTGCCATTATAGGCTATGACAAGAAATTGAATATAGCTCCATGTGCTGTCCAGTAGGTCCCCGTTGTTTATCTATTTTACATACAGTAGTGTGCACCTGCTAATCCCAAACTCCTAATTTATTCTCCTCCCCTTTCCCCTTTGGCAACCACAGTTTGTTCTCTATGTCCATGAGTCTATTTCTGGTTTGTAAATAAAATTTGTATATTTCTTTATATTTTAGATAGAAGTGATATCATATGATATTTATCTTTCCCTGTCTGACTTAGTTCACTTAGAATGATGATCTCCAGGTCCTTCCATGTTGCTGCAAATGGCATTATTTTATTCTTTTTTATGGCTGAGTAGTATCCCATTGTACAAAAATATACCACAGCTTCTTCATCCAGGCATCTGTTGATGGACATTTAGGCTGCTTCCATGTCTTCGCTGCTGTGAATAGTGAGGCTATGAACGGTGGGGTGCAGGTGTCTTTTCGAATTACAGTTTTCTCCAGGTATAAGCCCAGGAGTGGGGTTCCTGGGTCATATGGTAAGTCTATTTTTAGTCTTTCAAGGAAGCTCCATACTCTGCTCCATAGTGGTTGCACCAATTTACAATGAATGAGTGAATTTAAGTCCTTTCTTCCTGTTACAACGGGGTAGTAGCAAGGGTGACCAGCTCCCTACCCCCAGTTAGTACCAGAGAAAGTACTGACAGGACAGGCCGGCTGCAGGGCTCACGACAGACAGAGACCCTGGGGAGCCGGGGAAGCGCAGCCGGAGGCGGAGGCCGGTGAGGGTGAGGAAGAGCAGCCTCAGAGCCTGCACCCGCCTGGCGGCTGGCTCATCCCACTCCCTCCGGGCGAACCGGCCACATCAGGGGCGAGGCTCTGGAGGAGGTGCTCAGGAAGGCAGGGCTGGGCCCCTGCCCCTCCTCGCACCCCTTCCTTGTGCTCCTCACCCCCAGACCTGGGGGCTGCGGCCGGGAGAGCCTTCCTCCTCCGAC
Source organism: Camelus ferus (assembly GCF_009834535.1). Classification (NCBI taxonomy): domain Eukaryota; kingdom Metazoa; phylum Chordata; class Mammalia; order Artiodactyla; family Camelidae; genus Camelus; species Camelus ferus. Next base: position 1,566,145 of record NC_045702.1, on the reverse strand, counting down.
ACTCTGCTCCAGAAATTGAGGGGACAGTGGCCTGGGGAGGCAGGCGATGCCCGGAGCCCTGGCCTCACATCCCCGCCGCTGGGACTCCATCCCCAGACGGAGCGGTTAATTCGCAGGCAGACACCTGAGGAGCCCACGGCCCCAGAGTGCAGGCGACAAAGAGGGTCAGACAGGGACCGGGCAGAGCCACCATGGCGAGGGTTCCGATGTGACACAGAAGAAAGACGTCCTCTTTTAAACCCTCACGAACGGTGTGACGGCCCTGCGGGACGGGCCCTCTGGTCACCCCGCTCTGCAGACGGAGAAGCTGAGTCACGCAGCGGGCCCGCGGCGGGTCGGGACCGGCGCCCCCGAGCCTGGCTGCTGAGCGCCCTGCGTGTGGAACCTGCGCTCCGCCGTCACTCGTCCTCCTGGAGTTTCCCTTCGCTCCTCACGGGCAAGCCCTGAGCCCTGCTTGCTCCTGCCTCCCGTCTTGCCACCTGCCGGGCTAGCTGCCCAGTACGAGCTACCCACCCACGGCTCCGCGTGTGCAGCCTCAGTCCTGGGGCCGGGAGCCGGAGATCGAGCTGCTGGTTCCTCCTGCGGCTGCAAGAGAGGGCCGGCTCCGGGCCACTGCCAGCTCCTGGCGTCGCCCGCAATCCCTGGAGCCCTCGGCCGGGGGAGCCTCTGCCCAGCGCTGCCGCCTCCGGCCCGCGGCGTGGCCGTCCCTGCGTGGGAGGTGCGCGCCCAGACTTCCCTCTTTTAAGAGCGCGCGTCATTGGATTGAGGGCCTCCTCCTAACTTGAGTCCATCTGCAAAGGCCCTGCTTCCAAACGGGGTCACGCTCACGAATTCCAGGAACACGGATTCTGGGGGCACCAGTTCACCCCAGTAGGTGTCTGTCAGTAGAGAGGTAACCACGGGCCCCCTCCCAGGAAATCCCGGCAGCCCCAACAGAGAGAGGCCTGAGGCCGAGGCCAGTTCCAGGACAGAAAGCAGGAGGAAACTTCCCGTGTCCGGCGCGCGCGCACACACACGCACACACACTCACACGCGGCGTGTCTGGGGGGGGGTGCAAGTGCACACGCGTCCTGAGAGGCCCACCCGTTCCCCAAGTGCAGCTACTTCTGTTTCTGTTTTTGTTTTTCTTTCAGTTGTTTGTGTGTTTGTTTTTTGCATTTTCCCAAGTGCAGTTACTTCTGTGGCGCGTCGCTGAGAGCCTTCTTTACCATCAGCTGTAAGGTTTTCATTTTATTTGGGGGGATTAGGTTTATTTGTTTATTTTACTGGAGATACTGGGGACTGAATCCAGGACCTCGCGCCTGCGAAGCACACACTGTACACTGAGCTACACCCTCCCCTGAGGTTTCCATTGTAAACGAGAACGTGTTTGTGCTCATCGGAAAGTCAACGTTCTGAAATTTCCAAGTCTCAGAGGAAGCACCCTTCACTATCCGGCGGCTCCTGCGCTGCCGCCCTCCCGCCAGCAGTGGGCCCCCGCCCCGCCCCGTCACGCGTAGCGCGCCGCTCTCCACCAGGAAGTCGCTCCCCGGCCGGAAGTCGGGCGTCAGAGCGTCCCGCAAGATGGCGGCGTCCACAAGCCCGGGCGCGTTGGCGCGGGACGGCTGCGGGGGACTCACGGCCCGCGGGAAGCGCGGAGCCGGGCGCGGACAGCGCCGCAGGCCTGGGGGCGGCGGGGAGGGGGCTCTGAAGCGGCTAAAGCTAGCAGTGGAGGAGTTCGTGCAGGCGACCTCGGAGCGCGAGACCCCCGGCGGCTGCGAGGGCCGCCGGGCTCAGGGACGCAGGCGCCCGGGCGGGAGGAAAAGCCGCAGGGAGCTGAGGAAGGAGAAGCGGCACCTGAAGAAGGCGCGCCGGCTCCAGCGGACGGCCGGTTCCGCGCAGGGCCCGGGGGGCGGCGGAGCCGGGGGAGCGAGCGGCCCCCGGGCAGAGGCGGGGGCGGCGGGAGAGGGCGGCCGGCCGCCCCCACGTCGGGCCCCACTGCAGCCGGAGGAGCTGCGACCCTCTGAGGCCCCGGCCAAGGCCGCCCCAGCCCAGGCCAAGGCCAGAGGCTCCCCCGGGAGGACCAAGGCCCCCTTAGCCGCCGCCGCTGCCCGGAAACGCGCACTTCTGGCGGCCAACGAGGAGGAGGACCGAGAGATCCGAAAGCTGGAGCGCTGCCTCGGCTTGAACAAGCGCAGAAAGAAGGGCGACGGTAGCTCCGTGCCGCTTAGCTTTGCCCGCGATGGACTCGACTACATCCTGGGAGCCCTGGAGTCTGGGGGAAATAGTGCCTTGTATGAGAGCAGCAGTGAGGAGGAGGAGGAGGGGGGCGCCGGACAGACACTCCCGGAAAATGATTCAGAGACTGACACCGAGGACGAACGGGAGGCGCAGGACGTGGAAGAGGAAGACGAGCGGGAAGCAGAAGCCGGAACGCAGAGCGAGGAGGACGAGGACGAGGGAAAGCGAAAAAGCGGAGGAGCGGAAGGGACAGCGAAGAAGAAAAGGAGGCAAAAGAGAGTCCGCTTTGCGGAAGATGAGGAGAGGAGTGAAAGTTCCTCGGAGGAGGCTGACGCGGCAGATCAGGTATCGTGTGAACTAGTAAGTCCTCTGGGATTCCCCCCCCCCCGAGGCACGGTGGGGGCAGAGCGTGGGGCAGAAGCGACGCGATTGATGTCTTGGCAATTGAGCGAGTGTGGGTAAGTCGGGTTATTTAAATTTCCGTAACAAAGAGACGTGGGAGAAAACATCTCTAGAGATCTTCCATCCCAGAGACTTAAGGGCCATTCCCACCGTTGTCCTGAGGCTCCGTCTTCTTTCGTGTTTGCTGCCTCAGTCTCCAGGCCTGACTTTGACTCCCTCCCCCTCGCTTTGTTCCCCCTGTGATGTATCCCAGGGACACCAGCACCCCTGACTCACCTCTGCCCTCTTCAGCCCCGGGCGTGAACCTCTAAAACAAAGTGATCCACAGCCCTCCCTTGGACAAAGTCTCGCCTTGAAGATCAGGTTCAGAACCCACAGCAGAGCAGCTGGCGCCTCTGGGGCTGGCCCCTTGCCGGTTAGACCAGCTTCCCCGCACCAGGCACCTTAAAGGTGGCCGTGTGGAGTCGCTTGTGCTTCCTCCTCCGCGGCTCACTAGTTCAGCATTCTGCCTCTAAGTTACTATTTCTGCTGCCTGCAAAGCCTTTCCCCATTTTCTCACTGTGTTTATCTGCTCACGTCAAACATCTCTGGGAACCTCCCCGCCCCCCTCCTTAGGTACGCAACCTATCTTTCGTTTCTGTCCCTGGTGCCTTACACCTGGCACTTTGTGAGCACGTGCTCAGTTGCTCTCTGGGATCTTCATTTTTTGACTCTTCCTGGGTCTCTGTCACAGCCCCTGGAGGTGTAATTGACATACTAATGGCTGTCTCGGGAGGAAGTTTCCAGTATAGAAATACGCTTTCTCCACCTAAGCTTGAAGTCTTAACAGCAAGGATCTAGCCTTGAAGATGTCTGTCACCTAAAGGCTTGTGGTGTAGGTGTCCAGGGAGTGTTGATCAGTGAATGATGTGTGACCCTCTAAGTTGAAAATCTAGGGAATGGTGAGCATGGGTGGATTTTGACTTTATCATGTAAATTTAGTTACTAGTTTTTAACCAGCTTTAAATTATTTTGGAATGCTTTTCCTCCAAAACTGGTGGTGCGTGTGATCCAGGTGTCTGTGCTGCGGTGCCTGCTGTAAACTAAGGATGGCAGAAGTGTGGAGGACAGGGCTGCGTTGAGCGGGTGACAGGGGTTCAGCCAGCGCTGAAGGACTGCGGGGAGAAGTGAGATGATGAAATGCAGTATTGACTGAAAGGGCGTCGCCCCGCCCAGGCCAGTGGGGCTTGTGCAGTCGGCCAGGCGCACAGCAGACATCTGATGTGCATAGAGCAGCCGTGCTCAATAGTGACAGCTTCTACCAGGTCTTGGGGATTTAATGTCTAAGTGTGAATATAGCAAGGGGGAAAGTGGGATTTATTCAGTGTAAATTTTTTGTAATTTGTTTCTACCCTTTGAAGCAGAGTCTTTGTGAAAATGGTGGAAAGTACATACCACCTCATGAGAGGCGAGCAGAGGAGACAGTGGATGCGCAGAAAAAGGAAGAGCTGGAAAGGCTGAAGAAACAGGTCAAAGGTCTGATTAACAGGTAACCTGGAAGCGGTCCATTGTGTCACTTCCAGAGATCGTCTGTTTTCTAGAAACAGAGGGACGATTCCGGGAATTAAACCAAAGCCTGCGTTTTTTGTTTTGTTTTTTAATTTCTTTTTAATTAAAAAACAACCAGTTTCCACGGTGCATCCTGGAATTTGAGCGGACGAGCCATTTGACGTTCAGTGTCAGCACAGGCGCGGTGCGTGGCCTCTTTGCTTGGATACGTCCTTCCCGTCCCCACCCAGTGAACGGAGCAGTCTTTTCTCCGTGTTAGGAAATAAAGTCTTAAGCCAGCAAAAAGGCTGTACGGTTGGGATTTTTCCCAACAGTACCTACCAATGTGCTGAGGATGGTTTGCTGCCCCTGCCTGGGGACCTCAGGTCAGGACATCGGTGGCGAGTCCTCAGCACGGGCTCTGCGGGCTTGAAGGGAACCCTGCATGTGCGTTACTGTGGCCACGTTTCAGCTGGAAGTGAAGAGTAACAGTAGTGATGTTACTCAAAGGTTCCAGAGGAGTCTGTGCTGTGTTCATAGCTGTGGGCCACCGAGGCGAGAGGAGGTTGTCCCTGGGGCAGATGTGTACGTCAAATAGGATTTCTTGGTAGCAGTGATAACTGCAGTTTTTTAAAACTGACCTGAAGAATAGTTCCTCACTTGAGACCCCACTGTTGCTCTGTCTGCCCCATGCCCGCAGGTTGAGCGAGCCAAACTTAGCCTCGATAAGCGGGCAGCTGGAGGAGCTGTACATGGCCCACAGCCGGAAGGACGTGAGCGACACTCTGACGGGCGTCCTCCTGAGTGCCTGCGCGCCGGACGCGGCCATGCCCAGCAGGCTGGTGATGGAGCACGTCCTCCTGGTCAGCATTCTTCACTGCACGGTCGGAATCGAGGTGGGGCCGCCTCTCCGGGCCGCTGTCTAAACGCTGCCTGTTTAATGATTGGCCGGTGGGGCTCAGTGCCACGCTGTCTGCGCCGAACGTTCTAAACCGCACTCAGTACGTGAGTGATGTCTTTGGCTTTGGCTATGTGCTCGGTCCATTCTGACGTGTCCTCGTGGTCTGATAGTTTCCGCCCCTCTGGACTGACAGTTTGGACTTGCTTTTGTGTACCCAGTATCCCCCATGACACTGTCGGGTGTCCGGAGCACAGTGGTCTGTGTGGTGTTCGCTTTGGGCAGGAGACTGTCTCTTCATAAGAATGGAGGCCATCAGAGTGTGAGGTCAAACTGGGCGTTAAGTGAGGAGACGCGTGACAGAGCGTAGGCCTGGAGCCTGGCCCCCCTACCCCCCCAGGTGGGCCACAGACCTGTCGGCGCCTGCGTCTGCGAAGTGGGGCCTTTGTCAGGATGAGATGGACAGCGTGTTTACGGCACCTGCTGCCCGGGGGGCCTGGTGCTGAACAGGTGCTTGTTGGGGGCTGGTGGCCCCGCCCTGCCGCAGGGCGTTCTGGGCCTTTGCTCAGTGACCCTTGTGTTGGCCTCAGGGAGGCCCCACGGTGACGATGCTGGTTCCACAGTCACCCCCTCTTCCCAGTCCTCTTGTCACCTCCTGGTGGGGTCCTGACCTTCCCAGCCGGTGTCCGGTCCCCCAGTGTAGCAGGTGCTGGGGTCGCTGAGGGCGGTCGGTCTGGTGACGGGAGGCGGTACTCTGGTCGGTGAGTTGGTGAGCAGGCGAACGGGGCTTCGTTTCCTCGATGACATTTAAACTCAGGAGGAGCACGTGTCGGTCCCCTTGGACCTCTGCGTGGTGCAGTCTGTCTGGCTGGTGGTCTTTAGTGGCTTGGCCCTGTGACAGCCCTCCCCCAGGAACAGGCCGGCATCCTGGCGTCCCTGCATGCCTGGCCCCCAGTGTAGCCTCCACAACGGCCCGCAGGACGGGTCAGGCAAATGCTGAATTAGTCCCACTTTCTTTTCTGTTTCAGGTTGTGTTTGAGTATAATACAGCGGTCATGATGGGGGAGTGTGTTCTGCAGGGTTATTTTTAGGGAAGGGGCTGGAATCGGAAGTTTACAGGTTAAATTTTTTTATAAGTCTGAGGTCCTTAGAGACTCAGGACTGTGTCCAGTCTGGCAGAGCTGCCTCCGCCAGGTCACCGTCCCTCCTGCTGGGCAGGTGCCTTCCTCTGGATTCTTCTCGCATTTACTTGTGGCAGCGTGGCGGTGGTGTGCGCGTCTTCCCGCTGCTCTCCTGCCCGCTGGGTCTCGCCCTCACCACGATCTCAGCTGCCCGCCCAGCCAGCTGTGCCCGCGGCTCCAGCAGCTCGGTCTTCAGGTGAGCCTGCGCAGCGGCCACTTCCCTGCTCCCCTCACGGGTTCCCTGCCGCAGTCAGGAGCTCCGTCATCTACCTGTCACCCAGGCGTCTAACCTCTCCTGTCCAGTGACTGGCCACACCCTCTGGCTGTGGCCCCAGTCGCTCTCAGCCCGTTCTTCCTGCCCAGGGCCCGCACGGCTGGACTGGTTCAGGTCATCGTTTCTCCACTGCAGTGTGGACGCCACTCGGGCACCACCATGTCCCTGCTCCCGCTGTCCCCCTCCAGTCCCGCTGCAGCTTCAGAAGCAAGTGTACTTGGAGAGCAGCACACTTTTAGAGAGATAGTTGCATTCTTAGTGTTTTCAACAACTTTCTTTTTCCAAGGATCCAGAATGGCCGCTGACCGAAACACGCCCGCGTATCGACTGTCAGGACCAGCACGCCCTTAGAGCGAGGGTCGTGCGCCCGGGCACCTGCTGCATGTCCTGTCCTGTTCTGTGCCCTCCTGGGAGGCCTGTGCCCTCGGGCTGCTCTCTGTAGAGTTCGCGCCCTGTTGGAGTCTGTGTCTTACCACGTGTGTGTTCTATGCGCTAACCTAAGAAGTACCGATTCTTTCAGTGCACATTTAAGTTGAAAGAGAAAGGAGGGTTCCTGTAGCTAAGTTGCTAACATTTGGTTGTTACACGTTTGCGACGATGTTCTGTTTCCTTTGTCCAGGTCGGCGCCCACTTTCTGGAGGCCGTGGTGAGGCGGTTTACCGGCGTCTATGCGAGCGGCCGGGAGGGGAAGGAGTGCGACAACCTGTTCACCGTCATCGCCCATTTGTACAACTTCCGCGTGGTGCAGTCTCTCCTCATCTTTGACATCTTGAGAAAACTTGTGGGAACTTTCACAGAGAAAGACATCGAGCTGATCCTGTTAATGCTGAAACACGTGGGCTTTTCATTGAGAAAAGACGATGCCTTGTCACTCAAGGAGCTGATCGCCGAGACCCAGGCCAAAGCCAGCCGGGCGGGCGGCGAGTTCCGGGACCAGAGCCGGGTACGAGCCCACCACACAAACGAGTGTTCGGGGTAAATGCTACGCTCGTCCCCGTGACCCGTTACCTTCTGCCTTGTCTGGCTTTGTGGCTTTATCTTCAAAATGTCCACGAACCTTGTTTCCTCACTGTTGTGAGTGTAAGAGTCGATTTCTTTGACATTCAGCCACTCAGAAGATGTTGACTGAGGTGGTCTGTGGTGCGGGGCTGGGGAAGGTGCGCCTGCTTGGCAGCGACAGGTCCGAGTCCTCCAGGCCTCGGTTTCCCCATCTAAAAGTGGGGCCGATCCTGACTCCCACCTGGTTCGCTGTTCTGCAGCCTGTTGGGCACGGGAAGTCCTGGGAAGGCCTATGGGAGGGTGTGAGGGCTGAGCCCTCGGGGAATTGGGATTTTATCCCAGAGACACGAGAAGGGTTCTGAGCAGAGGAGTACATGTGGAGTTTCACCGCTCAGGTCACTTTGGCTACAGCATAGGAGGGAGGGAGAAGCCACTCGGCTTGGGGCGACAGTTTGCATGGGTGCCGTGGGCACAGGTTTGGGGGTCAGAAGGGGCCAGACTTGGGGGGTGAGGGGTGGTGGAAAGGAGGGGTCGGGGTGACTCCAGGTTCCCAGCTTGGGCCTTCAGATGGACAGCTGGTGGTTCAGGAGATGCAGACTCAGAAGAAAGGCTGGCCCATGGTTGACAACCCAAGATGAGCTCCAGGCCAGCTCTGAGGGGTGGGGGGCCAAACCCTCCGGGGGTCCCAGGAGCTGTGAAGGTGGGGGAGTTGCCACGTGTTGAGGAGCTGGGGTGGAGTGTCCCAACGGATACCTTGTCCCTGTGTTGAACGCCCAGAAGTCACATTTAGAACATGGGTGTTAGCAGACAGCGGCCTCTGACTTGTGCCTGAAGCTGGAGGAGCCGGGGGCAGGGTGGCCGGGCAGGTTTGGGGTGGTGATGACGTGTTCCACAGTTGATCGAGGTGACAGTGGCACAACCCCGAACGCACTAACTGTGCGCTTTCTGTGGGTGTTAGAGCAGGTGGGTTCTGTCCCAGTTCCACGTGAACCTGGGGACCTGGGAGACGAGTGTGGGCGTCCTTCTGCTGTTCTCACGGCTGCTCTCTGTGTGACGTTACTTTCAACTTAAAGTTAAAAAAGCAGAAAGGGGCGGGCAGGAGTTGCAGACGCGGAGGGGAGGGGAGGTGCCGGGGATGGGGGGTCAGGGGTGCGGCGGGGAGGGGAGGTGCTGGGGAGAGGGGTCAGGGCGCGGCAGGGGACATGCGGTCCTGGGGGTGTTCATGTCCCCAGCGGGCGGGTGCGGGACCTGCACTCCAGTCTCGAATGGCCTGGAGCCGGACGTCCAAGTTAGCGTGGACTCGGCCTGAAGGCCACTTCTGACGCGTCCTGCATGAGCATGTGTGCAGAGGAGGTTTATTTCTTCTCAGGTTGAAATGAGGCCATTTGCAGTGATGGCTTTTCCTGCTTTTTTTAAGATCCGGTTTATGCTGGAGACACTGTTGGCCCTGAAGAACAACGACGTGCGGAAGATTCCGGGCTACGACCCCGAACCTGTGGAGAGGCTGCGGAAGCTGCAGAGAGCACTGGTAACCTCCCTGTGCGCGGCTCTGAGCGTGGGCCCACGCCGCCCACCCCCCACCCCCACCGCCCCGGGCCCTGCGGAGGGCAGCAGGACCCCTGATCTGGGAAGGAAGTGTCCTGTGTCTGTGCTGGGACCCTGTGTGTGGCCCGAGGGCGGGGCTGAGAGCTGTGTGGGTGCCACACCAGGCCCGGCGGGGCCTCGGCTCGGCCACACAGCAGGGTCCTCTGATTGCTTTGAAGAAGGGCCTGGGCCAGGGTCTTGCCTGGGCCAGTAGGTCAGTGTCGGTGCTGGGGGGCTCGTCTGAGTTCCTTGCGTGTTCCTAACGCCGGGCCCAGTCGGGCACATTCTTCAGCCCTGGTCTTTGGTCAGCTTGAGGATTGCTGACTCCAGCAAGTCCCAGCCCTTCCTGGTCAGATTCTCAGCTGATGGGGCTCCCCCTGTGGCCTGAGTCAGAGCCTTTTCCCACCGAGTGATAACTGTCCTGAGACAGCAGTGTTTGGGGTGACAGACGTGCAGAGCTCAGGCACGTGCTGAGAGTTTGCCTCTGTCCTCAGTGTGGGTGACTCACCACGGCCCCATGAGCGCTGACATGGAGAAGGGGAAGCGCCTGGCGTGGGGCAACCCCGACTTGAGCCATCAGAAGCAGCACCAACTCCTTCCCTTCCTTCTGTCAGGTGCGCGGCGCCGGCTCAGGGACAGAGACTCAGCTCCGTGTCTCCTGGGACAACATCCTGAACGCGGAGCAGACTGGGCGCTGGTGGATCGTGGGGTCGGCCTGGAGCGGCGCCCCGATGATTGACAACAGTCAGCAGAAGACCCCACAGAAGCGGCCCCTGGGGACGGTACGCCACCCTGAGCTCACTGCCACAGGCACCTTCTGTGTCCCCTGCGTCTCGCTGTGGACTTCCCCGAGTTTACCTGAAGGCCTCCTAGAAATGACTGTTGTTTTGTGCTGTCATTTAATTCCATTTCTGTGGTTTTCTCAAAACATTACATGAGAGACTTAAAAGTGGAGTGGAGTGAGGGGAACTCACGACAGTCAGGACACTCAGGTCACAGATAAGGTGGCGTTGTTCCCGGGAGACACGGCTCCTGGCCCGTTGGCCCGGGTTTCTGACTGCCCACATCTGTGCTTTTATTTTCTTCACTACTGACCGCAGTCTGCATGTTACTCAGATTTCCTCCATTTCCCACGGCATCCTCTTTGTCGCAGGGCCCCGTCACACCTGGCCGTCTCTGTCCACCTGGCCGCGGGGCCTCTGCTTGATTCCGCTGCCTCGAGAAGCCCCCCGTCGCGCGGCGCTTCCTCGGTGGCCGTGAGCTCCTGCTGTCTTCTCTTCGTGGGGCCGTCGGCCAGCAGCAGACTTAGCATCTCCACGCAGGGTGCACGTGCAGTTGACGGCGATGCTCGGGTCAGACGGCAGAACTATGCACGTTCTATGCAGGCTTAGTGACTGCACTAAGCCAAGAGTGAATTTCAGGGAGACGTTTGTGCGACCTTTGCCTCTGTCATCCCTCCCAGGTCAGTGCGAAGATCCTGGAACTTGCCCGGAAGCAGAGGATGAACACTGACGTCAGGAGAAACATATTTTGTACTATAATGACTAGTGAAGACTTTCTGGATGCATTTGAAAAGCTTCTAAAGTAAGACTCTGTGTGAACGTTCTGAACTGCCGTTGGGTTAGATGCTGAGAAACGAGGGGGTCGGGTTTCGCACCGTGGAGGCCGGGCCTGGTGCTACTTGGGGCCCAGGCCCTCCCCCTGCCAACAGCCCGACGCCTGGGGCTGCAGTCCGGCTCCTGCCCACCGACCAGCGGACAGTTCTCAGGGGCTGTAGTTTGTCATGAGTTGCTTAGAACCTTCCTATTAAAGTTCTCTTTCTAACAACTTTACTCCTAAATTAAAAGTTCTTGGTGTAGTTTCTATAATTAGTTGTAGTAAGATTTAGAAGCATCTGTGCACTTTGACAAAGTACTTCTAAAAGATTTGGTGTTGATTAACTTTGTTTTATTTGCTTCAGATTCAGAAGGAATATAGGGAAATATTGCAAAAGTACAAACACTCGTCCAAACTGCACACTGTGCACTAACAGGGCAGGTTTTGCTGCATACAGACCAAACGATGTGGTCGCGCGGGGTTGGTGACAGACTGTAGAGCGCTGGGTTCCCTCGCTGGGCCACGTCGGAAACACTGAGGTCAGAGGGTGGGGCCAGGCCTGGGGCTCCAGGCTTGCTACCCCAACCTCCTCTCCTCAGCTTACTTTTAACCAGACCTTCAGACAGGCTGTGTTCCTCTGAAAGATTCTGCCTTAAAGCTGTTAAAATTTGGCAAGTTGAAGATTAAGTTGTTGCTGTCCCTCTGTCTTACAGACTTGGACTTAAGGATCAGCAGGAGAGGGAAATAGTCCACGTCCTCATGGATTGCTGCCTTCAGGAGAGAACGTACAACCCTTTCTATGCGTTCCTGGCCGGCAAGCTGTGTGACTACGAGAGGCGGTTTCAGGTGGCGAAGCTGGAAGGCCGGCCAGGTGGCTGGCTCAGCCCCCCCTTCAACGAGTGCCCCGAGTCAGGAGGCCCCTGGGGCCAGGGCTGCGTGCAGAGGGTGGGCACAGTCGGCAGCGTCCCCTGTGTCACCAGTGAGGGGCGGCACGACCCGGTTAACCGGCGGCACGTCCCGCTGGTTGATGCCGCACCTTCCTTTCCTAACGTGATTTTCTCATGTTCCTGCTGACTTGAGGGAAGACACAGCAGTAGAGGGAACCTACTGTGAAGCTACTCACACTACTGTGTGTAGGAAAAGAAAGGGTAGTTGCTTCTAAGTCTTTATTTTTAGAGTTTTACAAACAAGGGGGGAGGGTGTGGCTCAGGAGTAGAGCACGTGCTTAGCACGCACGCGGTCCTGGGTTCCGTCCCCAGTACGTCCATTAAAAATAAATAAAAATAAGTTAACCTAATCGCCCCAAAATAATCAAAAAACAAACAAATGAGTAAGTACAGTACTTCTGTGTTGTTTGTGTTTCCTTCTAAATTTGTTGAATTGTAACTTTTTTTTATCTTTCTGTTACATTAGATGACTTTCCAGTTCAGCATCTGGGACAAATTTCGGGATTTAGGAAATTTGCCAGCCACTAATTTCTCTAATTTGGTTCATCTGGTGGCCCACTTGTTGAAGGCAAAATCACTGCCACTTTCCATCTTAAAGGTGCGTGTAACGTATGCAGTTATTCGAAGCAATGAAATGACAGTTGACAGGTGACCGTTGGGCCACAGGGGGTGCAGGGCGCCAACCCCGTGCAGGCGAAAATCCGAGTGTAACTTCATAGCCAGCCTTGGCCCCGTGGTCCCACACGTGAGCGTTCAGCCAGCCTTCGACCCCTGCGGTCCCCCGTGTGACCGTTCAGCCAGCCTTCGACCCCTGCGGTCCCCCGTGTGAGCGTTCAGCCAGCCTTCGACCCCTGGGGTCCCGTGTGAGCGTTCAGACAGCCTCGGCCCCTGGGGTCCTACAGCGCATACAGTTCTCGATTCAGAGCCGAGTTCAGGGCTCAGCTGTGGTTGCTTACACTCAGTACCTTAGGAAGATGCGTGTCCTTCGATTCTGAAGCACGTTTTTGTCATAGGAGGCGTCACCGAAAGCACATGGTATTCACGCGTCCAGGAGCTCCGGGCGCAGCTCCAGGTGTGGCGCGGCTCCGTGGATCTGTCTCCAGGCCGGGGATGCATGGGCAGCGGCTGCTGCCGAGTCGGGAGGAGGCGGGCGAGCGGGGCCGGGCTGCGGGCTTTCTCCCGTCACTGTGGGGTGTTTCAGAGCAGGGGCCCCAATGCTGTCATGCTTCCACGTTGCCGCGTGCAAGTCGATGAAACAGCAGGTGCTCTGATGTTGGCCTGGAGTGGACGGTGCAGCTGAGATGCGGGAGCGGGTGGAGGCCGCCTGGCCAGTGGGACACTGGGGTCTGGGTGTCCTGAGAGCCGGTGCTGTGCAGGAACCTGGGGGCCGGGGCCTCCGCGCCCCCTGCCCCCGGGCCCGCCGCGCAGACTGCAGCTGCGCTTTCCTGCTCACCCTTCCTGCTCGCCTGCTGCAGGCGACCTCTTGAGCCGGCAGGCTGGGGTCTGCAGTGAAAGTGGGGGCCCGGGGCCTCCCACGTGCCTTCTCGTCACCAGGGTGAGCCTTGCCTTCGAGTTTGAGCTCAGGGTGGAGTGGAGTGCGGTGCATCCCTCAGGTGCACGGGAGCCCAGAGTTGTCCTGAGAGCGGCCGTAGCCCCGGGCCAGGCCCTCTTCAGAGGGTCCCACTGCCTGTGTGTCCGCGACAGCCCCCATGTCGTTCTGTGTGGTTTTAATCTCCATACAGAGAGTTACACTGCCACCATACTTTAAAAAAAAAAACAATGTAATGTGCACTCTGTGCAGAGATACCGTGCAATTCTAATTACGTTGTCTAATCACTTGTCGCTACTGTGAGGGAAACTTGATTTTTGTATGCTGAACTTGTGATAGGTCACCTAAATTTTCATGTTTAGCCTCTGAGGGTTTGACGAGAACAATCAGATCACCAGAACAGCTGCTTCTGTCCCTCCTCCCCGAGCCAGCAGGACGTTGTGGACTAGACAGTGACAGGCGCTCCTGATTTCCTCCTGGCGTCAGTGAGGAACGTTCGTTGTGTTTATTTGTCAGGTGATGTCTCTTGTAGTTTTCTGAAGTTCAGGAGTTTTCTTCTTTTTCTAGTTTGTTACTAGTTTTTCTCTCAGCCTCCAAGGAGTTTGTGTTCAGTTCTACCAAGGTTTTTGTGTTAAACTAGGTGTTGACAAACTACGGCTTGACGGTCAAATACGGTTCACCGCTTCGTTTTTTTAGAGCCCATGATCTAAGAATGGTTTTTGCATTTTTAAAAGTTAGGGGGAAGTCAAAAGAAGAATAAAGCCATAGAAAATTCAAAACTAATGTCCACAGATGCAGTTTCACTGGAACACAGCCACACCCGTCCACTCTCCCCCACAGCGGCGGGGTCGAGCGGTGTGGTGTCCTTTACTTATTTTTTTAAATTCACTGCAAGTTTGGAATTTATCCATGTTGCTATCTGTAGTTGCAGTCTCTGCTTTGATTTGATTACTGCTGTGTAGTGTTCTCCTGTGTTAAGTGTACTGTGATTTATGTGTGTATGAATTGGTTCCTCCTGGATCCAGATTGTGTGTGTGTGTGTGTGTGTGTGTGTGTGTGTGGCTTTAATTAGGGGGTAGTTTCTTTAAGGCATGGAGATGGTATGTTTCAGCTCTAGAAATTAGTTTCCTGAATGACTAGGTTCCCACCCCCGATCTGGACTCACCGCTCCAGGCCACTCTCCACACTGGTGTGATGCGGGGCCAGGGCCCCGCGGCCTTGCCAACAGCTGTTCATTTTGTAAAACTGGAAATAGCCTTAGTTAAGGGAGTGGGGGGGTTACTTTTTACTCAAACTGTATTTAGAAATCACTGAAAAGTTGGCTTAAACCAATGTAACTTTATTATTTTTTATTCTGGCTCTATTAGGTCGTTGAATTCAGTGAATTGGACAAACCCAGAGTCCACTTCTTAAGAAAAGTGTTATATATGCTGTTAATGGAAACAGAGGTTGAAGACCTTGGTTTAATTTTTGCAAGGTTGGTTCCCAGCTTGCTCTGACGAAACGTATCGAGAGGAGTGATTTCCGCTCCTGCTGCTTTGTGGAAGCGCTTACGTGTAGCTGCTCCATCTTAATTGTAATGACGTCTCGTACATCAGCTTGGGGAGCGGGAAGCCCGCCTAACCGCAAACCAGTAATGACTTCTGGCAGGTAGAAGACGTCCTTAAGTCCTTAACTGAGAGTTCTGTTTGGGACAGAAACCAGGTGTGGCTTCCTGTTCGGGGTTTCTAGAACTGAGGCTGGGGGCCTGACGGGTCACTGCCCTGACCGCCTGTTCCGTTCCCCTGCAGGGTGTCGGACAACCCCGCGCTGGGCCTGTTGCGGGAGGGCCTGAAGCTTTTCATCAGCCACTTCCTGCTGAAGGGCGGCCAGGTTCCCGGGAGCGCCGAGGAGGCCAGTGTGCTCAGGGAGAGAGCTGAGCTCACCACCAGATCTCTGCAGGGAAGGGCTTCCCTGAGGATGTAGTCCGGGAGTGGGGGGGGTGCTCATCTGTCTGTAAAATGTCCTTTGTAAACCCAGAAGGCCCGTTACTCTGCTCTGTGTAAAGCCTGGTGGAGCTGTAGCACAGTCTGATGTATTTAAAATGTTGTATTTTGATTGAAGTTATATTGTATTTGTGTTTTGAACCATTGTCAAATAACTATATCTCTTTGTACGTAGTGGAGGCGGGAGGGGGAGTGGCAGACACTGGACAGTGTTCTCTAAGTGATGAGACCACGAGGGGTGTGCCAGTGTCTTATTTTTTTAATAGACAAAGTAGGCTTCCAGGCAGTGCACGGAAGTATTTCTTTTCTTATAAAGAAATTGATGCATTTTTATCTTTTTTAATATATTGGTTAAAAGTTCAAAAACCATCAGTTAAACGTGCCTGGTGTTTGATTATTTCAAGTATCTGGAATGCAAGTGTTCCGGAAAAGTCATCAGTAAACTCAGGCCTCGCAGGTGCTGGCAGAGCACGGCCTGGGGGCTTCATTGTCACTCCTCCAAAACTCCGACGTCGTGAAGGGCGTTCCTCCCTGTTTGTGTCCTTGGCTCAGCCCCCTCAATTCCAGGTCGTAAGACACTTTCCTGAACAACTTCGAGGTCACCAGATAGATGTCGGACACTTAACAGGTGCTGCTGCTGAGCTGGGTTCCGGCAGGTGTGACATGAGTAAGACAACTGCCTGCCGGGAATGCATGTTTATCTGGCGAGAACCCTGCGCCCCAGCTGCCGGCAACACATACCGTCGACTCTGAGGAGAAGCAGGAACGTGCTCAGACGCCTTCCATCTGCCACTGGGTCACAGATGTCTTCTTTTTCCCGCCCTTTGAACTTGCTTCTCTCTCCCTTCAGTCATTGAGAAAAGTCACCAAGATGTGAGGACAGAACAGTAGTTTGTACACAGAGTCACAAAGGCCAGCCACGCCGCCCGTCCCAGTGGCCACCTTGGCTCAGGCCTGGCCTGGCTCAGGCACTCAGGCTCCCCTGTGAAAGTCACACGCCTTCAAGCACTAATGTGGCCCTGCCACAGCGTGTGCCGAGACGCTGTGGCATGCAGTTGGTGTCTCTGGGGGGTCCCCAAGCCGGGGGTGCAGACTCAGGAACACCCGGAGGTTAAGTGCAGAACAACACGGAGACTGTCTGCTCTTTCTTGGGCTCCCCTCGCACCCCTGAGGCCACGTGACAAACCTGTATCTTCCAGCCAGTTCTGAACTCAGACAGCAGAGAAAGAAGGCTGGGGGCGGTGGGGGCGTCACCGTGCTGGGCGCTTCTTCACAGACAGTGTCTGCAGGGCGGGGACAGGCCGAGGTCAGCTCATCACTGTCCCCTCCCCTGGGGCACCTCGCCCTGAAGTCAGCATCGGCTGAGCCCCTCGGCGGGGTGCGGTGACACAGGTGGTGTCTGCCCTGCGGGGCTCCCGTCCCCCTGTGACCTGGGTCAGGACCAGTCCCCGAGCAGCTGCCATGGCTGGAAACACGGTAATGCGGGCGCTAACCCTTGTGCGAGGTGCCGGTTTGCTCAGCTGACTTTCCTGCAGAAGATAATCTGTAACCGGAGCCCCGTTTTTACATCATCTCTTATTTTTAAAACAATAAAAGTGTCTTTCCCTTTGCCATGGAGTATGTTTGTGACTTAATTCATTGCTTAAGTTTTGCATTTATTACATGGCAGGTTATCCAAAACTCTGTCTTCTTTAGACAGAACACCGGGTTTCCACGTGACCATAATCATGCTTTCAGTAAATGAGTACATCTTGAGCAAAAGCTACTGTGAATTCAGAACTGCTTTTATTAAATACGAAGGGGTTTTAATTTATTACAATAATAATTCACATCTGAGAAAAGCGCAGGCCACTCGGCCAGAGCTTGGTGCCACGTGGGCCCTTGGACTTGGGGTGTGGCTGAGAGCTGTTGATGTAGAGAGTTTCTGATGTGTAGGAAAGAAAAGCTGGCTTTTAAGGAATTTATCTTTTAAAATAGAGGCAGAAGGAACAAACTTTCTAATGTATTAAAATGTATACATAAAATCTATTTTTCCTGTTTTGTGTAGGGGGCCAGTGAAGGTTTACTTTGAAAGAAGAGGCTTGTCGGTAGACGGAAGGCTGCACCTAAAAGGGCCTCTCTGTCCCCCTCCCTCTGTGCCCGTGGACAGAGAGAAAGCAGGTGAGGCAAAATGCTAGTTGTCACTGAACCTGGGTGGAGTTTATATAGATGAAGTATATGTTTATCATCTTCTGTATGTTTTAAATTATTTGAAAATAAAGAATTTTTATAAAGCATTCATAATGCAGAACTCATTCTTCAAAGGCCTAAGACACTGATGTTTTTTCATGAAAATAGCTAAGCTAATTCAAGTCACTTTTGCCTCTTCTGTGAAAAATCAACGGGGCCTCCCTGTGCGGCGGTGACACTGCCTCCATTGGTTCACTTGTGAGGTGCCCTGGGTGAGTGGGAGGAACCAGCGGGGCTGCAGGGACGGCCCCCTCGTTAACTGACCAAAGCCTGGGGGCCGGGGCATCAGTCACCGAGAGTTCGGGGCACGAGGCTGCTGGCCTGTGTGCAGGTGACGTCCCAGTGACGGCATCCTCCTGCGTCGTGCGTCCCCTCCAGGAGCACTTGGTGGGGGGGGGGTGGCACCCAGCGTCTTCCCTCAAGCCACCCCGTCTGCGGCTCCCTTCCAGCCCTCGGTACCACGTGAGTCTTTGTGCTAAGGCTGGGCCGTCCCTGGACCATGTCAGCCTGCAGCCCCTTCTAGGGAGGACCCGGGGAATACCGGGTCTCCTTGATCCCGTTCAGCATTGGTTGGGGGCCTGCTTGATGCCAGCCATCACGCTGAGCCCAGGGTGAGCTTGAAAAGTTCACAAGTCTCATTTGTCAGGATGGGTCCTGCAGGTCAAGTGCACCAAAGGTGTGATGGGGACAGCCAGCTCTTCCCAGCGGGACGCTTTGCAGAGGAAATGACGTTTGGACCGGCTCCTACAGGAGGACGTGAGAGGCAGGTGCGCCAGGGTCAGGGGGCCCTGGGACTCAGGACAGACAGCCAGAGGGGCACCTGCAACCGGATAGTGACGGACCCCTTCTCGCTGGGGAGCTGGGGATTTACCTGGTCAGCGACAGGGACGCATCACAGGGTTACTGGCAAGGAAGTTACATAATCAAGGTCATGTTTTCAAAACTATTGCTGGATGAAGGCTGGCAACTGAGACCACGCAGACAGTCCCTGTCACCTCCGGGCAAAAGTGACACACCAGACCAGAGGAGCAGCTGTGAGAAGGAAGGTTCTGGGGACCTTCCCCATGGACGCATCAGAAGTTGGTGCCTTGAGATGAAGAGGGCCTGGAGGAGGGAGGGGCTCGGGGATGTCTCCCAGCCTGGGGATCACGGTTGGTCGAGGGAGCAGACTCCACTCTAGGGGGGTTGGAGACCCTCGGGGGGCTGAGTTCTGAGAGAGGGCCCAGAGCAGGATGCTGGAGAGAGCAGAGCCGCGGGAGGACCTAGAACGGGCCCCGGGGGTCGGCGCTGGGAGCCATCCGCAGTCAGATCAGACGTGTCCAGGGACGGAGGCTCTGGACGGTGCAGGCAGCTTCCCGCAGAGACTACTGTTCACAAGCGCTGGGAGCCCCTGGAGAGCCTCGCACATCTCCCCAGGCGCCAGGTGCTCAGGACACGCGGGTGCTCGGGTGACTGCTCTACACGCGTGTGCTCAGAGCGCCGCGGAAGGCCAGTAAAGCATGCCTTTTCTTGGGAAGGTAACACTGGCCTGGGAGCCGGGCGCTCGCTTTTTCTCACCCTCCGAGTCGGGTCCTGTTCCTCGCTGATGAAGCCGGCAGGAAAGCAGTTAGTTCGCAGGGCGATGGCGTTTATCTTGAGCTGGGCTGGATAAGTGATGAAAAATGATGTTTGCGTGATAAGATGAAAGGGGAAATGGGGAGCGATGTAGAATGTTCTAAGGATGCAGAGGTGATTTCAGGAACACTGAGGGCTGTGTGTGTTTGGAAAACAATGCCTTATGTGTGCCCACGGGCCGCTGGAGCTGCGATTTTGACCTTGAGCATGTCCAAACCAGGATGCCCAGCCATGGCCTCGGGAGTTACCACGTGAGCGCCTTCCCCGCTGCAGAAGTGTCAAGTCTGCGGAAGAGTGACTGCCCCCACCATGGGCCGCAGCCTTTCCTCTGCCCTGGGGAACCCGCTCATGGTCCCCTCGCCTCCCCGGTGAGCCCTACGCAGCCTCAGCTGCTCCTGCTGACCCGAGAGGTGAGGCGACAGCCCTCGACCGCCCAGTGAAATGGGATTAGTCTCAGGCCGAGGTAAAAATGATTTATGAGCATTTAAAAATAAAAAAATCATTAAAAATGGACTGTTTCATTTTTGTCAGAAGTGTTTCCAAAGAAAGAGGGCAAGTTCTTCCACTTTTGTTTTTTTGGTTTGCCAGTTGTTAACATTCACCACATTTGTTTTCGTCTCTTTTATATATAATACACAACCATTTATACACACACATGTTTTGATAGCATCGTCTGGAAGTAACAGGCATCATGACACTTACCTCTGAAGCTGTCAGCCTGCGTCTCCTGAGGACAAGAACCTTCTCCAGTTACGGCGACTGCATCACCGCACCTGAGCTCTCGAACATCCATCCAGTGAGGCAGTCCCACAGACGATCCAGTTCTCATACTGCCAGTTGATACAAAGTGAGTTTTCTGTGGCTGCTTTTTTCCTAGGTAGAATACAATCAAGGTTCAGCATGACATTTTCTTTTATTTCTCTTTTAGCCTAGAACATCCCCCTCCCCTTCTCACGAAAAGTTCTCACGAAACTGGGTTTTGGAGAGTCCTGGCCCATTGTCATGACGCATCCTGGTTGTGTGCAGCAGCTTTGGTGTAAACGTGATTGGGACACTCGCTGCAGGGGACACTGGCGCCTTTCCCACAGCACCTGGGACACGCAGTTGGCACAGATCATGGCTGGTGGCGCTCGGTCACCTAATTACAGCTAAGGCCAGCAGACCTCTCCCCCGCAAAGGTACGTTTTTGCCTTTGTAATTACCAAGGGAAATTAATCACCAAAGTTAAGGACATTTTACAAGGGAAAAAAGTTGACGCTCCCTGGTGGTCTAGTGGTTAGGATTCCATGCTCTCTCTCAAGGGAAAAAAGTGGCAAAACACATGGGTTTCCTGTCCCCCCCGCCAACTATTTTGCCTCGTGGTCAGGCAGCCATTAATGACTCTTGCCAGAATCAATGATTACTCGCAAAAATAGTCATTTTCTAATTCGATCATTCCCCCTTCACTGCTAGCGGGCAGTCTTCTTTTTTTTTTTTAAACATTTTTTTATTGAGTTATAGTCATTTTACAATGTTGTGTCAAATTCCAGTGTAGAGCACAATTTTTCAGTTATACATGAAAACATACACATATTCATTGTCACATTTTTTTTTGCTGTGAGCTACCACAAGATCTTGTGTATATTTCCCTGTGCTATACAGTATAATCTTGTTTATCTATTCTGCATATGCCTGTCAGTATCTACAAATTTTGAGCTCCCAGTCTGCCCCTTCCTACCCCCCGACCCCTTGGCAACCACAAGTTTGTATTCTATGTCTATGAGTCTGTTTCTGTTTTGTGTTTACGTTCTGTTTCTTTTTTTTAGATTCCCAGTCTTCTTTAACAATGTGTCTTCTTACACCGCTCTCCCTTTTCCCGGGGAAAGATCAGACTCCACCCATCTTGAAATGACGCAGTCACGACAGCTGATTGTTGTCCTCAGCTGCGGCAAGTGCAGGGGACGTCTTCCCAGCAAAGCCTGTGGGAGAGTCGGGCTGGGGCAGGGGGTTCGGGGAGCGCGGCCCCGCCTGTCAGGGAGATCCTGCCAGGTGGAGGGGATCCCCAGCTGCGCAGACCCAGCCTCCATAACTCACAGCTGCGTCACCCTGAAACGCCAGCGTAACTGCCCTTCCTGGCGCGGTACCCAGGTTTGGGTGCAGCTTCTTATTACAGCCTCAGCACAGCGTTGTTGCCCGGTCCCTGGGCAGCCCCGTCTCGTCTAAGGCATGGTGATGCTCGGTAGGCATGCCAGTTGGTCAGGCACAGGTATAGAGGGGACCAAGGACAGCAGACCTGGCCGGTGCTGCCACCAGCCCAGCTCAAGGCCAGCCCCCTCCACTGACCCACAGCGGCCACCCTCCTTCTGAGCACTATCCTCTACAAAGGCAGTTTGCCGTCCACGTTCCTCCAAGTGCCCGGGCAGGCCTGGGGGCACCTGGAACGACAGCAGTGACGTCTCCAAGATGCCAGATGAGCTCACTGACAACTGGTTAAGTCCATGCTGTTCTCATTTCTCTTCTCACGGGTATTTAATCCTGTCCGTGTAGAGCAGGCCGAGTGCCCAGTGCTCCTGGCCTACCCAGGGCTGAGCGGGTTTTGAGACCCAGGACTTCTGGTGCCATGATGGGTTGGTCACCGCAGTGCACAGCAACAAGCAAGAGCTCTGGTGAGGTCTACGGGGACAAGCTGGGGGGTGGGAACCAAAGAGCAGGGCCAGGAGGTGGGGCTCGTCGCCCCGCCGACCACCACCCTGCCGGCCCAGGAAGGTTCCCGGCAGCAACTCCGGGTCTGTCTCCACACCCGGCATTTCCTCTCCCCCATATTTGTATCAATAGCTTGGTCAAAACTATATATAAAACAGATAAACAACAAATTTCTTCTGTAGAGCACACGGAACTATATTCAATGTCTTATAAAAACCTATAATGAAAAAGAATCTGAAAAGGAATATATGTGTGTGTACGTATGACTGAAACACGATGCTGTGCACCAGAAATTGACACAACATTGTAAACTGACCCTACTTCAACAGAAACTTGGCCAAAGAAGGTGTGCTTATCAGGTTTGCTGACAACATGACTTCGGCAGGGGTAGAGGCGCTACTAACAATCCAGAGTCTGTGATTTTATGACCTGTGATGAGTTTTGTGTCCTGCAAACGACCTGGCACTGTTAGTCAGCAGGTAGGTTCTTGTCTGGACACAGGAGGTGCTGGTGAATTTCTGGAGAGCAGAACCTCTCTCTCTGGTTACTTCTTCCTGAAGTGCAAATTCTGAAGGTCTGAATTAGGAGCTTCTTTATAATTCTTAAACGCTGGTGGCTGATCCAGGACATTTTTACTGCCTCTGCGGAAATTATCCTTAATAAGAGTAAAACAAAGCTGGCAAAAAAAGTGCAAGATGAAACCAAGGCCCTGGAGGCCAGCCCGGCTCCCAGCATCTCAGAGTCCAGTGCTCCGAAGGTACCTGGTACCCACACACCTTAAAACCCAGGGCTAAGATTATTTCTGTTATTGTCATGACTTAATTTTGTCCAGCCTTGGCCAAATCTCGGATTTCCGACAAAGATCCAGCTCTGAGCAGATGTGCCCAGGGGCACGGTTATCAGACGAGAAGTAAAACCGACGCGCTGCAAACACAGATTTCCCGGTGAGCACTTATCCAGGGCTTACCGTGCGCAGAAAAGCAAGCTCAGTGTTCACGGCATGAGACACACTTATTTAACGCGTCAAGAATACAGTGTGCTTATTTGAGATTTACGTCAGCCCTGCCCTGGAACTTCGGGAGGAAGTGCTTTCCGACCTGGCCCCATGCTAGCCGGTAAGGCCCTTCAGGGGTCGCGAGCGCCCTGGCGGTCTGGGGCTTGCATGGACGATGGCAGGTTTTAAACCTCTCTGTTTTCTGAATCAGGTTTGATGGGGTGGACAGGGTCTGCTTTACTGTGCCAGTGACTGTGGGACTAACTGGTAAATCAGCCACAGGGGCCAGGTCTGCCCTGGGAAAGCAGGGCCACCGTCCCCGCTGCCAAAGTCGCCCCAGGACAGGCAAAACAGAGAAGCCGGGAAAACAAGGTGGACTTTGTGTCTGGGCCTTGACCTCCTTGCACTGAGGCTTGGCCACTTGGGCCTGGAAGAAGAGTTCGCTTTCTCTCTGACGCCGGCTGGTCCCAGTCGCCTCCCTGTCCAGCCTTCCAGCCCACGGCTCTCATGCTGGCTCCCTGGCCTGGCTCCTGTGAAGCTCGCAGGAGCAGAAACAGCCCGCATGAGAGAGTCAGCAGTGAGCTGGCCGCCCCCTCACTGCCATGCCCCAGCCAAGGGCAGCCCGGCCGGAGGGGCCTGGGCCAGTGACTTGTCTCCTGACAGCAGCGGCCAGGTGTGTCTGTCAGATCCCAGAGGGGGCTTGGGGGTCCTGCCGGCCAGATCCTCAGGCTTAGGGGTCTCAGGGGGCCACGGGCAGGGGGACCCCACGTGCTGACTGCGGGCTCCCTACCTGCTTGGAAGGATGATAAAGTGCTTTGTTCCCTGTGAGTGAGAGGCCTGATAAAAGCAAAAACTCTCACCCCCGCTGTGGTTAGGAGGCAGCTGGGCACTGGGAACCCAGCACCATTTATGAGTAAATATAATTTATTCCTGTTCTCTGATTAGGAAGGTCACAGTGGTTTAACCCTGTGGGGACGGCCCCCGACACATTATCTGCTCAAACAGAACTGGGAAAGAAAACACCGCAGTCATTAAAAGCGAATTACTTTGTTTTATGAAGATAGAAGAGAGAAGGCCTCACGGTGGGGGGGTGCTTCCATGGGCCCCCCAGCCCCCTGCAGAGGGGGAGCCTTGGGGGGCGCCGGGGGGGCGCGAGCCCCCTTGGTGCCTCTTGGAAAACCCAGGATTTGTCAAGCAGTTTTGAGAAGCTGCCAAGAGTGCACTGGGTGGCACGGCAGGGGTTTTCTTTACCTGGGAGGACAGGTGACGGCGGCGGGAAGGACGGCTGGGAGCCGGGAGCGCCCCGTGCTTCTGGCTTTAACGTTAGCAGAGGACTTAGGTTGCTGGACACACTGGCTTTATTTCTCAAAGTGAGATGTTTGGCCTCTGATCCCTCCTGCTGCTGCTCTGTGGGCGGCCCGGCCCTCGGGCTGCTTGGGGCAGGCCCTGGCCAGCAGTCTGAGTACTCGAGCCACATCTAGACATGCTGGTGCCTGTGACGGGGTGGCGCGGCCACCCACAAGGAGCCCCCAGTGCACGAGGGCCAGCTTGCTGGGCTCCTGACGGAGACTCGGGCCCGAGGGCAGGCTTTCTCGGGCACCGGGCTGCTCGCCACTGCATCTGGGTGCTTGGCCACAGAGTGGGTGGGGACGGCCACTTCGGAGGCCCTGGGACGGTGGGGGCAGGTGGCAGGGCCAGCGGTGCTGGGGAGGTCCCAGCATGCGTATCCTGGGGGCAGGCTCGGCCACGGGGCCCTGGGAGGATCGCAGTACCTTTGCCAACAAGGGAAGAGCAACTTAGGTCATCGGAGCCCTTTTCATGTTCATGTCTGTGCTGGATACTTCGGGGAGTGTCCCAAAGAATCAAAACATACTCCGAACAGACCAGTCCACAGAGGCGGAGGGCAGAGGAGAGGTCCCGGGGCTGGGGCGGGGGGAGGGGAGGGGTTGTTTAGTTGGGGCAGAGTCAGGTCTCGGGTGATGAGAAGTTTGGGGAACAGACAGAGGTGGTGGCACAACACCGGGTAAGCACCGAACGCGACTGAGCTGTGTGCTTATGAGCGGTCACAACAATACCTCTCGTGCGTTTTGCCACACACACAGAAGAACCAGAGAACAAATACAGGGCAGAGTTAGTTATGATCTGATACCCCTTTCTCCCTTGGAATAGGACCCCAACTTTTAGCGAGGCCCAGGGACAACTGGAAATAAAGACTCGCTTCCCAACCTCTGGTGAAGCTTGGCGTGGCCACGCTACGACATCTAGCCAGTGGGATGGGAGTGAACGGGCCACGCTCAGAACTCCTGTGAAGGACACGCACGTCCCTGCCTGCCCTCTGTCCTGCTATGGGAGGTGGAGCCCAGCCCCACCTTCGACAACAGAGGAAAAGCCACGAGACAAAGGGCCTGAGACCATGGAGATCACAGGACCCCAGACCAGCCCCTGGCGGCCCAGGTTTACAGGAGAGGGACGTGAACTTCCAGCTGTGTGGGCCACTGTTCCTTCAGCTCTCGTGCCTCTGGGGTTGGCCTGATCCTAACTGATACACTGGCCAACAAGGTCCTCGAGTTTACACAGCATGGGAGGCAGCGCTCTCGGTGGTGATGGACACGCACAGTGGTTTTGTGGACGTCCCTGGGTGCTGCCCACTCCCGGGGACCTTCCAGGCGTTGTGCCCACAGCCTGCTCGACCCCAAGGCCCATGGCACGGAGAGCACGTCTATGCTGTTCTCTGCTTTCCGTCCAGAACCTGGCACAGTGTTGGGCACACAAGAGATGCTCAGTAAGTATTAATCAGTGAGGCTGGGTCCAAGTAGCTACCCGAGCTCGCCTATGTGGTTGTACAGACTTGGCTTGGAAAGCTGGGCCATGCCAAGGAGTGTGTAGGGGATCCAATTGCTTTTTCTGTGTGAAGATCCACCCCAAACGCAGTGACCTAAACGGCAATCATTAGCGCATCTTTCTGTGGGTTGGCAGCTCGGGGGGCTCGCTCTCAAGGCTGCTGACAACCTGTCTGTGGCCTGTGTCTAGCTGGCTGGCTGTGCCTCTCCGGGGCAACAGGGGCATGAGCCTTTTTCAAGGCTCCAGGAGGTGCCCCCCATCAAATGTCCCATCGGGCAAGCACGGCCCACATGGGCCTGGAGGAGGCGTCGCACTGGGGCTCTGGGCTCTGGGCTGCAGACTCCAGGCTGGCCAGAGAGGCAGATTCGGGGAAGCTGTGAGCTCGAGCTCTCACTCTCCCTCTCTCTGTCTCTCTCTGTCTCTGTTCTGCAGGAGTCTCCGATAGAAGTGATCACGCAGGTGTGGACACAGGAGTTGCCTGGTCCCAGAGTCGGGACAGGGTGGCCCTGGGTCCATGTGCCCTCGGACAGGCCAGACCAGGGGGGCAGCGAGTGGAGAGCGGGCACCTCACGGCCAAGAGGGCACAAGACTCCGTGGGGGGAGGGGCTGGAGGGGCTGATGTGTGCTGTCACCTCCTCTGGCATGGCCCTTCCTGCTACCGGCATGGTGCCTCTTCACAGCCGCCCTGCTTGACGGAGGAGGACCTGGGGCACAGAGAGGTCAAGTCACCCAACCAGTGACAGGATTTCAGCCACACCTCCACCTCCTGGCTCTTATTCTTGGATCCCTCTGAGTCCCAAGGAATCTCTGCAAAGACTCCCCCCACGCACACCCCTTCCCCCATTTAACACCCCCCACCACCACATCTTCTCCTCAAGGAAGGGGAAAGGAGCACGTGTTCTGTGTGCCACCCGTGCCTTGTGGGCCTGGAGACCAGGGGTCAGAGAGGCACCAGCCTGGGGCGGGGTGCTGGTGTGTTTCACTGTCCCACGAGCCGGTGTGTGGTGCCTGGCGCAGTCCAGCTGTGTAGCCCTCACGGCTCCCTGTGAGGTGCGGACTGAGGGTCCTCATTCTACAGACGGGGACACTGGAGCACAAGGTCAAGGAACCTGCCCGGGCCACACACTAGGTGAGATGGGACGCAATCCTGGGTTCCAGGGTCCCTGCCTCCTCTACAGCCCTCTGCTCTGGGCACAATGTCATGGGTGGGGGTGGGGCAGCTTGTACTCCATCTGGAAGAATGGACAGGCCTAAGGAGAGCGAGGGTGCCGGAGTCCAGGGACAGAGCAGCCGGTGCAGTGGCGTGGAGGCAGGACGCCTGTGCCTGGCAGGGATGCTGGGAAGATGCCAGGCGGGTGCACAGGTGTCCGCGGTGCAGGGAGGCAGCACAGTCCGCGTCCTGCTCTTGGGGGTCCATGAGCATCTGTGTCTGGGGTCAGATATTGCTCCCGATTCTCGAAAATCAGCAGTGAGCCTTTTATGTAAAAACTGGTTTCTCTTTGATTTTCCAGAGTGGTCTCAAATGCATGAATTCATTATTAAAATCAAGAAATCACTGTAGACCTAAAAGGAATACCATGTTTTATGCCAATTATATCTCGGTAAAAAAAAGAAGGAACTCACGCATGTAATGTATTCCCACTTCACCACCCACACATGCATCTACTCCTGGGATATTTATTCCCTCAACAGAGCTAGAAACACTTGGAGTCAGTAAGAGAATGTTTGATCACTTGGACTCAGGATAAACAGCATCTACAGTTCTGAAAGGTCTCTGGTTCCTTTCCTCCCGACTCACTTAAAGGCAGGCAGCCTGTGCTACACCCCTGTTGCCCGTATGCCCACCATGAACCAGAAGAGCAAAGGTCCTGCATCTCAGGCGGCACTGAGAATGGCAGCGGCCGCCCAGTGAGAACTCTGCTACCCGCTTTAGCCCGCTTTCCTCAGTCTTTGCCTCACACACAGCCTCCTGCGTTCATGCCCCTGTTACGCTGGATGATGCACATACCTAGTGTTTGTTGGCCTCAGTCTTTCTCTTCCCATTACAGTGTTACTCCGGGAGGGCAGAGATGTTTGTCTGTTTTGTTCACCAGCCGTATCCTGGTGCTTACAATGCTGTCTAGCATAGAGCAGCTCTTCTAGAACGGTTGGTTGAATGAATGCATGGTGTCTGGGCTCTCTGAGTTGGCTATTGTCTCTTTCGTGGGTGAAAAGCTGCAGGGTCACACAGGTGTGGGAATCTAACCCCCACCCCCACCCCAGATAAAGTAATTGGCAGGATACGTGGAGCAGGGCGATGAGAAGGAGCAAGCACAGCCGCAGACCCAGGAAAAAGCACAAGTTGCATTTCCTCTGCAGATTTATCTATCAAGAAGGTAAGCTGCAAGCTTCCCAGCACAGTATGGGAATCTTAGGTGTGGAAGAAATGCCCCAGAGAGACGCAGCTGGCCCCAGGCAGCTAAGCCCTCACCTGGGGCTGGAGCAGGAAAGGCCTCCTGTGGCCGGTGGCCAGGGCCTGTCCCCCAGACCGGCAAGGAAAAGCAGGCCATTCTCTCCTCGAAGCCCCCTGTCCCAGGACGCCCTCACCTTTATTTTTTTTTTTTTTATCCTTTTTCAAGATGGTATTTCAGCACAGAAGAAATTGCATGCTCGGAAGAAAGTATATTAGTCGGAAGGTGAACCCAGACGAAAACCACCGGCGTTGTAACAGAAACGGGTTAACTCTGAGCGCGAACCATCGAGCGGATCGTGCCCACGGGGGAACCTCCTTTCCCTCCCGTCCCCGGAGAAGCTCATGGGATCCCTGGACCGCCAGGTCGAGACGCCCACCCCCCGCGCGCGCGCGCCCGCATCCTCTGCGCGGGCGCAGCCAAGGGGGTGCGGCGACCCCCGGCCCGGCCGAGAGGGGCCCCCCGCCCCGCGCCCCCGGCCTGACCCCGCGCCCCGCCCGGCCCCCGCCCCCGCCCGGCCGCGATAAGGCGGCGGGCCTTTGTTCCGCCCCCAGCTGGGTAAACCGCGCCGCCGCCCCTCGCCGCGGCCGCCGGCCCCCGGGCACCTTTGTCCTGCCCAGCGCCGCGGACAATGGCCCGGGGAGCCGCACATTGTCCGGCACCTTGTGTACACTCGGGGGCGGCCAGGTGCGCGGCCGCGGAATGCAGGGTCGGCGCGGGGCCGGCGGGGCGGGGGGCGCGCGGGGGGCTCCCGGCCCGCGTCCCGGACCCCGCCTTCCCGCGAGGGTCCCCCTGCCTCTCGGGGTGCGGGAGGGGAGCGGCGGGGGCGCGGACCCTGGAGGAAAGCCCCGCCCGGCCTGGGTCGCCAACCTGGGACTGGCCGGGACCCCCGAACGTGGGACCTGCGCGAGGTGGGGGGAAGGGGGGCTGTTTCTCGTTGGCGTCCAGTTTGGGACACACCTGGCAGGTCGTAAAGTGATTTACGAAGTGAAAGTGTTAAACGAGGCCACCAGCTGGAGCCCCGACCCGGCTTTATGAGTTTTATTAGGTGCCCTATTATGGAAAATAAACTTTAATCCGACCATAAAAACCAAATCTGAAAAACATATTTGCCTTGTAGTCTGGAACACTGCAGCATTCTTGGTGAGTCACACCTCCGAAGGGATTAGTTTTATTGAGGGAGACACAAGGCACCGCAGGACTTTGATACGGGTGGGGGGCGCCCACGTCCTGCGGGGACCCCCCCACGAGGCTCACACCCGGCGCGGCCCTCCCTGCAGACCCCCTCCCAGCTGCGCCCCCCACCCCACCGCTCGGCGCGGGGCCGCTCCCCACCCCGGGAGCGGGAGCGCAGTCCCTGCCCGGGGGCCGCAGGCGTCAGTTAACCCGCAAACCTGGAGGTGCTCGACGAGCCGGCCTGGAGGGGCCGGGGCGCCCCACACCGCGCGGCAGCGGCAGCCGCGGGCCCGCACCCGCAAACGCCGCTCCTGCTCAGGTCCGGGCGGCCTGGGGCCAGGTGCTCCCTTCCCAAGCCTTCCGCGATCGATCGGGAGTCCTACAGCAAGTCTACCCTTTCTGTAGGAGGGAGGGAGAGCGGGAGGAGGAGGGAGGGGGAGGAGAAGGAGGAGAAGGGGCAGGGAGGGATGGAGGAATGGTCTGTCTTCCTTTTAATCATCTCAGCCATTTTAAGCGTCTAGCACAGTAGCAGTGGCTGTGTCCATATAGCTGGGCAGCAGCTCTACAATTTTTCTACAATTTTTCCTTCTTGCAAAACTGACTCCCTATCCATTGAACATCTCCCCTTTCCCCTTCTCCCAGCCCCTGGCAACCTCCATTCTATGTTCTGTCTAAGAATCTGACTATTTTGGATCCCACAAATAAGTAGAATTTCGCAGTCTTTGTCTCCTTGTGACCAGATTATTCCACTGATCATAATGTTCTCAGGGTTCATCCATGTTACAGCAGGTGTCAGAATTTCCTTCTTTCCTTCCACCTCTGGGTCATTGTGAATAATGCTGCAATGAGCATGGGTGTGCAGATACCTCTTCCAGATCCTTGCCAGTGCTTTTGGATACACACTCAGCAGTGGGGCTGCTGGGTCACGTGGCAATTCTGGTTTGTTGCAGTGGTGGTTGTTTTGAGGGCTCCCCGTGCTGTTTCCATAATGCCTGCACTGTTCCACACTCCTACCGGCAGTGCACAGGAGTTCCGATTTCACCGCATCCTTGCCCACACTTGGTATCTTCCGTTTTGCTTTGTTTTTGTAGCAGCCGTCCTAGTAAGCGGGAGGCACTATCTCACGGTGGGTTTGATTTGCGTTTCTCTAGTGATTAGTGAGCTGGGTACCTTTTCATGTGCTTATGGACCACTCGTATCTCTTCTTCAGAGGAATGTCTGTTCAATTCCTTTGCCTATTTTAAAATTGAGTTGTTCTTTCTTATTGTTGAATTGTCGTTCTTTATGTATTTTGGTTTGGTGTGTTTTAAGGGGGGAGGGAGAGGTAATTAGATTTATTTATTTATTTTTAGAGGAGGTGCTGGGTTTGAACCCAGGACCTTGTGTATGCTAAGCATGTGCTCTACCACTTGAGCTATACCCTCCCCCTGTATTTTGGATATTGACCCCTTATCAGATATATGACTTGCAAATACTTTCTCCCTTCCTAGGTTGCCTTTTGTTGTGTTGCTTCTTTCCTCTGCAGCACAGAAGTTTTAAATTTTGATGTAATCCCATTGGATGATTTTTGCTTTTGCTGCCATAGAAAACCTTTTACGCAAATCTTTCCAAGATGACTTCCGTCTGGGTTACAAAGCGGAGGAAGGCCAGCTGACGAAGGAGCAGTCCCATTTCATCTACATCCTAGCCATTTCTGCACTTTTCAGGCTCTGAGTATTAAAGGTGCCTCATCAGGGCCTCAGACCCTGGGCCAGAGCTCCACCAGGGCTGGACAGGTGGTGGTGGGCTGTCGGCTGGAGGGCGCCCAAGGATTGGTTTCTTCGTCACAAAAAGGGCTTTAACCACATCCTTTTGCACTTGCTGGGGATACTGGCACAGGACAAGGTGCCCTTTCTGACAACGGAGGACAATCCCCCCATTAGGGTGAACACAATGCGAGCTGAGGGTCTCACCCTGGATGGCAGGGGGCAGGTGGGGTTCCCAGAGGGCAGGGTCCTCTTTGGGGGGGACCCTCGCTGGGTCTTCGGGGTGCACACCGCTCGGGTAGGGAGTGGGGAGACCTGGCCAGGCACCCACGGCTTCACCACCAGAGGCCTGTGCGGCTGTCCGAGGGCCAAGCCTGGGCTTGTCTGAAGACAGTACCTTCGTCCCCCTCTGGACTCGGCTGGGTGGACCTGAAGCTGGTCCTGGAAACCAGGTGCTGGAGGCTGCAAAGCCTATCTCCCCAGGCGCAGGGTCTGTGCGTGGGAGGCTGGGGGAGACACGCCCCAGCGGCAGGCAGAGCAGGGCTGGCGGCTGTTCATTAGGCGGAATGAATTGTTCGTTGTGCCCAGAGTGGGTGAGGATGAGCCAGTGATTATATTTAAATTTGCTATAATTGATTTGGGGAAGAGCTACTGTGACAAGAACGAATTGATCATTAAATTTATTAGCGAGATAAATTCCGTCGCGATTAAGCAGCTGGCTGGAGACGCTGGGGCCTCGGGCGGGTCCTGCTTCCCTAGCCGCCAAGTCCCCGCGCCAAACCGGGGCTTGCTCTGTTGGCAACCGGGGGCGGGGGTCACAATAATTTTATCTTCCTTCAGTGCTCCTTTTCCCCTTGTCCCCGAGGGAGCCAACAACTCTCGGGGTTCGGGAGGGTCTACACCTGGGGTGAAGGGACAGGACGTCCTCTAGGGTTGGAAGCACCCCCCCCACCCCGCTCCAAGCCGGAAGCTACACCCCTCCCAGGCCAGCCCGCCTGGTCCCTGGTGGGCCCAGTATTGAGGTGGGGGCACTGAGGCTGGGCCGGCTTAGCAGGGGGGTGCGGGGGAATAACCCCCAGATGTGGAGCCAGCCGGAGAAGAGATTGCTTCAGGCTGAACTTCACCAATGTGGTAGAAATTAAAACGAGATACACACAGATTGCAGCTTTGTTAAACCCCCAAAGCATCTGTCTTTCTCCTCTCCCACTCCCCACCCCCTCTCTCTAATTTTCCCACCCCTCTCCTCGGGCCTTTGGGCTTTCCCACCAGTTGCAAACCCAGTCCCGGTTCCCCCAAAGCACCTTTGGACCCCGAGGAGGCCGAGGCCCGCGCCCTGCCGCCCGCGCCCAACAGCTGCTCCCGCCCGGGCTCCCAGCAGCGCCGCGCCCCCGGCCTTGGCTGAGGTTGGATTTTATGGAAGGAGCCCGGGGTGATAATGAGCTGCCAGAGAGGATATTAATCTCACCCGGGCCCTGAAGTAGAGGAGTGGCTGCGCTCGCCCGGGCGGTAATCACCCAAATGAAACTGCAGGCCCTTCTGAACTCATTTATCAGCTGGGAGTAGGGGGAGGCCAGGGGGAAGCGGGAGGGGAGGGGGAGGGGCCCTCACCCCAGCCCAGGTGCTGGTGAAAAAGTGAAACAGAAGGATTGGGGAAGGCACGGGGGAGGGAGAAAGAAGCCATGTCCCCTGATCACCTATTTCCTCCGGGCCCAGGAGAGGCCCCCGGGTCAGCGCCGGGGGAAGGGGAGCCGCCCGGAGGGAGGGCGAGCGCGGAGGCCGGGGCGGCAGGTTGAGCGGGCATGTGTGCAGCACATGGCGGCGGCCGGGCTCGGCCCGGGTGATTGATGGCGCGCGCGGCCGCGGTTTATTAACCCAGAGCCGTTGCAGCTCCGGCGTGAAGCGTTCCTGTCGCCCGCTGTTGTCCTCGCGGACATTCGCGCAGATCCAAGAAAACCAGCCCCGGCCAGCGCGAGGAAGGGTTTTCTGCGAAGGCCCGCGGCGAGGAGAAACGCTCCGCGCTCTCGGAGACCGTCCCGAAAAGGTGCGGAGGTAGCGCCCCGGGCCGTACGGGCCGGCGGACCAGGGAAGTCTAGTCGTTTGAAGCTTGTCTTTTGAAACGAATAGTGTGTTTCCACTTCTGGAATGCCAGTGAAGCAAGAAGATCCTCAAAGAAATAGGAAAAGAAATACACGGAGTCCAAGGCTACTTTTTTGAAATTCTCGCATCTGGGACCGATGCTAGCCTGGCACCCGCTGACACCTGGACTCGGGTATTTTTAAGGAGCTTCCTACCTGCGACTCCCCAGCGGCCGGAATCCAGTTCCCCACCGGCCGCAGGGCCCGGAGGAGGGCGCGGTCCTGATACCCATTTGCCATTCTGATCGCTGTCGGCTGAGGAAGACACCCCACCCCATCACTTTAACCACAAACATTGTGAAGCCTGATTTCACAACTCCCACTGAAAGATTTGCACCCTCGTCCAGTAAAAAACCAATTTATTTTACATTCCATCATGGGCGATGGGAGAAGCTAAATGATAATTTAGCATGCGCAAGTAGACCTTTCTTTATATATATACACATATAAATACAATATACAAAAATAAAGACAGTACAGTTTTGGGATTTCCAGCAGTTTGAATGCTCATGACATAAAGTCCCCCCCCACCCCAGATACATAAGCACGAAACATTTTTTTTTCAATACTCAGAAGAAAGGCGTTTCCAGAGAAGGTTTCAAGTTTCAGGAGGTCGCTTAACACTGTAGATCTCCGCCTTCTCCGTTCAGAAGAGGGGAGTCAGGAGGCTGCCCCCGTGGTCGGTTCTTCTCGCAAACACCTCCTCCCAGCGCTAACCAAATTAAATTCGAAAGAATGGGAGTTCTAGTTGGAACCTGCTGGGCCTCCCTCTTTCCGTCCCTGCAGACAGGTGCCGTGGCCCAAATGGGCAGCCCCAGGAATGGGCCACCTTGGCTTGTGGCCTGGGGGCCGGACATGGGGGGCCCCTGCCAGTCGCCCGGCTGCCCAGGGGCGCGGGAGAGGCCGCGGCATCCAGGGCGCATCGCCGCCCGCCTGCCCGGCCGACCGACGGCCGCGGGGCCCCTACTGGGACGGGGGCTGGTGGCCTGGCCCGCAGGGCCGCGGGGGCGGCGAGTCGGCCCCGGAGGAGCAGTCGGAGGAGGCGGCGTGTGTGCTGGCGCCGTTGCTATAGGGGAAATGGTCCTCGTCGTCGTCGTCGTCCTCCTCCTCGGGGTCACTGTCCCTCAAGTCCCGCAGGCGGCGTCCGCCGCCCTTGTCCACGGGTGCCGGCGGCCCCAGCAGCTCCTCGTCCCCCTGGTCTTCGGCGCCGCCGCCTTTGCCCGCGCCCCCGCCGCCCTTCTGTTTCTCGGCCTCCTGCGCCGCCTGCTCTTTGGCCTTTTTGCTGCGCTTCCACTTCATCCTCCGGTTCTGGAACCAGATCTTCACCTGCAGGCACAGGAGGCGTGAGAAACCGGCCACCTCCACCCTCGCCCTGAGTCCCTGGGCTCCTGCACCTGCACCCCACCAGTGGGCTCGCCTCCCTCACCAGCCCCGGGAGCGGGGTCCAGGGGAGTGGCGCTCCCACCCCGGGCATTGGTAAAATCCACAGTTGAGTCCGGGGCTCCAAGGAAGCGCCAACTACGACCCCAACCCCCCCCCCCAGCGGGTGTCTTCTCCCCGAGCCCCCGGTCCAGTCCGCATAGAAAGGGCCAGGGCAGCTAGGGTACACGTCTATAAATTTCAAGATGTTCCCTCCTCTCTTTCTGGAAGGAAATTTCTCTAATGTAGCCTGGGGACGACCTGCTTCAGAATGGGGTGGGGAGGGTGAAATTCCTGGGCCCACCTGAACCTACTTCTGAGGGCCAGTATTGGCATTTGGCAGAGGCAGGGACGGGGGCTGGGGCGGGGGTGGGGGTGTGAACTCTGGCCCGGATATTAATCCACAGCCTGAAGGTCAAACAGGCTCAGCTCCAGTTGCCCCGGAAGCACAGGATCTAGAGAGCAGAGGAGACGGTGCCCCTGGGAGGTTCGGGAAGCTGCCCACCTGGGTCTCCGTGAGCATCAGTGAGGTGGCCACCTCGAAGCGCTTGGGCCGGGACAGGTACTTGTTGAGCTTGAACTGGTGCTCCAGCTCCAGCAGCTGCTGGCTGGTGAAGGCCGTGCGTGGCCGGCGACACTTCCCCAAGAGGTTGGACTGCGCCTGGGCTGGGGTGGGAGAGGGTCGTGAGGCTGGCAACCGGGATCGCTGGGCGGCCTACTCCCACCCAGCGCCACCAGCATCCGCAGGCAAGGCTGCCCACTGACAGGCCCTGCAGAGTCGCTGTTTTTTTCTTCAACATCAGCACCCTCTCCCCTAAGGAGGCCCTGGGGCCCAGGACCCCCAGAGCCAGCTGGAGCCAGATGCTTGGGGTTAACGGGACCAAATCTTTTTATCTCAGACGGGGCCTGGGAGTCCTGACTAAAGAGACCCTATCACCCAGGCTGCCCCTCTCCATCTGGCTGGGCATTGGTAGAAATCGGGGCAACGGGCAAGAAGCAGAGGCCCAGAGACAAACCTCCTCACTCTTCCCTGCCACCCTCACCTCAGGCTCCAACCCACACGGCCCGGAATCACTTCCTGCGTCCTCCTGCCTGGGAAAGACCTGGTGCAGCACACCTCGCACCAGCTCCTCAAATACCGAGGAAGGAGAAAAAGGAGAAAAGAGGGAGGACAGAAGGAAGGAAAAGGACCGAATCCTGGGCCTACATGTGTGTTTTCATCAGAGACTCTGCCCTCATTTAGAACGTTTTCCTGACAGCCCCACCCACGATGCAGAGGGGGCGATCCTGGGGAGCCTGGAAGGCTTTTCAGGACAATTCTCATCACACAAATGAAAGGCCTAGGCACAAGGGGGATCCGGCTTTCCACGCATTCAAGGAGGTCTCTCCGCTTTATTTGCATAATTTCACACGGTTACATCACAGAGAGTTTTATGACCTCAAAACGAGACTTCCCTTGATTTCCCAGGAGCCTGACAAGTGTCAGACAATAAAAGAAAGGAAAGGGAAGAAAAGAGACAAGAGACCAGCACCGGGCAGGAGAGCTCAGGCTCCCCTGGGATGGGCAATTTGCTTTATGGGAAGGCCCACGCCCCCCGCTTTAGTTAAACAAGGCCCCGAATTCCCAACTTGACAATACATTAGAACTTTAATTAAAACACTGGCTCCAAAGGGACCATTTGGGAAATGCCATCCAGTGGCTGAGACACCAATTAAAGGAAACCAAGCAGGTTTTCCAGCGACCAGAGGACGGACTCTCAGGACACGTTCCGGCACCGTCGCCGGTTTATTGCTGCCCTTTAGGGTGCGGTGCTCGGCGTCTTTATCTGAACTTAAAACTGGCTGGGTTTTAATTCAGCCACCACTAGGCCGAGATTAGGAGTGAGGGACGGCAAAGTGTGTTGGCGAGGGGATGTGGCTTTAATTGATTTTCTGGCCAACGTTGAGCTCCTTCCCGCCCCAGGGAAACAGCCAGGTGGCCAGGGAACCCAGTGCGCAGGGAGGCCTCTGTGGAGAACACCGCCCCCCATAGTGGGAGACTGTGCATCCCAGGCTCTGGGAAATCAGGTTATTATGAAAAATCTGTGGGGTGACTTTCCATCAGAAGAGATCAGCTGGGCTCTGAGGCAGGGCCTGGAAGTGTGCCCTGGGTTTGGACGATGCGGGATTCAGATATGCCTGAGGCTGCAGCCCTCAAACTGAGAGGTGAGAGCAAGATTTCCCTCTTCTTTGCGGGAGGGTCAGGAGGGACTATGGAAGGGATGGGTGGCCACTGGGGCCTTCTGGGAGCTGCGCTGGGAAAAGCCTGGAGTGGCCGCAGGCAAACAGCGCACATGCTGGGATTTTCTCACCCGGCTGTGACTTCTGCAGCCTTCTGGGATCCTGGCTTTTCTCTGTTTAGTCACAACCATAGCTTCTAGCAGAGGAATCCGAATTCTGCCAAATGTTTATTTCTGTTTTCTTTTTTGCCTTTTCTCCCTCCCATGCCTGCATCTCCCCAGTCTAAACAAATCCACTCAGACGGAAACAATGGGGTCTCTTTGTTTGGGTGTTTCTCGGCTGAAAGCGTAAAAAGCCTCATGCATCTTCCTCTGATTGGAGCCCGGGTGGGCAAGCGGACGGACCAGAGAGCCTGACTCTCCCAAGTACCAGTTCTGTGCGGCCGCGTGCCAGGAAAGCCTGAGAGACCCAGGCCTCCACGAGGCACCCAGCCTGGGTGGAGGGAACGCCGCCTGCGGCCCAGAGGCTCTCCCTCCGGCTGGCAGTGGCCAGCCCTCCCGTGCTTTGATCTTGGGGAGAGGTTTGATCTGTGTTGGATGCCTTGAATTTGGAGGCCGGCACCTGCTGCTTAGAGCCCTGCAAGGGGGTACCTGAAGGAGGGCACACCTCTCGGGCTGCTGGAGCGTGCCAGCTCTCGGTTCAAGTCAGGTCACCCACCCCCTGGGCATCGCACTCCCGACCCAGGGCCCTTCCAGAGGCAGGCAGAACCTCGGGGTCGCCAGAGCCCTTGCCCCGCATCTTTGGGCCTCTTGAAGCTCATTTCTCCTTCGCTACTCCTGGATCTCTCCCTCCCTTGGGAGGGCCCGGGGGTATAGTGCGGACCGAAGTCAAGTCCGTTTCCCGGAGGATAAACCCCTGGTTTCGGGGGCACCTGATTCCCAGGCCCCCTCATTCACGGTGCTCTTCGGCTCGCCTTCCCCCACCACTTCCTTCACTTCTCGCCCGCCAGTTAATCATTAAATTTGAGTCTCACGCTCCCAGTTGCCCCTTCCCGTTAAAAGAGGGAGAGAAACGAGGCCCGCGCGTGGCCATTGTAATAATTCGCTGGCAATCCCACACCGCGCAGCCCGCACGAGTCCTCCCAGGCCCCGGGCAGAGCCGAGGCGTCTTCGCGGCGCTTCCGCAGACCGCTCCGAATAGAGAGCCAGGGCAAGGAGGAGCCAGGTGCAGGAGGATGCGCCGGGGAGCCTTCTGCCAGCGCTCCCCTTCTCCCGTGCCCTCCTCCCTCCCCAGGCCGGGGGCTGCGCGGTACTCACAGTTAAAATCAGGCATCTTGGGCAGGATCATGCCCGCGGTGGACGCACGTAGCCACTGGTCCAGCTGGAAGGTGCTGGCGCCCAGCTTCATGGGGTCGGCGGGGTGCGTGGGGTGCGCGCCCTGCACCTGCGGGTACGAGTAGGAGAGCGCCGGGTGCTGGCCGGCCAGTGCAGCTGCCGCCGCCGCCGCCGAATAGCCGTAGACCGGGTGGCCGTAGAGCGCTGCCTGCGCCGGGAGGCCCGCGCCGCCCTGCGCGCCCCCCGGGTGTAGCCCCAGCGCCAGGCCCCCAGCGGCTGCGGCGGCGGCGGCGGCTGCGGCAGCGGCTGCGGCGGCGCTGGGGTGCGCGTGGTGGTGGGGCCCCCCGGGCCCGCCACCGGCGCCGCCCGCCCCGCCGCCCGCGCCGCCCGCGCCCAGGAAGCCTGGCTTGGGCAGCAGCGCGCAGTGCGCGGCCAGTAGGCGCGGCGGCGACGGGCTCTCCGCGCGCAGGCGGTCGGCGGGAGCCCCGGCAGGCTCCGAGGACGCGGGGCTGCAGCTGCGGCTCGCCCCGCTGCTTGCCCCGCCGCCGCCGCCACCGGGGCCAGCTGCAGCGGCCGCGAGCGATGTGACCAGGGCCAGCGGAGCGGTCTGCGCCGAGGCCGCTCGCGGGGGGTCCACGGCCAGCAGCGCGTCGATGCGGAAATTTTTAGATTTTTCCATCAGCTCGTTAGGGGCTGGCGCTCAGGGCTCGGCGGTGAGTGATGCGGCCGCGTGCCGGCTCGCGGCGTCGGTGGGTGGCGGTGGCAGCCCCAAGGCTCGGTATTGTTACGATTATTTGCCAGTAATCAAAGTCGCCGCCGGAAACTCAGCCGAGGGTGACCATGGTCCGGGCGCCTCCTCCGTGCCGGCCCCGCCCCGGGCCGCGCTCGCCCGCACTCGCACTAACTCCCACGCGAGTGCTCCGGCGCGCCGGGGCCCAAGAGCCCGGCTCAGCGCTGCAGCCCTCAGGCGACCGCGCCGAGGCCGCTGGCGCCGTGGTGGGGACCCGCGCCCCTCCGCGCACTTGAAGCGCAGCGCGGCCGCCGATTGGCGCGTGCGGCGGGGGCTCGGGGAGGGGCTCCAGCCCCGCCATTGGCCGAGGGGCGCACCTGTCACCGTCCGGGTCGCCTGCCGCCCCGCCCCTGCGCCGCGGGGTCCTAAACAGCCCGGGGTGCCGAGCCGCGAAGGCGGGATGGGGACGGCGGCCAGGGGCGCAGCCTGGGGTGCCTGCTCGCCCTCCTGCGGGTGCTGAGCCGCTCGGCGGGCCCTGGCAACCTCGGGGTCCGTGTGGGCCACGGTGCCCAAGTCCAGCTCGACACACGCCGTCCCGCTCTGGGCTAGTGTCACTAGGGCGCGTTCACTCCCTCCTCCGCGTCAGCACTTAAGTTTGTCCATTTCTTCAAGGGGAGCCACCCCTGCTTCCAGATCTAGGTCTCTGCTCAGTGACGACCGCACAGTGAAGACTGTTCTGGTCCCCAGGTCCCGCTGTTGGGTCTCCAGGACCCACAGGAGCGCTTTGTGTCCCTGTCGCCAGGCTTCTGCAGGTCGAACCTTCTCACCTACTCTGGGAAGTTCCCTGCGTTTCAGGTGGTGTCTGTGTGAACTTGCCTTCCGCAGATCCTCGACTCAGCCCTGCCCTGTCAAGGTGAGAGGGCAGAGTCTGGTGGTCCCGCCTGGGAGACCCAAGCTGGCTTGGAGACGTCGCCCACCTGCCATGGAGCAGGTCTTCAGTGACGGAGCCCTTCCTCTCTGCTGAAGGACACCACTGGTAGGCATGCAAGAGACCCATCTCGGCCCAGGAAGGCCCCACATGGGAGGCAGGAGTCATCCGAGGCCTGTCACTCTGGTCCTCCTAGCCCCCAGGCCCTAGGCAGGAAAATTTAGTTTCTCTCCTCCTTCCTGCAGTTCCTGGGAAATCGGAGGAAGGGGCTTCCCTTGGCTGAGCTAGCTGGTGGAGTGAGAATCCAGACTTCACTTCCACCCTCATACACGCACATCAAATATTTACAGTGAAAGCACTTCCAAGGGCTTTTCTGAAGCTGAAAGAACCAACAGGCAGGAATTCAGCGCCCACCACCAACAGGCTTGGTCCACAGCTTTATTAGACCCAGTCACCTTCCCCAGGCAGAGATTTGAGGAGTTCGGGTTCTGGAAGCCTGGCTTCCCATGCAGGTGAGAGGCGAATAAAGGACAGGAAGGGGGCTGTGGGAGGTGCAGAGAACCGAGAAAAAATCAGGGCCTGATAAACTTTAAAATCAGCAGGTCAGATTGCTACAAGAGGGATTTTTTTTAAACATAAATATAAGGCTCAATATAGTTTCCCTTCAAAAGGCTTTTGTCCACGTGAGGGGTGATTGCAGCAGTTATGGTTACGTTGGGGAGCCTTGTTTCTTTTTCATTGTAACAGGGTAGTCCTGAGACCCACTAGTTGGAATATCAGGAGGATAGCAGTGGATATGGCAGCAACTGTTACATGTTGTTATCTTTGCAAGAACCAAGATTAACCTTAAATAGAAGTGACTGTTTACATGGTGTTTGTCTTGTTTTCAGGTAATATCTCTTTGTGGTGGTAAAAATGCAGGCCTGCCACTAAGTGGAGAGAGGGGTATACTCACATTTCTTGAACACCTACTATGTGCCATGAGCTTTCTAGTATTGTCTTCCTTAATCTTCACTATGACACCAGATGAAGAATTTCATCAACTCCGTTTCACAGAGTACAGATTCAGAGACGTTGAGGCTCTCATCCCAGCAGAGCATTAAGCCTCAGCATGGACTGGGACCAGGTCTGATGGCAGGGGCCTGGCAATTCCCACCTACTGCCCTCAAAGTCCCAGTGTCCCCGGCCCCCATCCTGTCTACTCCTTCTGGAGAAGGAGGGCTTTACAGAGACCTCAGATTAGCCACCTGTTCTGTACAGGAGGCCCTTCATCCTTCAAGGAGGGGGTCTTGGCTGCCACTCTGCCTCCCCAAGTCAGAGAGAAGAATTGTGGCTCCCACCTCTGATGGGCGTTAGTGCAAGTTCTCCTCCCCTCCCCCTCCTCCATCTGCTGGGATGGGTCGGCTGTCAGAGGGCGATGATTTAGGAGGTTGGGGGAGGGGAGTAACTGCAAACTAAATTTCCCAAGATTGTTCTTGGAGAGTCTGCCACCCCCTTTCCTACCTGAAAAAAAAAAAACCAACACTATCAAGGCTGTTTTAGTTGGTGATGGGTGTACAGTCTAGACTTCATCAATCACCCCACCTTTCTTAACATCATTCTGTTTTTGTGACTCCCAGAGGAATTCACATCACCCTTTTTCATTCCAGTGAGTATGCCCTCAAAGTCCTGCCTCCACCACACTTCTACTCTGCCTGGGACCAGCTGAGAGCACTTCCTGAACACACAGGAAGGACACTGCATGTGGGACCCAGCTCAGCAGCTTCACCCGTTAGTTACCCCCAAGTCCACACCACCTTGTGGGACTGAGGGAGGGCGGTCTGAAGAGTACTAAGCCTCTCGCCCTGGGTCCTGGTCCTGGCTGCCTCACTAAATGCAGTGTAATTCTGGAGGTAGAAGCTCCTTTATTTTGATGGAGTTTTGTTTCTCTGTCTAGAAAAACCGAGCTTAAGACGAAATGGACTCGGTCATGCTAAAGGGCTTTAAAATGATCGTATGGTCTGTTTCTGCTAAGAATAAGGTAACACATATTGGAGGTCTCTGAGCTGCAGGGAAGAGAGGGGAGAGGGCTGGGAAGCTGGGGTCTTTGTGTGGTTTATGACGTGTGAAGCGGAGCACACTGAGGCTCTTCCTGTTTCCAGCATCTGTATTGATCCAGCCCAGCTGCTTTGAAGAAGGTTCTGGGCAGAGAGGCGCAGGGCTTGGTCTTGGGAAGGGCCGCAGCGAGAGATCAAAGGTCTGGTCGGAGAGGTACTCCCAAGCCCAGTCTCCAGGTGCCTGGGAACAGCATCCAGCCTCCACTTCCCAAGGGAAGCAGCGAAGGCCTTTCACCAAACTGGCGCGCGTCCTGGCCTCTTCCCTTCTGGAACAGCATCCCTCTTCTCTTAATGTTCGGTCTTCCTTCGAGATGCGGAATACTGCCTGCAGTCACCCTTTCTCCCACTACTTAGAGAGGAGGATTGGTGATTTTTACAAACAATTGCGAAAGAAAAAGCTGTTGTCATCCAGGTCCATTCATGTCTGGAATCATTTATCTGGAGTTGGGATGGAACCTATATATTCACAAGTTCAGGCGATGGAAGGGGCGTCTTTATCACTTACATATCGCCGCCTTCCACGTGAAGCGGGGCTGGCACAACAGAGCAACGAGCAGGAAGGCGCCCCGATGCTGCCCCTGGAGCACAGGCTAGAAGATGACTTTCCCTGGTAACCCCTTTGCACAGAGCTTCCCAGAGCTTGCAGTTTCCAGAACTGGGACCAGGGCTCGCGCAGACGACTTAGCCTGATCGGCTGAAACCAGGCCGTCTCCCCGGGATTACTCAGTTGAACTCCAGTTTACCCTCTGGGGGTTTCCTTCAGGAAACAGGCCTGGGGATGCTGCGTAACCCGCCTGAGGGAGGAACCTAAGCTGGCGGCGGCGGCGGGTCTTGAACCCGGGCAGCGGTTACTCTGCGGAGACGCTGGTTGAGCTCGGCAGGGCGCGCAGCCGGAGGCAGAAGGGCGAGCGCCGGAAACCGGGCGAGACGCTCGGCGCGCGGAGCCGCCGCGGGGACCCGCGCAGGGACCTGGGGGCGCGCGGGGGGGGCTGGGGTCACCGGAAGGCGAGCGCGGGGGAGGGGCGGGTCCGCGCAGGTGTCCCCGCCGCCGCCACCAGCGGAGCCCGAGGGCCAAAGGTATCTCGCAGTTAGCGCCGCCCTTTGATCTGCCGACCTCCTCCCCGACCCCGGGGCGCTCGCCTTTCACAGGGGTCTGGAGAGGCTGGGACCCCGCAGTCGCGCCCGCAGGACGCGCTGCTGCCTTGGCTTGTCGGCCTCGCCCCGTACGCCTGGCTTCGTGTCGCGCCTTTAGAGAGCGCCGTCACCGCCGACCCCACCTCGGGCCGGAGCCCACCTCCG
Source organism: Camelus ferus (assembly GCF_009834535.1). Lineage (NCBI taxonomy): Eukaryota > Metazoa > Chordata > Mammalia > Artiodactyla > Camelidae > Camelus > Camelus ferus. Next base: position 1,523,091 of record NC_045702.1, on the reverse strand, counting down.
GGCGCCCTGGGGCCGCGGGTCTGCCCACCCGACCCAGCCCTGGCTGCCAACCACCAGCCCAAACCCGGGCTCATTGCTGAGGGCTTGCTAAGAGGTCCGGGGGATGCTGCAGGATTTAAACTCGTAGAATTCAAACAATCCAGCAGCCTACGGGCCTTCTATTTTTGGAAATTTCCTCCAGATACAAAAGTATCTGCGATCTCGTTAGACCTTGGACGGCCTCCCTGCTTCCCGGGACACCAAGGGGAAGGGAAGTGCCCTGCCCAGCGCTGGGCGTGCGGGGAAGGCAGTCCCCAGCCCCTGAAGGTTTCTGTCTGCCCTAGGGAAGGACGGCGTCTCCAGCCTCTTCTGTGCACAAAGTCAAAGCTCCTGGGTTACAAAGAGGAACAAATTCTCCCCCAAGAATTTGAGAGCCTGGGGGACACTCATTTGAGCTCCTTTATTATTTTTTTTTTGGAAGGGAGGTAATTAGGTTTGTTTGTTTGTTTATTTTTAGAGGACGTGCTGGGGATTGAACCCTGGACCTTGCGCATTAAGCATGTACTCTACCGCTTGACCTATACACCTCCCACCCCGATTTGAGCCCCTCTAATCACACTAGGGGACAATAGCCCTCAACAGAGATGAGAAATTTCCGTAAGAAGACTATATTCTTGCTGGAGGATTTAAATTTAATTTTTAATTTAATTTAATTTAATTTAATTTAATTTAATTTCAGGTTCACATATCCTGTTGTCAGAAACAAGGTATGTAGCACACATACCTGCGAAGTCAGCTTTTTCAGAAGGCGGGAGGCTGGCAGGACCCCTTCCAAACCACCACTAACGGTGGTCTACAGTGTCTGTGAGTCCTGCACCCTGGGGGGGGGAAGGGTTCTTATTTTTTAAAACTGAGAACAATGTTTCTCTGCTTTGAGAAAGCCCAGCTTTCCAGTCTCCTGCGGGAATGTGTCTTCTCCAAGGCTCGATTTCTAAGGGTGCGCCGTCGCTGTTCAGGCTGCACCGGCCCAGGGCCACTGGGCACACCTCTCAGTGGGAGGAGGAGAGGGTGGCAGAGCCAGCACCAGCAACTCTGCACCCACCCCAGGTCAGACCTGCACAGGCTGGCGTCCACCCCAGCCTGGACCATGCCCACTGACCTGCAGGCCTGGTCCTGGGGGGTGGGGGCAACAGCACAGGGAAGAAGCACAAATCCAGGGAGGGTGTTGCTTGGGCGCGTCCATGCTTCAGTGTGTGACCTTCCTAGTGCGTTCTGATTTGGGATTATGGCCGCATGGCAGCGCTAACGTCCCCGTCCAGGGTGGATAATGGCAGGAAGCCGCTGCTAATTGGTCTGTTTAGTAGTTGCTGAGGTGGCAGAAGCTGCGAGGCTGCTGGGAGAGAGGAGGCAGGGGGGCTGGATCTCCACTGGACTTCCCAAAGCTGCGGGATAGTCCCCAAGATGGGCAAGTGGTCTCTGGGTCAAGTTCATCTCTTTCAACTCTGCCCCAGCCTCTCTGCACAGGGGCAAGTTCAAAGCCCCAGGACAGATCTCAGGCTTGAAGCGGACTTGGGGTGGGGGGTTGTGTTTGCAAGTAAGAGGCTGGTTTGCCAGGAACGGGACACTGATGTGCCCATACCACACTCCCGTGCCCACACCACACTCCCATCCATGTTTCCTAAGTGGGGTTCGATGGGGTGGGGTTGGCAGGGCAGAGGAACTCCCTGCCGAGCCCACCAGGTGAACAGGGAATATTTTACCCAAAAGGAATCTGAGACCCTGAGAAAGGCTGGGAGTCCATGGAGTTGGGGAGGGACGAGACTGCATTTTCCAGCCCTGCTGGGATGTTCGCATGCTTATGTATTGAGTGTTTCAATGCACCTTCTAATAGTCTCATCCAATAGTTATTATAACCAGAAAACATACCCATGTGCCCAACTTATAGACGGGCAAACTAAGGCTCTTGGAAATCAAGGCACTTTGCTCCAGAACCCACAGGAAAGAGGCCAGGCTCTGGCTTCGTCCTGCAGTGAGGCCTTATACCCTAGCCCAGTCAGTCACATCCCTTATCATATTATAATTTCCTCACGGCATGCATCTAAAAACACTTTTCCCCACTTGGCCTTTGACTGGGCCAGACTCCTACCTGTGGAACCCAGCAGTGGCAGGGAGCTGTGATGTTTGCTGCTGAACAACAGTGCCCCTCAGTCCTTCCTGACGCCCGCTGGGCTGGGCTGTTCTTCCTTCGTGCAGACCTGTCTCCACGCTGAGATGGGGGGGGGGAGAAAGTCCCCCACCCCTCCACACTCCCTTCCCCAGTCCCCAGGGCACTGTGCTGCGGGCAAGATAATTTGGCTAATGAACTCGTTAAAGGGCCCCTGGTGACCTGCCTGGCCTCCCCTCGGCCCATCTGGGAAATTCCATTGAAAGGCTGGAGAGGGTCCCAGCCCCCCGCCGCCGTCTGTCGCTGCAGGAGGCACGTACCCCAGCGACGCTGGGCCCCTTACATTAAAATAATTACCCGGAGGAACAGGTGGCCCACTCAGGGCTCCCGGGTGCATCTGGGCCGCAGAGCCACTGTCTCCTGGGGAGGGAAGGTCAGGCCCACCACCCTGGGAGCCCGGTAGGGCAGAGAGGGGCCTTCCGGGCTGGCAGGCTGTCCCCGGGCACCAGGGTCTCTGGCACCCAGCCGGCCGAGGCCTGATCCCGAGGTGGGGGCGGTGCTCAGGGAGGCCCCTGGCCCCAGGCTCAGGGGAGCGGTAGCACCTGGCCACCTTCGCAGCAGCCTGAGCTCCAGGGAGGGGCTGCCAGGGCACAACCGCGAACTCGCAGCCGGTGGCTCCGAGGTGGGAGCAAACTCGGCTCCGAGGTGGGAGCAAATTCGTAATTCGTACGTTGGGCCGCACGCCAGGGCCATGCGGGAGGGCGAGCTGGGGTGCACCAGGGGTGGTGCGCGGGTGTGCATGCGTTTGTACGGGCGCATTTGGAGGGGTTGCATGTGGTGGCGGTTGGCTCTCAGTCCTCCCTGCCCACCCGGGAAGCACCCTCAGGCACGCAGATTTCCCGGCCCTATGTGGGGTGGGGGGAGGCAGCGAGGAGGTCCCCGCTGTGCTGCTAAAAAGAGCAGCGCAGCCCAGGCGCGGGGCCAAGCCTATTGCCAAAAACACATATTACACTGCGACATTCTGTAAATGAGATAATGATACATAAACCGGATGATAGATGTGACGTGCCTGGGACGTCTTCTCTAAATTAGCTGCTCGCATCGACTGCTAATAATGGTGAGTTTATGAAAGCAATTTCAGTGCGAAACGCGAGAGGGTCTTCTTGCTCTAATCAGCCCGCCTGGGTTAATGGATGAAGGGGTCAGGCGGAGAATTGTTGACACGCCCGTGCCCTTAACCTGTTTCCCAATAAAGCTGATTAGTTTTTGTCAATTCATCAGCTAGCCACTCTTGCTGAACTGCATCAAAGCCTTATTTGCTCAGGGGAAATCAACAAGTCACAGATCGCTCCGTTAAGGGTCTGCCAACCCAGGACAGTCCTGGGGCCCAGGGACATCCCAACGGACCTCTCACCCACCCCAGCCCAGGCGTCGAGGGCTCCTCTAAACCGTGAGCACCGAGAATGCACATGGCAGTGTTGCTGGATCTGAAGACTTCCTTCCACTTCTGAAGGCTGAGGGGAGGCCTCTGCAGCCTAGCGTTTTAGGCCCATTGTCCTGGGCCCTGGCGGTTCCGGTCCTGGCCGGGTCACGTTTGAGGCAAGGGGAATGTCGCAGTGGGTGGGGAGCAGAGGGTATGAGCCCAGGGCGGCACACCCCTCCTACATGTCCCCACTAGAGGCAGAAGGGAGAAGAGTGCACCCCAGTTTTGCCTGGTTCGCAGGGGCCTGAGTGTAGTCAGCAGGCAGAAAGGTGTTAGTCGGGCGGGGTTGCACCTGCACTCAGGGCTGACCGGATCCCGCTTAGAGACCTCAGCAAGGAGGGAGTGGGCGCCGGCTGTGCACCTGGGGTGGGGCTCTTGACTTGCTGCCTCCACCTGCACCCCAGGTGGGCCGGCTGCAACGGACGGACCTCCCCGGCCCTGTGGGCTCCCGCAGGCAGGAGTGGCAAGTTGCTGCCCACTGGAGGTGACCTCGGTGGCCGGCCCGCCCGCCCGTCGGGGAAGAAAACGTGTGCTGTCCCTTTAAGCCCCCGGCCACTGCCGCCTCCCAGCCCCATCCCCCCTCAATTTAATTTCATTAAAACAGAGCATGAATATTTCTATTAAACCTAAAATGAAATATGAAGCCATTTAGACTCTGCCTGCACCAATCACCCAGATTTATGACTTTTATTCATCACATCAAGAGCTTGGAAAAATGAATTTTCTTCACCCAGGAAGGAAATAAAACCTCAGGCTTGGTCATTTCCAGAAAGCTGTTAATTTGACCATGTGGTAATTACTTTCACAATTAACTAAAATACAAATCAACTTGACAAATCGGGCTAGTTTATATATTAATTAGCCTGCTTAAATTTATTCATTATGAAAAGACAATTTAGGGGGACCCGTGGTGTCTGTTTTATTGCAATAAATTATTGTTACGAAATGGGTCTAATAAAATATTTTAATATTTAAGGATATTGTATACATGGGGAGGGGAGATGCTTTACTGACAATTTCATTTTCCAATTAGTAATTTTGTTGTAATTTATCTATGAACCTCGGACTCCCCAGGCGGAGAGGCAGGATTCTCCTGGCCTGGGGTCTGAGGGGCGGGCAGAGGAAAGAGTGAATTCTGAGGGGAGGGCCGGCTCCGGATCAGACACAAACATGGGGTTTGTGGCCACAGCAAAGCGGCGAGGGCACCGAACCCTAGCCCGGTGCTGCTTCCCCCGTCTTCCTCCTCCCGCCTGGGGCGCGGGGGCTGATTTAATAGAATGTCGATAGAATCATTCGATGCCTTTTAGCTTGTGATCTTTATAAATGTCCCTCTATTAAATTAGAAAATGATTCTCTTCTCGTTTAATTGTATTCTTTCGTTTCTTATTTCCAATTAATTAGTCCTATCGACGTTGCAATATTTTAAGTGACTCGAGTCCGTTTCCAGTTAGAATATATGGGTCAGCACATGCAATTTTATACCCGACAGAACTATATAATGTGGGTTTTAACTACTCGTCCCTCATCTGTCTTGAACATCTGGCCAGAATGCTCCACTTAGCTGCCTGGCAGCTCGGGAGGTGGGCACTGCGCGGGGTCTGCCCGGGCCCCCACAGGCACCTCGGCAGGCAGCCCGGGGCCTTTGCTGGAAATTCTCTGGGTTTAAATCTGCTCCCAGCCGGGTAGCCCTGCGGTAGGGAGACCCGCAGAGCAGCCCTGCACGTCCTCCTCCTCCACCTTCAGGCCATGGCCGCTTTGGCGGGTGGAGAGCGGGCTTGGCTTGGGCTGGTTCTGGGTGCAGATGGGCAGGTGGGAGGGCCGCCGGGCACCTTCTGTTCCACTGCCACCTCCCTCTTTGCTGCCTTGAAAGGCTTTAAAATCACTTTTCGGAAAATGGCCTTGGGCCAGTCTCTCTCTCCAGTCCCCCTCGACCTCTCTGAGGGAGCAGTGCCCCTCATGGCAGACAGACACCTGTCTCTATGACGTTCATTTCCCCACAACCGTCCGACAACCCAAACGAGGAGGGATCCACCTTCCTTCCTTAATTAATTGACGAATTAACTAATTCCTCCCGAGGAGATTTGTGTGGCTGCTGCTTTGTGCTGGCGCCCCCTCCCCCGTGCCGGAGATGCCTGGGTGATTTGGGACCCGCTGGCGTGTGCGCACCCCCAACCTTGCCCCCGCCCCCCAGCCACATCTCCCAGGACCCCAGCTGCATCTGCCGGTGCAACAGGTGGGGGCGGTGGACCTGCCCAGCCGGGAAAGGGGTGCAAGGCGGGCGCAGCGCACACCCTTTCCTGCTCAGGGTGAACCCGAGGACCCCCACCCCCTCCCCTGCTTCCTGCTTGGCTGCTGCCCCCTCAGCGTGGGCTCTCGTTTGACGGGAGGGTCAGTGGCTTGGCCCCCTTGGGGTCCCTGTGAGGTGGGACCTGGACGCAGCTAAGAGCAAGTCCTCCGGCCAGCCAGGCCGGTTAATTCCGAGCGGCAGCACCCCTACCTGCACCTCTCCGGAGACCCAGCTGCAGGCTCAGTTCCCCAGCGGCCATGTCTAGAAGCCTTCGCCATGTCTTAAAGCTGGGAGGGCAGGCAGGGCAGTTTCCTCCAGTAAGAGTCTCAGGAGCCCCGTGGCCCCTCTTCTCCCCTCCCTCCAAGGGGAACGAATTAGAAATTTACTTTTCTAAGGGGTCCTTCCCTCCCCACAGCTTCCTAGAGTGGGAAAGTCTCCCTCAAATCGTTCCCTAGGCACCTGGCTTTTCTTCCCCAGAGCAAAGAGATGGCTGTTTTCTTTTCAAGGGTTGTCCTAAAAGTGGGACATGAGATTGCTGGGGACCCCCGGGGCTGTCCCAGCCCCTCCCAGGCAGCCTGATGCACCTCTCCCCACAGCCTGGGTCGAGGACACCCTTCCACAGAACCCGCATGCCCCTGTGCTCCGGAGGGTCCTGTCCTTAGGTCTGCTCACTGAATGCGGGGATGCGACTGGCTTGTGGGGGGAGCTGGAGGGGCGGATTTTAACATTTTAAGTCTGGACCTTAGAGGCCATGGAAAACCAGGTTAAAGAAGCTAGGGTCTTGCCCAGGGTCCTACGGCCAGACTACAGCCTGTTTCCTGACCCCCAGCCTGTGTTCCTTCCAAAAATCACCCCTCCACAAGAAGAGCTGCCTGACACCTGCTCCCAGGGAAAGACAATAGCTGGCAGGGCAGGGGTCTTCATTGCGATGGCGTTTTTTGAGGGGAGAGGAGGATTTCAGGTCCCTGGAAGCTGGTAGCCCACTCCCTAAGCAGCTCCAGCTACCATAGGAGGGAGGACCCTGGAATCTGGAGTGATCCTGGCAAACCTCCAGCAGCAAGGGCGACCACAGAGCAGCCTCTCCCAGGGGGAGGTAAAGGGCAGGTCATCCCCTTTGCTCACCCTGAGCCCGTCTGCGGGGCAGAAATCAAAATGTGCTCACCTCTTCCCTTGGTTGTCAGCTGGGATCACCTACTGACCAGGTAGAGGGAAAAACAGTCCTCGGCCAGAAAAGAGCCCTGGAGGAGTGAGATCTGCAGAAATCTGCCGACTCCCTCGTCCGCCATGCCTGGGGCAGAATGGATGGACTTCATTTTCATCTTCACTGCTCTGCCTGGACGTGGTCAGAGCAGTGACCTGACATTGGCCAGCCAAGGGGCCGGGGAGCACAGGCAACCCCGCCAGGTGGGTTTTCTGCCAAACAAGCACTTGAAGGCTCACTGAAACTGTGCTCTGGAATATCCCCCACCCCCACCCCACGCCCCCACAACTCACGCTGTGGCTGGGGAGAGGAGCCCAGCCTCCACTCCCCTGTCCCAAGTGACACTTGCAGGTACATTTTCTGGTCTCTTGGCCCCAAATAGGCTCCAAGCCAGCAGTACTTGTTAAGCCACTTCGCACAGCCAGCTTGATACTAGAGGATAAAGCAGTAGCTTCAAGTGTACCTTTCTGTGCTCAGGGAACTTGATTCCTTCTTAGAGGAGGAGAAAGCATGCACAGGTAGGTGCGCATTAGAAACACCACCACCGTGTGTACAGGAAGGAGGGGCAACAGGGAGGGAGCAGAGCTCAGCCAGCACGTGTGTGTGATGGGCTGTGTCGTGGGGTGGGTCTTTCCTAGGATCCTTCCAAAGGGAAGACCCTCAGGCTGCACAGCAAACAGAGTCAGAATCTTGCTTTTCCCTGACGTCATACACAGAAGGATGTGGAGTTCTGCTCCAGCCTTGGTTTCTCATTTTATTAACCATCACCTTGGCAATTTGCTTGATTTCCTTGGGTTTCAGTTTCATCATCTGTGAAAAATTTATTCTGCTATCCATCCTCACGGAGCTATTGAGGATCATAAAATAATCAAACAGAAGGGAATTTTAAAATGTTTGTGGTTATTTTGATTCTGCAGAAACTCGGTGGAGGATGGGTAATTTAAATCGCTGGAGAATCTAGTGCAGACTGGCTGCTGTGTGTGATCTTAGGCCCCTCTACAGGGGAGGAGGTGGAACCTGGGGACTTTGGTTGCTTTGTCCCTAAAGCATGCGTCCAGCAAGGGGCAGAGCCAGGATGTGAACCCAGACCCGTGTGGTCCCCAGAGCCCAGATTCTCCGTGCTCACCACTGTCCCTTCAACAGCCAGTGGCTCAGAGCAGACATGCCTTTGCAGCAGGTCTGCTCCTGTTCTAGTACCTCGCAGCAGAGAATTTGCTGCCGTGCACGGGGACAGTCGGACCTGTCAGAAGGATGAGGTTTCGTATTTCTGATGAAATCCCAACCAGCCCTTAGTCTACAGCCACTCAAGAGCTGGAGTTCAACCACCAATACATTCGCAGCGTCTTACCAGGCACAAGGCCTGGAGGCAATTAGGGTGCACAGAGAGGGCCATCGACGTGCGCCAGGGATGGTTTGTGGGGAGAAGTGGCCAAGGGCCAGGGCCACCGGAGGCAGAGGAGGAGACGGTAAAGAAATGCTGTGGGGAAGGAGGCAGCCAGAGAGGGAAGAGAAGGCAGCTGGAGAGACCGCAGGCTGCTCTCCTCCTCACGTTACATGTGGTGAAGTTATGTAAGAAAGCGGTTCCCGATGCTGGCAGGTAAATATCAAACAGAAAGACAAGTAAGGATAAAAAATTTCAAAGCCAGAATAAAAGCTACAGAAATGTGATCAGGAAAATGGAAACCATAACCAACAGAGGGGAAGGAGAGATGTTTTTAAGATCTGTGGAATTGCCTTCTCCGGCCACGTCTCATGGTGGACCCCAGGAAGGAACGTGGGGGCTGCCAGGTGAGCAGGTGGCTTTCTGTCCCCACCTCGGGGCACCCCCTCCAGGAGGCAGGTCCCTACCAGCTCTGGAGAGGGGATCACCCCGTGAGAGGGGCAGGTACCCAGAAATTAGAAAAGGCTGAATATCCAGCAGTCAGGGGAGGAAGGGGGTGGGATTCAGGCCAAGGTAATCATGGAATGCTGCCCATGTGCAATGACGCGCTGTGGTGTTTGTCCGGGGGCATTAAAATGCCGTGAATCATTGACAAGAAACCAAACAGTGCTGAATCTATATACCAGTTTGAACCCTTATTGCTCCAAGCGAAATCAAATCAGAGGCCTTTCCCCAATTACATTATGCAAACGCCTCCACAGAGCACAAATAGTGATGTTCCCCGAGCGCTGACGGCGGCCCGCACCTCACGCCTCCTGCAAGGCAGACCCTCTCCAGCACGCCCGTCCCAACACCGGGCTGTGTCAACATTCGGCCCCAGATAATGAATATGAGACACAGCACACACTGCTTTAATTGCATCGATAAACTGGGATTAGCCCCCAGCCAGGCTTCACTGTTGCAATTAAATGTCCTCAAATAAATTGTTTCCTCAATAAGCAAATGGAAGGGGCTGTGTTTGCCCTGAATAATAACAGCTGTAATATTTTACCGGCTAAAGTTAAGCATTAAGTGGCATCGCTTGCTGCCCTGATTTACTCCCTGAGATCGGAAAGTCATTTTTCATACGTCCTGTGCCGCTTCAGGACTGTATAAACAGCTAATAATGCACTAAATCAACCCAGCATGACCTTGCGTTTCACCTAAAGCCGCCAGGCCTCGAACACCTGGCACTGAGGCTTCCTGGGAGCCGAGAGAACAGAAGCCCGAAGGGGCTGAGTGACCGCTCGGGGGGGTTGGTCTTGAACCTTTAGGGTTCAGGAGTTCAGAATCTGAGGGGGGCAGGTTGAGCTCAGTGGTAGAGTGCGTGCTTAGTGTGCTCAAGGTCAGTCAGGACCTCCACTAAAAAAAAAATTCTAAAAATATTAATTAATTTTTTAAGTTCAGAATTCTATGAGAACCCACTGGAGTATTTGACAGCCCCGTAGCTCTTGGTGGGCACATGTCCTCTTTGGGTTTCCCGGCTGCAGTGGAAGGAAGGAGCTGGAAGGGGAGGCCCAGGAGACTTCTGTCGTGGGCTTATCCCCTTCACTGGCAAACTCGCGCAGGAAGTTCTCAAAGCCACGATGTCTCTTCCGTCACCGGAACGCTCACCGCACGGCGATGTTCTGGTGCGGGGGGGGGTGGGCTTTTAAGGCCTTCGGTGTCCTCAGGCAGGCTTCAGGCTCTGTGTGGCGCTTGTCTCCAAGGCAGCGGGAACGGAGAGGGGAGCAAAATGACCTGGGAGACTGGTTCTGAAACAGTGAGGATCTGCGCTTCTAGAATAAAGTAGACTGAAAGCGACGCCCTCCTCTGCCTTCACACGGGCCAGCGCCTCACAGGTGCCGAGTGCTGACTCGTGAGAACGCGGACTCCCCCAGCGTCCTGGCCACTGGCTGGCTGGTTTATTTGGTCTTTTTGAATGTATCTACTCTGCTCTGGTTCCCTAACCAGAGAGCCAGTAATGAGAATCTGTAACCCAAGCATTTTGGTGTTTATTTTCAATCTACTTTAATCGATTTATCTGTGTGTAATCTTTCCCTAATTTATTTAGTCTGTTTAGAAAACTCTGCAACACGAAAAGACCTCTCTCATTTTTCTCTATAAATCTTATACTTGCATACCAAACTGTATTTTAAAATAATGTGTTGTCGAGAAAAGTCTAGTTTGAAAAGATACATGCACCCCAATGCTCACAGCAGCACTGTTTACAGTAGCCAAGACATGGAAGCAGCCTAAGTGTCCATCGACAGATGCCTGGGTAAAGAACATGTGGTATATATATATGACAGAATACTACTCAGTTGTAAAAAAGAATGAAACCATGCCATTTGCAACAACATGGATGGACCTAGAGATTATCATACTAAGTGAAATAAGTCAGAAAAAAACAAATATCATTTGATATCACTTATATGTGGAATCTTTTAAAAAATGACACAAATTAATTTATTTTCAAACCAGAAATAGACTCACAGACATAGAAAGCAAGCTACAGTTACCAAAGGGAAAAGGTGGAGGGAGGGATAGATTGAGAGTTCAAGATTTGCAGATGCTAACTACTGTATATAAAATAGATAAACAACAAGGTCCTACTGTAGAGCACAGGGAACTTTATTCAATTTCTTGTGATAACTTGTAATGGAAAAGAATCTGATAAAGAATGTATATATGTGTATGCATAACTGAATCACTTTGCTGTACACCTGAAACTAACACAACATTGTAAATCAACTGTACTTCAGTTAAAAAAATAATGCATTGCTTTTTCTGCTTGGTTTGATTTTTGGTTTTTTTAATTGAAGTATAGTTGATTTACAATATTTCAGGTGTACAGCAAGGTGATTCAGTCATATATATAGATAGATATATTCTCTTCCAGATTGTTTTCCATTATAGGTTGCTTTTTTTTAGTCAGTCAAATACATAAGGAACTTCTAGTCCACGTGAGAGGGATAACACATATGCAGCACTGAGCTTAGACGACGCAGTTCCAACCAGAGATCCTGAAGACTTCAGTTAAGGCACCCTCAGGGAAAGAAGATGCAAGATTTCTATTAAGCTTCTACTATGATGAAATCCTCTGAAAGGCACTGCCCTCCCTCATAACTACCTTCATGGGTGCCTGGAGACCCGGGGATTCTAGGCTGGGATTTATTGATTTAGTTAAAGAGCAATTTAGGACACGTTTTATTAATACTCTCGTCATCAACATCACCGTCACCCTAACCTTTCCAGTTTTCCCCACATCATTCTAAATGATTACAAGCCACACTGATTTTTAGTTAGTGAATCTTTCACACTTATATGACCACAAGGCGAAAATACTTGCTTGGCTCCGACACAGACAAAAAATATGCAAAGGAATTACTGCATGCCTTAAATATATCAGAATAACCTTCCTGTGCACTGATGCCCTGCAACTTAAGAGATGAAGAGAGTTTGGTTTTCCCAAACGATTATAAAACATTTTCAGATGATACAGGCTATCGGATGAAGAAGATAAAATATTTAACGTGCAGGACCTCGTTCAGAGCACGGATATATATGTGTAGATAATTGTAAGCTCCTCGGAATACTTGATGGGAAATATATTGATAATACAATTTTTCTTTGGAAAGAGATCGTGATGATTGCAAATTTGGTTAAATAATTAAATTAATAAGAACTATTTGATTCAAACACGGGCCTTTGGATGATACACAGAGCTAATAATACCTGTCTTGCCAACTAAAGAGGTTTTAAAAGACCACACGGGCCCTCTGCAGTTAGAGAGGGCAGTCTGCCTGTTCTTAACGCCACGGTGACCTTTCTATCAAAATCCATTTAGATGGAGTCTCTGAAAATGTTAAAGAAAAAACAAATACAAAACACTTCACAACAATATCCTTATTTTACTGTTGTGAATAAAAACTTGATAACGTCTTCCATAAAGTGTGGCTTTTTCAGTTTTAGAAGCCCTTTGTGGAATAGAGAGGAAAATACCAAATCCATGTTTAAACATTTCAGAACAGGCTCTCACCAGCCAGGGGTGTGGAAGAAGCAGCTGAGAGCAGCTCAGGACACACAGACCGTTATTCGGTGGGCCCCGTGTGCACTTAGGAGGTGGCGCTGGGGGGCAGCCTGGTTGGTGTGGAGGAGCTGGACTTTGGAGCCAGGTGGAGCTGGTCATTGCGGGTTGTCACGAGACCCTTCTCAGCCTCGGTTTCCTTATCTTATCTGTAAAATGGGGTAATAACATCTGTCAGTGCTAACAAGGATGCTGGGAACACAGCGAGAGCACACGTGGGGACACCTGGCATGACAGCGAGTGCCTAATATGCACTGGTCCCCTCGGGCTCCGGGGGATGTGTGCTGTTTGATACCGACTTTTTGTGACAGCAGCATCAGCAGGAACCGCTGCGTGTGTGCCTGCTGTGGACTGATTGATCGTGTCCCCCAAATGCGTATGTTGAAGCCCTACCTCCCCCCCCAGTATGATGGTGTACGGAGGTGGGGCCTTTGGGAGGTGAGGGGTGCAGGAAAGGTCGTGGGAGTGGGGCCCTGGTGATGGAATTATTGTCCTTCTAGGAGTCGATCAGAGGGCTGGCTCTCTCCCACGGGAGGACACAGTGAGGAGGCGAGCCGGGGACAGAGCTCTTTCTGATCAGGAGCGGAGTCCACTGATACTTCGACCTTGGACTTGCAGCCCGCAGAGCTGTGAGAGGACAGACGTCTGCTGTTTGAGCTGCAGTTTTGTTATACCAGCCTGAGTAGACCAAGAAAGTGCCTGAAAAACAAAGCTGGGAACCAGAAGCTGAACGTGTGGTGCTGACCATTTGCAGCCTATGGTCCGAGTGCATCAGCTCACTGAAGCCTCGTGTGTTGGGGAGAGAGATTCTGTTGGTGCCCATTTGACAGGTCAACAGACTGAGGCTAAGGGAGATGCAGTGCTTTGCTAAAACTCCTCCTGCTGCTAAATTTTCCCACCTGGAGTTAGCCTGACTGCGTTGCTGGATTTGCTGGTCCCTCCAGAGCCTCACCGAGGGGACTCAGTGGGCTGCACTCTGGAGACACAGGTGCCCTGGAAAGACCTGGGGAATCTTGCTCTCAGGAGCCTGGCCTCCCCATCCTTGGCCCAGGACACTCTGAAGAGACGAGAGGGGATCCTGAGTCCCGCTCTGATCAGCCCCTTCTGTGTCTTTTCACCTGAGTGAGTGGCTTGTGCCACCAGTGAGCAGAACCCGGGGGCCACGTATCTTCAGAAAGCCTGCCCACTGGTCACGGCTGCTCACCTTTTCTGAGCTGAGCCTCTTCCAGGCTCAGAAAGCACAGGACACGGGCCGGGCCGTGGCCTTCCTCAGAGTGGGGAGTGACTCGTCCAGGCCACGGAGCTGGTGAGCGGCTGAGCCAGTGTGTCTCTGACTCGCGCTTGTAAGCATCACGGTCTTCTGTCCCCGGGGCAGAAACTGGGGTCCCCAGGCAAGAGCACGATCAGGAGTCTGAGCCCCAGCCCCACGACGGCCGACACCTGCGGCGCCTCACTACGTACCGAGTGCTGTTTGGCACGAGAACATCAGGTGCTCACAACATGTGCAGTTGGCATCGTGATCATCCCGTTTTTCAGAAAACTGAACAAAGGGAGCTGCCCGCAGCCACAGCGTTTGAGGTGGCCAACCTGGATCTGAAACCTGGGGGGTCTCCCATTACATTCCGATGAGCATCTTGGGTCTGATCCCAGGGTGGGGTGGGCCTGCAGCTGGAATCCGGGGCAGAAGTCCGTCATGCAGACTGGGGACCAGTGATGTGGGCTGCAGGTGGGGCTGCGGCCCTCAGGGCGTCTGGGTGTCCAGGGGAGGGCTGGGCTTGGGGCCGCAGCATCGGTTCCAGATCACCCCAGGGGCCAGGGGGTGGTTTCAGGTGTCCTCTGGATGGTGACACGCTGGGCTCAAGGCCCGGGCAGGGCCAAACCTTCAGCACGACAGGCTCACGGTGTATGAGAGTGGACACCTCGGCAGTTGTGAGCGCCCGTCTCTGCTCACCTAGGGCTTCTCACCTCTCTCTCTGCCTCTCTTGCCCAAAGCAAACCCAGTCGCCTCTGTACTGGTGTGGGGGGTGCTGGCAGAGAGAGACGGGGCTCACAGGGCCGCGGGGCCGGCAGGGAGTGGGGCTGATGCGAGTTAACGGAAGGCCCTGGGGGCAGAGCCAGGAGCACAGCTGTGGAGGGGACGGTGGGGCCAGTCCTGAGGGGGGTCGGACTGCTCACCCTGACACTTCCTGCCGCCTGCCTCTGGGCAGGAGCTGGGCAGCAGTGCTTCGGAAACAGCAGACAGAGCAGGTGGGGGCTTTTCTGGGCTCTGCTGAGACCCCCGGAGCTCAGCACCCTGCCTTGGCCTCCCTGGTGTATGTGTGCTGGGAGAACCCCCTGGGGCACCCCCAAGAAGACAAACTTTTGCACATTTTGAAGCAGCCAGAGAGGAAGCGTCCCAGCGTCAGGGTGTCTGTGAGGGCAGCAGCGGGGTGCCGGTGTGCGCGGCGGGGACGCCACAGGGCTGTCTCCATCCTTAGAGGACTTTCTGAACACTAAATGCAATTTATTAAAATACGCTTTGTACAAAATTAATTTCCCAAGAGGCTTCTGTATATTACTCTAATTGCTTTTCCTTGACTGACTAATTTTTTAAATAGCAGTTTTATGAAAAAAATCCTAGTATTTCTCGATGAGAAGTGTCTCGGTGGGAATACGGCTCTCAGGGAGGTTTGCGCTCTTTCTAGCTGGGTTTATATATTACCCTCTGTTGACACCACCTTTTGATTAATATTGTGTATAACATTCCTTAATGCATCAGCAGAATTAATTATGCAGAAACATTCAGGCACACCGACATTATATTGATGAAATGACGTTTTATTGACAAAATGACAGTTTAATACTGAGCTTTCCTGAGGCTGTATATCTCACCGGCTGCCTCAGCTCTGTGAGTCTGTCGGAGTCAGGGCGACGTACATCTGTCCATCTCCTCTGGGTGCTCTGGCAGATCTGCGTGGGGCCTTTGAGGGGCACGGGGTGCCTCTGGACAACACTTTGACTTTGGTTAACCTTTTGCACGAATACTGTAGCTGGTTCATTCCCAGTGTATTTATCTGGATATTATATAATATCACATTTCTTTTACAAAAATCTGCATTTCACACCTTTTACTGGCTCGGGCTTGTTTCCCCTGTTTAATAGGTTGAATGGTGTCCCCCCAAAATGTGTGTGTTGAAGTCCTAATCTTTAGTGCCTCGGAAAGTGACCTTATTTAGAGAAGTGGGGCTTTACAGATGGTCTGGCGAAGATGAGGCCAGCAGGGCGGACCCTAATCCAGTGTGACTGGTGTCTTTATAATGAAGGGCAACCCGGACACCGCCGTGAGCTCAGGGAGAATGTCGTGGGAGGACTGGTGTTCTGCCGCCACGAGTCGGGGAACCGCCAGGAGCTGGGAGAGACCCCCAGAACAGGCCCCCCGGGCCTGATCTCAGACTCTGGCCTCCAGACTGGGACGCCGTAGACGCGTGTTGTCTAAGCCGTGCCGTTTCTGCTGGTTGGCTCTGGTGGCCCTGGAAGACCGCCACGTCCAGTTCCCAAGCCGTGAGGATTGTCTTCTGTTCTCTTTCCGTGCGGAGACTGCAGGGGCCGGGCCGGTGCCTGAGGCGGGGCTGTGCAGGCCTTGCTGAGGAGCTGGCCTCCGGGGACCCGGTGGCCCTGGCTGACGTGGGCTTAGACGGTGGTTGCACATGGGTGATGGGGTCTCGGAGCCCCCACGGCTCGGGAACCCATCCTGGCCATGCTGCAGTTCTTGGTACAGGTGCCAGCAAAGCGGGAAACTGAAGCTGGTGGAGGCCAGGCCACAGCCTGGCCACCTACTCCTCAGGGGGTCCCCAGGCCACACCACTTTGTGCCCACGTGGTCCTGCCTCTGTGGCCGCTCGGTGTTTCTTTGTTTAATCCTCACCCCACTGGAGGCAGCCCCGCGTGCAGGCGTGGAGGCCATGGGATGCATCCAAGGGGCAGAGGTGGGCCCACCGGAGAGGAAGTGGCTGGGTCCGCGAGGACAGCTCTGGGACGCGGCAGGTGCACACAGCCCCCCAGCTCCCTCAAGGACAGCGGGCGTCTTCCCCATGGCGTTGCTACTCGGGGTCAGAGGCAGGTCAGGCGCTGCTACTCAGCAGAGCCGCCTGGCACCTAGGCTGACGTGCTGGTTTCCAGCACCCTCGGGCCGGTGGGAATCCACATCCCTCTTAGAGCACTATCTTAATTGGCAATCTCAGCAGAGAGGGCCAAGAACGAACGGGGCCATTACTTGGTGCAGCCTCATCCGCTCGGCTGTGCCATGAACATTCATCAGAAGGGCCACGGATGTATTTATCATTATTACTGAGGCTGCCGGCGTTACTTTCGTCATTTCTCCATTATGCGGGTCGATGGCCGCGCTGGCAAGTCAGCCCTGCCAGCGCTGCGCTCACTGGCACCTGCCAGCCAGGCCGGGGGGCTGGTCCTGGCCCAGTGACTCGGCCCCGACCATCCCCATCGGTGGGGCCCTGCACCCACTGTGCAGAGCCAGGATTTCTGCCCTGGAGTTAGGGCTGGCCCTGGTCTCAGTATCAACTCAGCTGTAAATCATGGCTATTCCTGCCTGGGAGGAAGATGCTCTTTTGAGACCACCTCTGCTGTGAAGGGCAGTCCCGCTGTCCAGCCAGGCTGCTCCTGCTGCCTCATTGGATGGTGGCAGGAGGCGGCCTTCAGCATCTTTGGGTTAGGCTTGCCCAAGCGGAGGGCACAGCCTCGGGCAGCCTGTCCAGGGATGGCTGGGATTCAGATCGAGGGTCCGCGCTCTGCATCTGGGGGCCCCAGTCCGATGTCAGAGCTTCCCAGAGGGCCCGTGGTCAGCGGCCCCCCCAGGGGCATCGCCGTCATCTGGCTCCGTCCCCCCAGCAGGGCAGCTGACAGCTGAGGGCGATGGCGGAGGTACAGGGCCACCTGCTGACCCTCAGGTCACGTAGCCTCATGCTGGGTCCCTGGTGGACACAGGCATTCCATGCTGCCGGCTGTGCCCGCTGCCCCCACCTGTCCGGCATTCATGGTCCTCGCCGGGGGGGGGGGGGGAGGCGGAGAGCTCCCCACAGGCCTGGCCCTATGCCTGCGGGCTTCTGGCGCAAAGGTCAGGGTCTGCCTGCTCCCCGAACTCATGTCAGAGCTGGACATGACCGTTCACAAATTCTTTGCCAGTGTGGTAGGTAACAGGTAATATCTCCTGACTTTCTTTCTTTAGTTACCAAAGATGTTGAATTTTTTAAAATGCATACATAATTGGCCACTTGATTGGACCTGGGTATCCATACGCGGTGAAACCACGTCACAGTCAAGATAAGGAACATATGCAACATCTCCCCAAATCTCCTGTGCTCTTCTGAAGCCTTTCTCCCCCCGCCCCGCTGCCCCCCATTCCCAAGCAGTCCCCAACCTGCTCTCTGTCACTACAGATCGTGGACGTTGTGTATAGATTATAGGTTATAGGTCACATGTAGACTATAGAATGTGTCCACTGCAGAGAATGGACTCTCATCTGGCTTCTTTCACTCAGCATGACTAGTTTGAGATTCAACCATGTTGCATCATGTATCACCAGTTCATTCTTTTTTAGAAATTGTGGTAAAAAACACATTCTTAGGTAACATATTTTGCCACTTTTCACCACGAGGTGCTCAGCTTTGTCTTACTGATTTACAAACACCCTTTACAGACTGTAGGACTTACCTTTTGGTTATCGCATCTATTGCAATTATTTTCCCCTGATTTTAATTTATAATTTAATTTTGCTATTTTAAAAACATGTGTCAGTATTTTAAGAGTAGTACTGTTTGCTTGCTTACAAAGACTGGTACTCGTAACAAAGAGAAACAGGGCCAAGTTCTGGGTTATCTAAGATGGCCTGCGACGCTCTGGGCATCTCTCTCTCTCAATGGGTATTTTTGTCTCGGGGAGAACACAACAGGACGCTTCCATCTCAGCGACTGGGGGAAGCAGGAAAGCCAGTCGGGAGGTGAGCGGTTCCCGAACACAGTGAAATCTGCACAGAGAAACTGGGGAAAGGGTTCTTCCAGTGTTCCAGCTGCAGTCTTGTTTCGCCCACGTTCCCAGGCGCAGGAAGGATTTGCTTCCCTGTGCAGTCTGTGACGACGTCTTACAGCGTTCTCAACGTCCAAAACTCCTTAGCACCCGTTTCCAGCCCCCTCTTCCTCATGCTCGCCCTGCAAAATTCCACGCTGATTACACGAATGTTTTCTTTGTGTTCACACGTTTGCAGCGGAAAGACAGCCACGCTGACCGGTCTCACCTCAAGTGGGTGGTCTTGGACCTAACTGCTTGTCCCCCCCTCACTCCCACTTGCCCCCCCAGCAGCCTCCATAGTGATAGGTTTGTCGAGGCTGACATTTCATATGAACGGGATCACACACTGTGTGGCCGGCCTCTGTCACTCGGTGTCATGTTCTCGAGGACCAACCTCGATGTAGTCTGTGTCACCGCTTACTCTCTTTTTACTCCAAATACAATTTCCGTGCGTGGATAGACCACATTTTACTTATGTATTCATCGGTTGATGGACATTTGGATTGTTTCCACCCTTGGTCGCTAGGAAAAGTGTTGCTGTGAGCTTCCGTGTGCAAGTTTTGTGTGGATGTACGTTTTCATCTGCCTTGAGAATCTCCTTAGGAGGGGACTTGCGACGTCCGGTGGTGACACTGCATGTAACGTTCTGAGGAATGTGTTACGGCAGCTGATGCTGGTGCACATCAGCTTCCAAACTGCGTTTCGAAGTCCCCTCACTGGTGGTGGGCGAGGCTTCCTCCGCGTCCTGGCAACACCTCTACTACCTGTCTTTTCACTGTAGCATCCCGGTGAGGCGGGAAGCCCCGTAAAAGACCGGCAGGACCCCTAGGCAGGGCCGCTGCTCTCCTCCCAGCACCGTCCGGTTCCCTGGCCCAGAGGCTCTGTCTCACTTTTTTGCCTCTAAAGCGGCTAACTTACACCTAGAATTCTATTGGTTCCCTGAGCTCACTTCTGATTGGTTATTTCCTTCACTCTTGATTGGTTATTACTCTCACTTCTGATTGGTTATTACTCTCACTTCTGATTGGTCCACTTTGCTAACTTCTGATTGGTCCACTTGTAGTACTTCATTTGCATGGAGCTCACTCCTGATTGGCCTATTTCTACAAAGCTTGTTTCTGGTTGGTCAACTTCTGTTGTACTTTATTTGCATACGATGTTGCGAAGTATAAAACTGGCAGCCTATAAAAGGCCTGTGTAAACCTACCGCTGGAATTCAGAACTTGGAGTGTTAAGTGGCTTGGCCTCTTGGTGTAATAAACCGAGTTCTCTGGCTCTGCGAGTGCTGCTTGGTTTTGTGCCCGGATCCAGGTTGCTGTCGCAACTGAGCTGTAACACCCGAGCTGTGACACATTTTTCCGTAGCACTGGTGGGCGTGACAGGCCGTCCCTGTCCTGGGTTTGGTTTCTTTTGCCTGATGCCAAGGATGTTGGTTATTGGTCATCGAGTATTTTCATTGAAGAAATGTCTATTCAGATCCTTTGATGATTTTTTTAATGGGTCATTTGTCTTTTCATTGTTGAATTGTAAGAGTTCTTTATGTATTCTAGATACAAGTTCCTTTTCAGATGCGTGATTTGTAAACATTTTCTCCCCTTCTGTGGGCTGTCTTTTCACTTTCTTGGTGGTGTCCGTGGAAGCTCAAAGACGTGTCATTTTTGTGGAGTACAGTTTGCTTTTCTTTCATACCGTTTGCTTTTCTTTCGTCGCTCGTGCATTTAGTGTCATTTGTAAGGTGGCTTTACATAACCCAGGTCACAGATATCTGCTAGTACGTTTTCTTTGAAGAATTTTATAGTTTTGGCTTTTAAACTTAGGTTTATGATCCTTAGAAGTTAACTTTTCGCTAGGGTATAAAGAAGTCAAGATCATCCTTTGCACGTGGCTTTCCAGTTGCCCTAGGACCACTTGTTGAAAAAGCTATTACTTCCTCCCTGAGTTGTCTTGGCTTGTGTCTCTTCTTATAAGGACCCTAACTTCATCACAAGGGCTTGCATCAGGCGGCGATCTCCAGAGAAACAGAACCAACAGGGTGTGTGTGTGTGGAAAGAGATTTCCTGTAAGAAATTGGAGGCTGGCAAGCCTAGCAGACACTCAGGAGGCCAGCAGACCGTCCCGTCTGCCCGCTGTTGTGGGGCGTTGGCTGTAGAAGCCACGGCAGTTGCCCAAGGCCTGGCCCCGCTACCCCAAGGCAGGATGAGCTGCAGCTCAAAGATCAGACCAAGGCCCGTCTTGCCCTGAATCCGCCCCCTTGTTGAGCCGCCCCTGCTGCCCTGCTCAGCGCCTCTGCCACAGGTTTTCCTCAAGAGCACCTGCGTCTCTGCCTCGAGCTTTGCTTCCAGAGAGGCTGCCCTTTGTGAAACAGTCTGATCCCCCTGGTGTGCAGAAGACAGGAAGGGAAATTAACTCAGGACTTACATTTTCTAGAGGGCAGGCCGACTGGGTGACCGACAGGGATGTCACACTGCCCTTCTGTCTCTTGGGTGTGAAGAGAATCGGCTCCAGCCACAGGTCGGCCGGGGCAGCAGCGGAAAACCAGGCGAAGAGCAAGTTCCCGGAGAAGATCCAGCCTCTTCACTGTTCCTTCCTGAGTCATTTACATGAGCATTTTCTGACTGCAGCGTGGAAGGGGCTGATGGATAAGCAGAAGAGCAGCACTGCTGTGTCTCCGGACCGATCGAATGTGCCCGAATGGTCAGAAGGTCGGTTGGGCAGCCGCGTGGGCCTCCGCTCCAGCGTCAGCCCGGGACCCGCGTGTCCGCAGATGTGGGAAGTGCGCTGCCACCCGGGAAGTCTCACTGCCTGTAACCGCTGCATCAGCATGCACGGCCGAGTCCTCTAGGAAGCCGGCCGAGGCGTGGACGGATTAGCATAATGAAGTGAAAGGGAATATTGGCATTTTGTGTATCCACAGTCTGATGATGCTCTGTGAAAAGAGATATCTCAGCACTAATGGAGATGTAATGGATGTAAAACTGCGGTTCTTATGGTGACTCAGAAGGCAAAGAGCTGGCTTGTGAAATAGATAAGATTGCAGGGAGCAGCCGGGATCCCAAGGCATTAATCCCAGCCGTATTTCTGGTGCCAAACACTAATAAGTCAGTGATTGTTCTAATTCCTCCAGGTACCACCAATATTTATTGTATTCTGCTGATCAGGCTTGCCTGCGATGAGTAAATCAATGAGAGCCTTTCATAATTTCCTCTCTTCTCCCTCAACACCACGCCCACGGCACAAGGCCACGTGCTGTTGTCCACGTGACGTCGGGGTAGGGGACAGGAGGGGCGCATCAGCGGGAGTTCCAGACTCGGGGACGGAAGCGCTGTGATTCGAGGCACCCCGCTCTCCTGCCTGAGCCATGGTGGCCTTGGGGACAGGTGATGACCCCATTCACACCTTCCCTGAGACGTGACACAGGGCTCCGTGTGCAGGGCGGTGCTGGCTCCAGGCCCGCAGGCCTCTAAGCTCCCTAGTCCCTCGGCCTCGGAGGAAGGAAAGGGGAGGAAGGGGGAGCCAGGGCGCTGTTCCCTCTCTGAGACTCGGGGCGTCCTGGGCAGCTGCTGGGGCCTCCTCCCGGCCCCCCGGCCCTTGGAGTCTAGGCACCAGTCCTCCTTTTGTCCTCCTGCATTAGGGTGTTGGCGGCGTCAGTGGCTGCAGTTTCTGAGAACTCCCCACCCCAGCTCGATGTCCCAGCCCCTCCACTCCTGAGACCCAGCGCCCTGCATCGCTTCCCTTCGCCTTAAGCCTCCCCGTCTTCGCTGCCTCTGGGTTGGACCCCCACTCCTGTCCCGCTCTTGTGCTTCGAGGTCTGGGACTCGCCATCGTTTATCTTCTGTGACACGGTCGCCCTGGCTGTTTGGTAGAGCCCAGGGACTTGCTGCTCAGAAGAGAGTTTTTCAGTGCACGAAGCAAAATATGTGGGCTTGGAAAGAAAACGGTTGTATTGAAACATATGTATCAAAACATCCACAGAAACATGTTAGAGCACCAGGCGCACCTCTTAACCGGTGCCTCCGAGGGCGAGGCCCCGGGGCTCGGACACGTGTGTGTTTTGGAGGAATGACGTGTGTAAACAACACTCTGAGGTCTCTGCAGAAACGTGGCGCCTGCGGAGAAATCCGCAACCGCGTGGCATTAGACGTGACTTTGTGCTGGTGACCGAGACGCCAGGCAAGCTCGTGTGACGGTGCCTTGCTTCCGCTTTCACAGGTAAAGGGCCAAGTTTTAGGTGGAGCTTAGTGAAAATAGAGACATAATTATTTCCCATCCAAGTGCAGGGACTCCTGAGTTTCCCACAGGCCTCTTGGGGGTCTACGACACCCCGACAAACAGCCCTGCATAGATGAGACCAACGTCCCTGGAGTTTCTGGCTGAGACTTTGCCGCCCTTCCCCCAAGCGGCCACTTCGTGTACCCGGTTTCTGAGTGACTGCTGCCCTCCTGGTCCCCCCCTGCGGCCTCAGCCCTGGGGCCACTCCGTGTAGGGTGGAAGTCCTTTGGTCTCCAAGGCTGAGTGTTCTCGGCAGGCACCCGTAGGGGTGCGACAGGAACCCCCCTTTCCCGAGGCTGCCTTTGATTTGAAACCGGGTTTAACTTCCAAAGCCCTTCAGGTGTCTCCTCCTTAGGGGGTGTGGATGAGGGCAGATCGGCGCCCCCCTCCCCCGAGCAGAACTCCACTTTTAATATTTTAGGGCAAAGATCGAATAATATATTTTCTCATGGGAGACAGCTTCCTGGCCCCAAACAAGCCATTAGTCAGCGGTGGTGCAGGCAGCCTCCTGTCCTAGCTGGAGTCACGTGCATGCGTCTCTGGCCACCAGAGCCCCGAACTGGGTCAGAGACGGACGTTGTCTCCGGTGTTGAGGGGTGACGGCGGGAGCAGGGGCCAAGCCCTGCAGCACAGCCGACCTTTGTGCAGGGATCCCCCCCCACCCTGCACTAGGGTCACAGGACTGGAACGCTCCCCCAGTCAAAGACCCAAGTAAATTCAGGCAAATGCTGGTGAAAGACAGAAAAAAAATCAGCGAAACCAGTTGTTCAACGTAATTGTTTTCTCCTTCCCCCTTTAATTAAATTGACTGGTCTGGGTGAAAAATGACCAGTGCGCCCTGTGTCTGTGGATGCCACCCTGACCTGTCACTGCCGGGGTCGTGGGGTCCCGGTCAGCGGTGCCTTACTCTACACGTCGTCAGTGTCTTCCAGCCGCAGGAACAGAGCTGCGCAGCCTGGGGGCTTAAGCGCCGGAAATTCACCGGGTCGCTCGGGAGGCTGGAGGCCCGGGACCTGGGCGCCGGCAGGGGGTTCCTGCTGAGGCCGGGAGGAGGATCCGCTTGGGCCCTCCTCCGGCTCCGGGTGGTTCGCTGCAACCTCTGGCGATTCGGGGCTTCCAGAAGCACCCCCCCTTCTCTGCCTCTGTCTTCACACGGTATTCTCCCCATGGACATCTGTCTCTGTGTCCACATTTTCCTGAGGACGTTCATATGGGTCCAGCCTAAAGCTCTCCTCTTCACTTGACCACACCTGCAATGACCCTGCAAATGAGGTCGCATTCTGAGCTACGGGCTTAGAACTCCGATGTGTGAGTTTGGGGGGATGTAATTCAGCTCAGAATGCACGGTATCGCTTATGAAATTGGGGGCTTCTCGAAGCGGGAACTGTGTCTCCAGCTCTCTTGTCTCTCAGACACGTGCTGGAATTGAGCAAATCCCAGGTGAGGCGAATGCACACCGACCTCAGGCCCACACTCGGGTAGACCCGACAAGGATGGGGACAGGGGAGCCGGCAGAAGCCACCCTGCTTGAAACACGTCCTTCTCCGTGTGTTCTCGTATCCAGCTGCTTCTCTTCCCATCGGGGGAGGCGCTCCACGGCGGGGGTGGGGGCGGGGGCAGGGAGCTATAACTCTGCAGCACGGGAACTGCAGGCCTGTCAGGCAGCACGTTTGTCCCCACGTTTGGCTGATTAACACTTGTCGGCTGATGTTCAGACGGTTGCACCGTTGCCGGAAGAGCCGAGCTTTCTGCTGCCAGATGGAAGGTGGCCAGCCCAGGACTTGGGGGCCTCCTCCTCTGTGGGACAGACCTCGGGTGGCCCTTTTGGGGGGCAGGCCCTCCGTGCAGCCGTGTCTGCTGCTCTCTGCGAGCTTTGGGGGAGAGTCCTGTGTAAGCGGAAGTATGAGGGAGCAGGAAGAATGTGGGGAGACCACACGCCAGGCTCAGCTCTGCCCCGTGATTGTGGGCGTGTCATTTAGCCACCTTGGGCCTCGGAGTCCCATCTGTTCAGGAAGGAGCGCAAAGAACGAGCCAGGCCCCTCCAGTCCTCGTGGCTCATCCGTGATCCTCCACCTGCCCAGGGTACAGCCGCGCTCTTGGCCACAAGGGTGCCGGCCCAGCCCAGGACTTCCGATGTGTCTGTCTTAATGAGGGGTTGTCTGGTCACATGGACTAGACACCCCCCGCCTAGCCGGGGTAGGTGGGCTTTGCTGCAAGGATACCCAGGCCACCCCATGGCCGCCCAAGGCAGAAGCAAAACGGCCGGGCCAAATGTACCGCAGAACTGGGCTGTCCAGGACGGGCTCCTCCCTGTCACGGGGGACACGTGTGTGCACACATGCCTTCCGCCGCCTCAGCACTGGCTGGTTCAATCCGTTTGCTCTTCCATTCAAGTCCCCACCCTCACTACTGACTCCTGGTCTCTTAGTTCAAATTCTCTAGGACAAGAGGAGAAATTGAGTGGCTTCGGGCGGGGGTGGGTTGATTCTCCTTCGGCAGGGGGCTCGTCTTCAGTGTGATCGACTGAGGAAGAAGCTTAGAAGAGAGAAAATTCCAGAGGGCAGAGGCTGGGGCCGCGTCTCCAGGAAGGGGTGTGGGGGGGCCAAAACACCCGTGAGATTTCGGTTTCAATGAAACGGATCCCAAAGCGGTGGCCCGGACGTTTGCAGTCCGTGTAGCTGTGGTTTGCTGCCTCCCTCGACATCCACGCTGCTGGCAGGGGTCCTCAGCCTGAGTCTTGGTGGGGGGAAGGGCCCCCTCCCCTGCAGAGGCCGAGGGGACCCGTCCACCCTCGTCCCAGCCCGTGTCTGGGCCAGTCCGTCATGGTCCCGCACACATGTTGAGCCTCCAGGTGGTGGCACAGTGATGTAGGGCCGGGTAGAAACGTTCACAGGACGGCGTCATTGGTGGCAGCCCGAGCCCCAGCCAGCCTGTGCCTGCTCCCGATTCTGCCGCCGGCCCCTCTGCTTCCCGCCGTTTTGTAAGCCTTCTACTCAGCCCACGAACTATCTGATGTATTTCCAGTAAGTTCCTTTTTTGCCGGTTAAGCAAATCTCCTGTTTCTCATAGCCAAGAACCCCAACTACTTGGCATTTAGCAGACGACTGCTGAGTAAACGAGTGATGAAATGGCAGCTGTGGATGGCAGAGGACAGCTGGCTGAGGTTTTAAGGAGCACGGACTGCCCCTGAGGGCAGGTCCCCCGGTAGCGCCGGCCGGGTGCCTGGGGCCCGGGCGGCCCTGCGGCAGCCGTGGGTTAGCAACCTGGCAGGCCCAGGACCAGCTCTTGTCGCACCTCCACACGCTGCCTTTACCTCTCCCCACCTGCCCCGTACGGTCAGCGAGGAGACTACATGACAAATATTTATTGAGCATATGTCTTAGACCAGCAAAGGCGAGGAGCGCCTGACCCGTGATGCCGCTAAAAACAGCGAGCGCTGGATATCCCCATAAAGCCGTCTTCGTGCATATTTACAAGGACTGTTTACAGAGGCATTCTTGGGGCAAAGGGTTTGGTCGTTTGAAATTTGGAGAGATA